>NC_133617.1:442621469-442938032 GCF_048593235.1 Sminthopsis crassicaudata
AACCTAACCTATTCCACTGATTAACTATTCTGTTTCTTAGCCAATATCAAATGGTTTTGGTAACTGCTGCTTTATAATATAATTTTAGATCCGGTACAGCTAGGCCACCTTCATTTAATTTTTTTTTCTTCATTAATTCCCTTGAAATTCTTGACCTTTTGTTTTTCCATATGAACTTTGTTGTTATTTTTTCTAGGTCATTAAAATAGTTTTCTGGGAGTCTGATTTGATATGGGACTAAATAAATAGATTAGGGAGTATTGTCATTTTTATTATATTTGCTCGCCCTATCCAAGAGCATTTAATATTTTTTCAGTTGGTTAGCTCAGACTTAATTTGTGTGGAAAGCGTTTTGTAGTTTTGCTCTTATAGTTTCTGATTTTCCCTTGGCAGATAGATTCCTAAGTATTTTATACTATCGGTAGTTACTTTAAATGGAATTTCTCTTTGTAACTCTGTTGGATTTTGTTAGTGATATATAAGAATGCTGATAATTTGTTTGGGTTTATTTTGTATCCTGCAACTTTTCTAAAGGTGTGGATTATTTCTAATAACTTTTTTGTAGAATCTTTGGGGTTCTCTAAGTATACCATCATATCATCAGCAAAGAGTGATAATTTGGTTTCCTCATTACCTACCCTAATTCCTTTGATCTCTTTCTCAACTCTGATTGCCAAAGCTATCTGCTATTCTTTTTAGAGATACTAGATGGGAATTAGGAGGAAGGATCTGGGAAATCACTTGGGCTTCTTCCTCTATTAACTCTTTACTTGAATATCCTGTTGATTCAGCTTTAAAAGACAGTTGAAAGGCTGTGGGGAAATATAGCCCTCAGGTAGCCCAACAACAACAACAAAAACAATATAAATATTATTTTTGTAAATTATTAGAGAAAAGCTTGCATTTGTAGTTTCATAGGTGGGATATTTAATCTGCTGACAGGTTAGAATAATAAGCATTGTCTTGATCATGTAATTTTTTTTTTAATTAAAGCTTTTTATTTACAAAACATATGCATGGGTAATTTTTCAGCATTGACCCTTGCAGAACTTTTTGTTCCAAATTTTTCCCTTCTTTCTCCACCCCTTCCTAGATGGTAGGTAGTCCAATACATGTTAAATATGTTAAAATATATGCTAAATCCAATATATGTATACATATTTATACAATTATTTTGCTGCACAAAAAAAGTCAGATCTAGAAAGAAAAAAAACTTGAGAAGGAAAACAAAATGCAAGCAAACATCAACAGAAACCGTGAAAATGCTATGTTGTGGTCCACACTTAGTTCTCATAGGCCTCTCCATGGGTGCATATGGCTTTTTTCATCACTGAACAATTGGAACTGATTTGAATCTTCTCATTGTTGAAGAGAGCCATGTCCATCAGAATTGATCATTGTATAATCTTGTTGCCGTGTATAATGATCTCCTGGTTCTGCTTATTTCATTTAGCATCAGTTCATGTAAGTCTCTCCAGGCCTCCATCCTGTTGGTTATTTCTTCTAGAACGATAATATTCCATAACATTTATATATCATAATTTATTCAGCCATTCTCCAATTGATGGGCATCTCCTCAGTTTCCAGTTTCTGGCCACTACAAAGAGGGCTGCCACAAACATTCTTGCACATATAGGTCCCTTTCCCTTCTTTAAGATCTCTTTGGGATATAAGCCCAGTAGTAACACTGCTGGGTCAAAGGGTATGCACAGTTTGATAACTTTTTGAGCATAGCCCATAGTTGGATACATTCACAGTTCCGCCAACAATGTATCAGTGTTCCAGTTTTCCCACATCTCCAACATTCATCATTATCTTTTCCTGCCATTTTAGCCAATCTGAAAGTTGTGGAGTAGTGCCTCAGAGTTGTCTTAATTTGTATTTCTCTTATCAATAGTGATTTAGAGCACCTTTTCATCTGAAAATTGTTCATATCCCTTGACTATTTATCAATTGGAGAATGGCTTGAATTCTTAAAAATTTGAGTCAGTTCTCTATATATTTTGGAAATGAGGCCTTTATCAGAACCTTTGAATGTAAAAATGTTTTCCCAGTTTATTGTTTCCCTTCTAATCTTGTCTGCATTAGTTTTGTTTGTATAAATATAATATAATCAAAATTATTTTGTGATCAATAATGATCTCTAGTTCTTCTTTGGTCACAAATTTCTTTCTCCTTTACAGATCTGAGAGGTAAACTATCCTTTGTTCTTCTAATTTGTTTATAATATCATTCCTTGAGGTGAACTCTCCCATAAAATATAAGCAGATAGAAGATTGGATTAAAAGCCAAATCCTACAATATGTTGTTTACAAGAAACACATTTAAAGCAGCGTGGAGAGTAAAGGTAAAAGGTTGGAGCAGAATCCATTATTTTTCAGATGAAGTAAAAGCAGGGATAGGCATCCTAATCTCAGATCTAGCAAAAGCCAAGATTGACCTAATTAAGAGAGATAAGGAAGGAAACTATATCTTGCTAAAGGGTACCTTAGATAAGGAAGCAAAATCTGTATTAAACATATGCATCAAATGGAGTAGCATCTAAATTCCTAAAGGAGAATTTAAGAGAGTTGCAAGAAGAAATAGACAACAAAACTGTATCATCATTCTTTTTTTTTTTTTTTCCTGAGGCTGGGGTTAAGTGACTTGCCCAGGGTCACACAGCTAGGAAGTATTAAGTGTCTGAGACCAGATTTAAATTCAGGTCCTCCTGAATTCAAGGCTGGTGGTCTATCCACTGTGCCACCTAGCTGCCCCCTGTATCATCATTCTTAATGCTTAGATCATAAACCCATTTAGACCTTATCTTAGTTATGCAGTGTTAGGTGTGGGTTAATTTGGCCATGTAATCTTATAGTCAGAGATGAGTATAAAAGACTAAAATATGAAAAGAAAACAAAACCACTTTGGGACTTGGTTATAAAAAAAAAGGGTTTGAATGAGATGTTCTCCAAGGTGCCTTTTATCAAGTATGTGTCTCTAAGAAAAATGAAGGATAAACGTGTGCTGCTTTATCATCTTCATTAAAGTGCATAGTAAAATTAGAAGTGGCATACACCATGAACAAAGTGAATTAAATTAAAATAATGTCTTAACTCCAAATGGTGAAATTAGCAAACTGTTTGGAAATTATGAGGCAAACTTCATGTAAAAAGAAAAAAGGAAAAAGACTTGCAGTTTTTAATAATGTTGATGATAAAAAACAGGTTTTGAGTATATTGAGTTTTCAGACAAAAACTGAAGGACATGGAAATTGTATACAGTCTATGGTTAGAGACAGCATTCATTGATCATAGAGAAAGGTAGTCAGGGTATATTATAAATTAGGGTCAGGGACGAGAAGCTTAAGATAACCAGAGAAAGAAGAATCTGAAATGAAAGAATGAATCTGAATTGCATCTGCAATAGGAGGAAATCTAAGGAACAGACCAGAAAACAATATCTCTTGTAATGACTCAAATGGATAGATCCACATTCAAAAGTCAAATTGACATATAACCATTATTCCAGGATAATTTTTTTTTATTTTACAATTATAAAAATTTTTTTTTGACAGTACATACGCATGAGTAATTTTTTTTTAAAATAACATTATCCCTTGTATTCATTTTTCCAATTTTTCCCTCCTCCTTCTACTCCCTCCCCTAGATGACAGGAAATCCCATACATTTTACATGTGTTACAATATAACCTAGATACAATATATGTGTGTAAATCTAATTTTCTTGTCACACGTTAAGAATTGGATTCTGAAGGTATAAGTAACTTGGATAGAAAGACAGTAGTGCTAACAGTTTACATTCAATTCCCAGTGTTTCTTCTCTGGGTGTAGTTGTTTCTGTCCACCATTGCAGGATAAATTTTTAAAAAATAATAGCCTTTTATTTTCAAAGTGCATTCAAAGATGGTTTTCAACATTCACCCTTGCAAAACCCTGTGTTCTAAATTTTTTTTCCTTCCCTTCTCCCACACTCCCCTTCCATAGACAGCAAGTAGTCCAGTATGTCTTAATTATGTACAATTCTTCTATACATATTTCCACATTTGTCATGCTGCACAAGAAGAATCAGATCAAAAAGGAAAAATAATGAGGAAAAAAAACAAGTAAGCAAATAACAAAAAAGGTGAAAATATTATGTTGTGATCCACATTTAGTCCCCATAGTTTTCTTTCTGGATACAGATGGTTCTTTTCCTCACAAGTCTGTTGGAATTGGGCCTGAATCGCTTCATCATTGAAAAGAGCCAAGTCCATCACAGTTAATCATCACATAATCTTGTTGCTGTGTACCTTGTCCTCTTGGTTCTGCTCAATTCATTTAGCATCAGTTCATGTAAGTTTCTCCAAGCCTTTCTGAAATCATCCTTTTGGTCATTTCTTATATAACAATATTCCCAAGATAATGTTTCACTCTGCCAAAGTTTAAATTGCCTTTTGGTGAGGTTGGGCAAAGTAGTTTCTATATTCCAGAACAGAGTAACGATCCTCTGCAAATACTAGTTTTAGAAAGGAAAATCTGTAAAACTATGTCCTACCACAGCTTAGAAATGTTGAAGCTGTCAAGAAACAAAACGTTTTTTAAAAAGGATAGTTCTTAATCACTTTTATCAGCTGGGCATAAATATATTTCAGTTTTCAGGAAAAATTAATATCATTATTGTATAAAATTTTTGTTTCTTTTTCTAGTTCCAAGGATATATTTGTGCTTTTTTAGTGCTTGTTTCAGCAATAATAATCATTGCTTCTTGATTTTGTTTTGGATTTTAAAAATGTGACATTCTGTTTTTAAGTTTATTTCTGTATTTGTTTATTTCAGATCAATAAATGGACTAGGAAAAATCTTAGACACACAAAGATCAAGGTATTTTTTTTTCATCCTTTTGCTGCTAGTCCTGTAATTCTAATAAATTGATTATCATTTCATAGTATGATCGAAGCATCTGCAGGTAATTTGTTGCATTGGTCTGATTACCCTTACCCCAATTCTAGCTCATTTCGGACTATTAGAGTGGCATATTATCAGTTTATTTTTCAGTGGATGCCTATATGGATAAAATGATGGTTCTTTTAATTCTTTGAATTTTATAAAAATCATGACTTTGATGCATTAAAAAAAAATTGACTTAATTGCCACATCTGAACTTCAATATAATTATCATTAAAGTTTGTAATTTAACTCAAGGTTAAATTAGTTCTGTATTACTTATAGGGAAGCTTGTAATTTTGAATGGAGTATCATAATGCACTATCAAAATGCACTAAGCGTACATTTTGAACTTCAGATTTATCTAAATCCTAATGTATATTTTAATTATGTAATTTAATTACCTAAATCCTAATATTTCTTGGTTGCTTAAAAAAAAGTTAAAATATATGTTTTGTAATTGAGTCTATTAATTACTGTTAATACTATTAAGTATTAATACTACTAAAGAATGATGCCTAATCTCAGAAAGTAAAGTTGGTAAAAACTAGACCAATCCAAACAGTAAATAACTTTCCATTAGTCTGTAGATAATTTTTCCCCCCTGAGGTTGGGGTTAAGTGACTTGCTCTGACAGGGTCACACAGCCAGGAAGTGTTTAAGTGTCTGAAACCAGATTTGAACTTGGGCCCTTCTGAATTCAAGGCTGGTGCTCTATCCACTGCGCCACCTAGCTGCCCCTGTAGGTATTTTAAGAATCTAGAAGTGGTTACCAGTTTATGTGTTGGGATGTTTTGCATAATTTTCTATTTAGTTTTTAAATAATGAACTTCCCTATTTCTATGAGGGAAATTTTCTTTTCTTTTTTTTTTTTTTTTTCCTAGCATACTGATAGCTTTACAAGTCATAGTGAGTTAAATATTTGAATTTTTTGTTTTTTACATTTTCTTGCCTTACAGATTTTAGTGTTCATTAAAAACAACAACAACAACAACAAAAAAACAAACCAAAATTCTCCCCACAAACTATAAATTTGTTACTTTTTGTCGGAGGAGTATTGCGGATTAGTGGAAAGAATCTTTTTTTTCCCCTGGGTCCCAGTTTTCTCATTTGTTTAATGACAGATTCAACTAGATGATTTCAGAGGTCCCTTCTGGAGCCAAAGTTAAAATCCCTCAATCCTTTGATAAGCGTCTTCATTACTTTGATTTTGTCATATCATACTTTCAATAAATAAAGTAGATCAAAGAGCAAAATGTATATTAAAGTGGACATAATCTTTTTGTTAAAGTTTCCGAGAATAGACAAAGGTAGACTTTATTTTTTAAATTCACATTTAAAAAAATTAATCTGACAGAAGTTTTGAACTGGTTTTTTTGTCTATTTGACAGAAATTTAATCATTTTTTAAACTCCAGGAGCCTGAATTTAGAATTTTAATTACCTTTTTTTTGTTATTTATATTTTTATATACTCTTTCCCCCCCCCTTTCCTGAGGCTGGGGTTAAGTGACTTGCCCAGGGTCACACAGCTAGGCAGTGTTAAGTGTCTGAGACCAAATTTGAACTCGGGTCCTCCTAAATTCAAGGCTGGTGCTCTATCCACTGCGCCACCTAGCTGCCCCTATTTTTCTATACTCTAATGATCTATCATTTCATCAATATGAAAACTCTGATCATCAAAACAGATGACACCTTCTAAACTTCCCCTATGGCTTAGTTTTTTGGGAGTTTCTATGCTGGAAAAACATACCACCCTATGTATAGCCAACATGATATAAACTAGTCACTCAGAACATTTCTGACTTGGTGGGACTTGCCCCAGATTGCTCTGATAGCATAATTATCAGGAAGCAAGGCCACCTATTTCCATTTTAGTGACTAAAGTAGGACCTTCGGTACATGATTTCTTTCTCTGTTGCCTTTATTTTGTTCTTGTGTGATCCTCAAATAATGGTTTTTAAAATTTACTTTTAGAAATAAAAGAAAACCGAGACTTATAATGCTAACTGTGCAATGCAGAAAAAGGTTGACAAAGCTGAATTCATCACACAGTAATTTTGGCAAATCAGAACTAGGCTCTATAAATAAAACCCATTGGGACAATCATAGAATTATAGATTTAGAGCAGCAAGTTAGCAGAATATGAAAACTGTATAACTACTTTTTTGGTGGGGGAGAGGGATAAGACAATTGAAGTTAAGTGACTTGCCCAGAGTCACTCAGCTAGTGTTAGGTGTCTGAATCCAGATTTAAATTCAGGTCCTCCTATCTTCAGGGCCCCTCCTCTATTCACTGTACCATCTCATTTCTCCATGTGTAATAACTTGTACAAAGTGATAGCTGATCCTATGTATTTGAAGGGCTATCATATGGAAGAGAAATTAAGAACTAATAATGGCTCATACTTTAAGTTTGGCAAAACATTTTAAACACATCTGTTCTCACAACTATCCTGTAAAATAACCTTAAAAATAATTGTAGCTTACCGAAATTAAGTTTATCTGCCCAAGATCACACTACCAATAACCATCAGGACTTGAATCCTTGCTCTGATGAATGCAAGGCTAGTATTCTCTTCATTGTGTACTGCACTATCCCTCTACTGACAGAATTGGAAACAGGAATGGTGGAAATGGAATGGACTATTTCAGGAGGTAATGAGTCCCCTCCCCACTTACTAGATGTCCTCAAAGAAGACTAAGTCATCAGAAGATCAAAGATTTAGAATCTGAAAGAACCTAAATCATCTGATTGTTTAGTTAATAAGCATTTATTAAGCACCATGTGCCAAGTACTGACTATATGATTAGATGATTTCTGAGGTCCTTTTATATACTTAAATCTTCAGCACTGGAAATACAAATGCAATAATGAAAACAAGGAAGAAAATTTAGCTCTCTTGTTTTATAGAGAGGGACCAAGGTCCAAAGTACTTATTTCCTCAAAGTCACAAAATACTATGTGGCAGAGGTGAAATTTGAATCCAGATCCTGCAGCTCCAAATCCAGTGTTCTTTTCTTGAGCTTTGTTATCAAGTAGGGCTTATAATGGAGAACTTCTAGGGGTTCCTTCAAACGGAGATTATCGTAAGCATATTCTTTTTTAAAAAATTAATAGCTTTTTATTTTCAAAATGCAAAGATGGTTTTCAATATTTACTCTTGAAAAATCTTATGTTCCAAATTTTTTCTCCCTTACCCTAGACAGCAAGCAGTTCAATAGAGGTTGAACATGTGTAATTCTTCTAAACTTTTTTTTTTTTTCCCCCTTGAGGCTGGGAGAGACTTGCCCAGGGTCACACAGCTAGGAAATGTTAAGTGTCTGAGACCAGATTTGAATTCGAGTCCTCCTGAATTCAGGCCTGGTGCTCTATCCACTGCGCCACCTAGTTGCCCCAATTCTTCTAAACTTATTTCCACATTTATCATGCTGCACAAGAAAAATCAGATCAAAACCAGAAAATGAGAAAAAAAAAAAAGCAGACAACAAAGGTTGTCATACATCATGTTGTGATCCACATTCCTTCCCCTCAGTCTCTTTCTGAATGTAGATGGCTCGCTCTATCACACATTATTGGAATTGGCCTGAATCACCTTATTGTTGAAAAGAACCAAGTCCATCAGAATTTATCATCATATAATCTTCTTGCTGTGTACAATATTCTCTTGGTTTTACTTACTTTTCTTTTATGTAAGTCTCTTCAGGCCTTTCTGAAATCATCCTCTAATCATATTCTTTATAGAACATGATTCATTAAAAATTGTAATCATTAATGAAAATATGGACCAAAGATGCAGACTCGAAATGAGAATAAAAAATTCAAAATGAGTGGATCAAAACTAAATCCTAAAGACATTAAAATTATATTGAAGAATGATGGTAAATGAGATTCATCTTTATGAGTTCAAATCTGGCCTCAGACATTTACTTGCTTGTTTGGGTAAGTCATTTAAAGCCTGTTTGCCTCAGTTTCTTCATGTATAAAATGAGCTGGAAGAAGGAAATGGCAAATTTCTCCAGTGTCTGCTAAAAAAAAAAACCTAAATGGGATCACAGAGTTGGACATAATTGAAAGACTGAACAACAAATGAGACAACATGCCAAAATATACAGGATTTTCCTTAAAGGAAAATTTCTATTCCTGAATATATATATATATATATATATATATATATATATATATATATATATATATATATATATATATATATATATATATATATGAAAAAAAAAAAGATTTTAAAGCACGTAATTAAAAAAAACAAAACAAAACTAGAAGACCAGAAATTGACGAACTTTAACAGATGGATGATTTTAATTATTTCAGTTAGACAGTTACACTGTCACAATACAAGTTAATAATTGCACAAACTGACATTTTAATATTGAGGCTTGCTATCTGGTTTTTATTTTAACTACCTGTTTACTTGAAGAGGAAAATAATTTGGAGTTGAGGAATGAGGAAGAATTCCTGTTGTTTTTTTTTAATATTTTATTAATTTTATAATTATAACATTTTTTGACAGTACATATGCATAGGTACTTTTTTACATTATCCATTGCACTCCCTTCTGTTCCGAATTTTCCCCTCCTTCCCTCTACCCCCTCCCCTAGATGGCAGGCAATGAGGAAGAATTCCAAAAGGATTTTTCCTGTGTATCCTTTTTAGCCACTCAAAGTTCCTATGTATTCCATCTGATTTTATATTCCAAAGAGTTAAGATCATAGGTATTGTAGATCTCAAAATTGATTTTCATCTGTTTATAGTGTTAAATAGCTCTTAAATTTTCTTGTGAATATTTTAAAAATCAAAAATGATGAAGGCCTGCAACTCATCCTAAATAAATTATTTGAAGCTATCTTCTTTTTTAATCCCTTTAAAAAGTGGGGCTTAAACATTGTTCCTTATCGTTAATATTCAAATGTCTTAATTGCACCACTTTCAACTCCTGGCTATCAGCCATTTTCTTGTTTTTAAGTTGCAAAATATGCACAACGGGATAGCTAGGTGGATAGAGACCAGTGGTGTTAGAGCACTGATCCTGGAGTCAGGAGGACACCATTTCAAATCCTGCCTCAAGACACTAGCTGTTTGATCCTGGGCAAATCACTTTTTGGCATCTGATTTCCTCCAAGTAGCAGTAACATCAACAAAAACAAAACAAAATAATAAAAAGATCAATATCTTTATTGTACTTACAGCTTACATCTAGATAGTTATAGTAGCTCCTTTTTGAGTCTTGTTGATTCATTTCTTATATCTGCCCCCTTTCTTTCTACACTCATGGCCACCATCTCTAGTTCAGGTCCTCTTTACCTCTTTCATGGATTATTGAAGCAAGCAACAATTTCCTAATTGATCAGACTGCTCCCCTTCCTTTTCCTATCTCCCTTCCCCCCCTCCAGACTTTGCCTCTGCTTGATGTCACTCTTTTGCTCAGTAAATACCAGTGATTCCCTCTCCACTCTCCTTTAAGCACTCAGCCAAACTGTCCTTGCTATTTCTCACACAGCTTTTTTTCTGTCTTATTGACCTTGATTCTTGAGATTGTTTAGTTCCGTTCAGAGCTTACCTCTTCTGTGGGTAGCTCCAGAACCTCGAATTGCCTAGAACATAGAAGGTGCTTAATAAATGCTTGTTAATTGATTGGTATGATTTTTTGAGATAGCATATCCTCGTATATACTATGCTGTTTCTGATTTTTCTTGTTTGTTTGTTTTTTTTTTAAGAGTTGATCTTTCTAAAGTACTGGATTTACACTCTTTTGACAGTCTCTCTGGAATCAGGTAATTTCTAGTAAATGTTTATAAATTTTTATCCAAGTTTCTGATTTTGAAGTGCTAATTTTAGTTAAGTTCTTTTCTTTTTCTATAATTTTTTTTTCTAATTCTGATTATTTTCAGTGAGTCTATTGTACCTTAAGCTAACCATACTTTCTTTAAAACTGATAATTCCAGAAATTTTGTGAATGGGTGATGTTTCAGAAGTTAATTTGAAGTTGTCATTTGGGACTCAGAATTCATTTCTGGCTAGAAACAATAGATGAGTTTAGGTTTTCAAGACAACCCACAAAAGCCTGTGTTATATTAATTCATGAGGAAGTCTAGTGCTAATAAAATTATTTTCATCTCTACTGACTTTCCACTTTATGACATTAGATCCATGGGAAAAGGCCGTCTTTAGATGCTTGGAATATATTCTTTTCCTCGTAATAGCAGATAAAGTCATTTCCTAGGCTTTTCATTCAGGTACAGAATTTTTAGGGAAATAGGTTCAAATAAGATCAAGTAATTGGTCCTGGGAATCCATGATTTTTTAAACTAGTAACCCTCTACATCAGTGGTCCTCAAACTTTTTAAATAGGGGCCCAGTTCACTGTCTCTCAGACTGTGGGAGGGCTGGACTATAGTAAAAACAAAAGCTCACACTCTGTCTCTGCCCCTCAGCCCATTTGCCATAACCCTGTGGGCTGCATAAACATCCTCAGCGGGCCATATCTGGCCCATGGGCCATAGTTTGAGAACCCCTGCTCTACATCTTCATAAGAGAAGTTATCTCCTTGGTTTAGTCATTTCCCAGAAGTGTTCTGTATTGGGACACACACACAAAATTTTTGTTTTAGGGCTGTAGATTTAGTTGCCAACTTTGTATTAGGAAATACATAAATACATTGTTATTAAATTAGGGGTTGCTGTAAAGTATGTTTCTCATACTCCTAACATAGAACTTAAAAAATTAGATAGTGAGTGAAACTCATTTCTCATTCATTAAACCTTTACTTTAAAAAAGTTTTCATTTTTCATCCAGTGTTGTCCTTATTTACTGGTTAGTCCATAGTTTATTTTCCAGGTTTCTTGAGCTATCTCCCTCCTTCCCACCTTCTGAGAAAAATATAAAGTTATATTTGTTTGACAGGCCCAGTTATGAATTAAAGTAATGTGGAGAAGTTATGAAGTCAAGCTAATTTTGCTTTCTATGTAGTAAGCACTGTAATAAGTGCTGTGCATTTATTACCTCATTTCATTCTCAAAACATCCCTGAAGTGCTATCACTATTCCCTTTTTTTTTTCTTTTTTTTTTTTTTTTTTAACAGATGAGGAAACTAAGGCAAACAGATTAAATGATTTGCTCAGAGTCATACAGCTACTAGATATCTGAGACAGGATTTTAACTGGGGTCTTCTTCAGTCCAGGCCTGACAATTTTATCCAGTGTACTACCCAGCTATCAGTCATTGCAGTTACACCAAAAAGCACTATAGGACATGACTTGGGTTTAGGGATCAGATCAAGATAAAAAGAGCATTTCTGCACAAATTTGAAAGTTTTTTTGAAATCTGCCTCTATCCTCTTTCTGTTCTTTTACATTACAGATTCCTGATATTTATAGAATTTAGGAATTGAAAGAGGCCTTAAAAGTAAAAATCATTGGACCTGTTGATTGGGATCCTCTTGACAGTATCCCTTATCTGGTCATAGACACTCTGCTTGGAGCAATTTCAAATTGCTTCTCTGCAATTTGTACCCACTTCTTTGGTTCTTCACTTGGTGCCCAAATCTCATCTCTTTTTCATATGTCTGTCTTTCATCCACTTTAAGACAGCAAGCCTTCTCCTTAGTTTTCTATCATCTCCACTAACTCCTTCTCTTTCCTTCAGTTATTATTCCCATGTAATAGATCTTAGTCCTCATCTGGAAGGCCCTTATGTGGACCCATTCTAACTAATCCTATTAAAGAATAGGATCTTGAACTGAACACAGAATTCCATGTAGCTGGACAAGGGTACAATACATTGGAACTATCACTTCCTTTGTACACACTGTTCTTTTCTTAATGCAGCCTGGTACTTAGGAGACGTTACATGTTTATTGACTGCCAAGTTGAATAAAGAACTGTATACTTCATGCTCAAAGCGGGGAAGTTGAAGTGTTAGGGCAGTAGCATCCCTCTTCAGGACATGCAATGTTTTGAGTCATCATTCTTATACAAATGCTCTAGGTTTGTGTTCTGGAGGGATTCAAGAGTTTTATAGGGTTTTGTTTGGACTTATCCAAATCCTAACTGTATTCTGCATGGTCTCATTCTTCATTTATCTTGCATGAAGATATAGGAGACTCGATATCTAAAACACAACAAAGTGATGTAGTGGATAGGGAGTGCTGGGCCTGAAGTTGGGAAGATACAAGTTCAAAGTCAGCTGTGTGACCCTAGATAAGTCACTTAACCACTGCCTGCATCAGTTTCCTCATCTGTAAAATGGGGACAATAATGGAAAACTGTCTCCCAGGGTTGTTGTGAGAATAAAATGATGGTTGTTCATTTCTTTGTGAATCTTAAAATTCTAGTATTAGTTTGTATGCTTTTTGTCCCTCATCTTATACTCATGCACCTTTATGGCCTCCTATATTATTTCCACCCCAGATCTTGACATTTTTGACACAATTATGGGAGTGAATTGTCTTCATATATTACCATGTTTAGTGGTAATTAAGATATTTTAATTTGACCTCATGTTTACATTAAATAAGCTTAACATAGGTTTAGAACTTAGTTTTATGTATTCAACATTAGGCCTAGTGTAAAATGTTCATTCTGGAAATTTCTATATAAAGGGATTCAGGAATGGAGACAACTGCATCACTTAGTGACTGGGTAGAAGGCAGGTAAGACCAGAATTGTGAGTAAGAGTCTTAGAACTAGACTTTGCAACAAAATAAAGAGCAGTATCAATAAGAGTAATTATGTGGGATCAGAGAAAGGAAGGAAAGTCCAGAAGGGGAATTTCAGAATTAAAGAATTTGGAAATAATAGGGATATCCAAGGTGTGGCTTTTCCAATTAAATATATAGAGGTGAGATGGAAGTCAGACTGGAGAAGTTTGGGGGACTGTAAGTCCAGTTTATTAAATAATTAGTATAATAGTATAAATTGTTAGTAAAATGAAATTGTTGAGGATAATGACAAGGTAGAAGAAAATTGAGCCTGCTACCAATGCCATTTGGAAAAGTCAGAATATCCTAAAAAGAATCATCTGAATCAAAAATGATGATTCAGTTCCAAAACTCCCTGTCCTGGAAGTTTAAGGGCCTAGGAGACAAAACCATGATAAGAGGAGTTTTTCTGGGCTGTGATATCCTCAATTAAAAAGTCAGATTTCCCATCCCCAGGATAATATACCATGATCAAGTAGGATTTATACCAGGAGTGTAGAGCTGGTTCAATATTAGGAAAATTATTAGCATAATTGACTATATCAACAACGAAATTAACAAAAACCACATGATCATCTCAATAGATGCAGAAAAAGCATTTGATAAAATCCAACACCCATTCCTATTAAAAACACTAGAGAGTATAGGAATAAATGGACTTTTCCTTAAAACAGTCAGTAGCATCTATTTAAAACTATCAGCAAACATCATATGTAATGGGGATAAAATGGCACAATTCCCAATAAGATAAGAAGTGAAACAAGGTTGCCCACTATTGCCATTACTGTTCAGTATTGTATTAGAAATGCTAGCTTTGGCAATAAGAGATTAAAGGAATTAAGAGTAGATAATGAAACCAAATTATCACTCTTTGTGGATGATATGATGGTATACTTAGAGAACCCCAGAGAAACTACTAAAAATCTATTAGAAATAATCCACAACTTTAGCAAAGTTGCAGGATACAAAATAAATGCACATAAATCCTCAGCATTTTTATACATCAACAAAATCCAACAGCAAGAGATACAAAGAGAAATTCCATTTAAAATAACTGTTGATATTTGGTAATCTATCTGCCAAGGGAAAGTCAGGAACTATATGAGCAAAACTACAAAACACTTTCCACACAAATAAAGTCAGATCTAAACAATATCAAATGCTCTTGGATAAGTCGAGTGAATATAATAAAAATGACAATACTACTAAACTAATCTATTTATTTTATGCTATACCAATCAGACTCCCAAGAAACTATTTTACTTACCTAGAAAAAATAACAACAAAATTCATCTGGAAGAACAAAAGATCAAGAATTTCAAGGGAACTAATGAAAAAAAAAAAATCAAAAGAAGGTGGCCTAGCTGTACCAAATCTAAAATTATATTATAAAGCAGTGGTCACCAAAACCATTTGGTATTGGCTAAGAAATAGATTAGTTGATCAGTGGAATAGGTTAGGTTCACAGGACAAAATAGTCAATAACTATAGCAATCTAGTGTTGGACAAACCCAAAGACCCCAGCTTTTGGGATAAGAATTCACTATTTGATGAAAACTTCTGGGAAAATTGTAAACTAGTATGATAGAAACTAGGCATTGACCCACACTTAACACTATATACCAAGATAAGGTCAAAGTAAATTCATTATCTAGCCATACAGAATGATATTATAAATAAATTAGAAGAACATGAAATAGTTTACCTCTCAGATCTGTGGAGGCAGAAGGAATTTGTGACCAAAGAAGAATTAGAGGTCATTATTGATCACAAAATAGATAATTTTGATTATATTAAGTTAGAAAATTTTTGTACAAACTAAACTAATGCAGTCAAGATTAGAAGGGAAAACTGGGAAAACATTTTTACATTCAAAGGTTTTGATAAAAGCCTCATTTCCAAAATATATAGAGAATTGACTCATTTATAAGAATTCAAACCATTCTCCAATTGATAAATAGTCAAGGGATATGAACAGACCATTTTCAGATGAAGAAATTGAAACTATTTCTAGTCATGAAAAGATGTTCCAAATCACTATTGATCAGAGAAATGCAAATTAAGACAACTCTGAGATAATACACACTTCTCAGATTGGCTAAAATGGCAGGAAAAGATAATAATGAATGTTGGAGGGGACATGGGAAAATTGGGACACTGATAGATTATTGGTGAAATGGATCCAACCATTCTGGAGAATGTTACCTTGGGCAAGTCTTATTATATCTCTAACTATAGTACTTGCCTTTCTGACCTCACTAGGTTCTTATGGAGAAGTAATTTTTACAGCATTGTGCAAATGAGAGTTGTATTTATAGAGGATATTGAATTGGAATTTGGATGATCTCTTTTATTTATCCTTTTCCTTCAAAAACACAGTTAAGTAAGAAGAGTATTGGTCTCTGAATGTGCAAATATTTTCAGTTTACAGAAAAAACTTCAACATATGCAGACAACACAACCTCACCTTGATAAGGTAAAAAGCAAAATTTATTTTAAGTTACATAAGTTTGAGAGCTGTGTTACAAGTTGACACACAACACAAGGTTAAATAAAAATTGTCTTGAACTCTCCTAGTCATCATGTAGAAAAGTAGATTTTTTTTTTTGAGTAAATTTTTCTAAAATTCTAATCTCCGCCCCCTCTCCCCTCAAAAAAAAGTTGGTACCTAAAGCTGATGGGACAAAAACCAATACGATACTATGCATATTCATCTCTTTCTTCAAGATTCTTCTAAACAAACTTCTCAGAACTCTAGGATGTTCTGGGTTAGTATATGATAGATTCTCTAGTAAGTCTGGAATTAATATATAGATGAACTGTGTTCTTGTTCCCACATTCTACCTTTATCTTCTGGGATTAGTGATGACTTTAACATTATAGTGATCATAAACTATGCCATAATAGTAGCAACTAATTCTCTAATTTGTTCCCTTCATCTCAGGAAACTCAGATTCAGAGAGGGACATAATTTGGCTAGGGGTTACAGAAGTAGTAAAGTGGCTAGGGAGAGATTCATACCCCACAATCCTTCTTCACTCCAAATCTAGCTCATTTTACATTGTACCACATTGCTTTCCCCTGTTGTAAGAATATCTTTTATGTCGTGGAATTTTCTTTGAGGAACTCAAAATTTTACAAGTTTTGGTATTTTTTCCAAAATGACTTTGCCCTTCAATAAAGTGAATAAATAAGATAAGGACACAAGTCCCAGCTGTAGATTTGCTCTTTGAAAGAACTAACCCCTTCGGAACATCTTGTGCCAGTGGCTTCACAAAAAAAAAAAAAAAAAAAAAAAAATCAAAGACATAGAAGCATATAGAAATTTTTAGAGGAGTGCTATTATTTGCAAACTAAACTGGAAATGTGGGACCTTGATAGTTTCCTCTTGAAATATATTTATATTAGGCAAAGATGTTTTTAGCTTTTGTTTACCTGGATAATGATTTTAATTGTGTTTGAAACGGTAGCCTTATTATGAGAAAATCAACTTGACTTAGGATAGAATAGTAGTAGCTAGGCAAAAAAAGGTAGATGGATAAAAATAGAACATTTAGTTCATTCCTTACCTTTTTTCAAATCTCTTATTTCCTTGTAAGCATAGTATATGTAGTATAGAATAAAGAACTGATTCAAGTATAAGTAGTGGTCCTTATTTCCTACACTCTGGACTTCCTTTTCCAGCATGATTAGAATACTGCAAGCAAATAGTTTGAAAATTTTATTTAAAAAAAAGAAATTACTCTTTCCTGATGAATTGCCTTAATTTTTTCCTCTTAATTTTTTTCAGTTGAAAGAGTCTAGTTTAAAAAAACCCCAATAGTATTATATTTTAAGGAATTTTGTATTAAAAAGTCTATCTCAGATTTTTTTCTACTTAATATTGATGAGTTTCAGGCTAAGTTTTAGCATTTTTAAAGGCAGAAGCCATTCAAACCATAACATCTCATATTGGCTAAGTTTTTGCTATGTTTTATATAATTGAATTATTTTGTGCGCTTTACAATGACTTTCTAAAGGAAAAGGAAACAAGTGACATATTCAAGCAGATCTAAATAGCCTTAATGCTTTAAAAATGTTTATTTATTGTGGAAAAAAAGTTTTGTGGATTAAAAGATGATGATATTTAAATATCAGCCGGTAATTGGTTAGAAAAATCCCCAGTATTAATATTTACAAATGTCAGATAGTTTTCTGATATCATGATTGTACTTTGAAATAAATATCTTATTCAAAAGGCTGCCTTTAACTTACTTCATAATAAACCTAGTAAGAAATCAGTGGCAACAACATACACAGCACGTTTTATAGTGGCAAAGAACTGAATCAAAGTAGATTATTTGGGTAATGGTTAAGCAAATTGTGATATACAAATATTATTGTTACATTCAAGAAAAAATTTAATAAAAATAATACAGAGAAATATGATAAGACTTAACCTTGTTCCATCCTCTCCTGTCTTCTCCAGCCTATTGTACTCTGCACAAGCATGTCTTTCTCTCTAATTTTCATTGTCTTATCTGCTAGTTTCTTTTTTGTTGGCCTCTAGATATATGCTGAAGTTTCACTATTTTCAGTGTCATGTCCCTCCTGCCGTTAACTAAACTCAAAAAAAGGTGTGAGTTTATCTACTTCCTCTTTTGTAGTTTTCTTGTTAGCCTTTTGTACTCTGGCTTTTAATATCATGGCCTAACTGGAATTCGTTAATTGCTAACTCTTTTTTTTTTTTTTTTTCCCCCCCCAATTCTCATCTTTATAGATATCTTTATGGCTTTTGACCAGGTTAACCATCCTCTCTTTTGGAATGCTGGACTTTTGTGACATTGCTTTCTTTCTTGCTTCTCTTCCTGGTCTACTTTGCTGGATATGCACTGATGTTCAGTCTTTCCCACTAAGTTTAAATATTACCCAAGGCTCTGGTCAGGGCCTCCTTCCCTTATCTCCCACTGATTTCTTTAGCTCCTATTGTTTCAGTGATCAATCTCTATGCAGGTGACTCCTAAATGTATACATTTCCTGCTATATCATTTGACCTTGTCTTGTATCATCCATATTACTATTGGGAAGTCAGGAAGGGTACAAACTTGCTCATTATAATTACATAGTTTAGTTTTGGTTTTTGTTCTTTTAATTTTATATTGTGTAGTGATTGTGTGTTTTGTTTTCTTTCTCAGACTTCCTTCATAATAAGTGTTCCCATGCTTTTCTTGAATTCTTCCTATTTGTCCTTTCTTAGAGAACAACAATATTCCATTGCATTCTTGTACCACAGTTTGTTTAATATGCCTTATTCAAAGTATACCTACTTTGCTACCAGAAAAAATTGTTGTTGAGAGTGTTTTTTATTTTCCCAATTGTTGGGGTTCCCTTTGATTTTGTAAAGGCAAGGTTTATTTTTGTTGTAGAGTCTAGCATAATGGTTTGTACATAGTAGATTCATGTAAAATGTTTGTTGAATTGAATTGTTGCTGTAGCCCATTGGTAGGTCTCTCAGATAAATGATTCACCCTTCTTTATCCATTCTCCATTTAGTAATCAATGTAATCTTACTAGGGCACAGACCAGACCATATTATCCTGCTCGTAAACTACAGTGACTCCCTATCACATTCAGGATCAAGCATATGAAATCTTCTCTTTAGCTGAAAACCTTTTCTAACCTCCCTCCTTTCTCTTCTAACTTTCCAGTCTTATCGCACCTTAAACAACCCACTCACACAAATCCATCTTTCTGACTAGTACTAACCACCTTGCTGTTCCTTCTTGATTGGCCATTTTCATTGCCTGTCCCCATGTCCTCTCATTCTCATCTGTCTTTCCTATTTTCCTTTAAGTGCAAACTAAAAAAACCTTTTCCTATAAAAGGAAGTCTTTTCTAGCCCCTTTCAATTCTAGTGTCTTTCTGTAGAGGGCTGAAACTCCAAAAAGGTATACTTGAATCAGACAACTGAGCAATTAAGGCTAATTACCTATTCTATGTGAGACAATGACTCTATTAGCATATATTTGGTGTTAAGATAATCATAGGCAAGGATTGGAGAGTGGAGGGAGGCAAAGTCACTTGGCAGCAGATAGAGGAGGAGAGAGGCTGGTGACTCTGGACTCCAGAATCCAAGATTTTGCTTGTCTGTCTCCTTCACTTTTCCACCTAAAGACTAAGGACTTTAATTTATCCTGACTGGCTGACTTCGAAACCTTCCAGGGAACTAGCCTGTACTTTACACCTTTCTATCAACTATTTCCAGTTTATTAGGTATAAAGCTTGTTTATATATGGTTGTTTGTATCTATCATTCCTTTAGACTGGAGCCCTGCTTTAACAGGGACTGGTTTTTGCCTTTGTATCTCCACTCTTAGCACAGTGCCTGGGCTGTAGTAGATGCTTAATAAATGTTTACTGACTGAATAGAACTAACTATATTAAATAAAGACAATGCCATAAACAGATTAAAAAGGATCTATACAATCTATCACTTGTTGTGAATATACGTCATAGACTTGGCCTTTTGCCCTTCTTGAGGTACTTACTCTAGGAATTTGAAGGAAGCTGTGCTGAGTTTTTATTTTGTGGAAGGACAAATTTAGTTGTACCAGCCATTTCTAATGTAGAGGTGAAGTAGTATATATGTGATCCTACAGTGGTGAGGGTAGAGGCACTTATTTTAGTATAAATATACATGGGTTCATGTCTTTACTTCTTATTCCTGGTAGGTGACCTTGGGCAAGTCATTTAACCTGTTTTCTCATTCACAAATAAGGAGTTTGGACTTGATGATCTCTAAGGTTCTTTCCAACTCTAGATGTTATTTGGATCCTGTGATTCACTCTTTCCCTCCAACCCTAAGGGAAAAAATGAGTAGGTATTTTGGTTTTGAATAAAAAAACTTAAAAATAAATTCTTTTGTCTAACTCTTTGCAGTAAAATCACAAGAAATGCATCCTTTTTATAGGATACTGAATAATAAAGGGAATCTTTTCACCCAGGTTTTCAACCTCTGTCTCATCCTTGATTCCCTAATTTCACTCACCCCACATATCCAAGTATTTGTCAGTCTTGTTTTTCTCTGATCTCTCTCCCCTTATTGAATCATAATCTTAATTCAGGTCTTCATCACCTGTTGTAACCTGTTGTAACAGCCTTCTATTTGATGTCCTTTCCTCTAGTCTTTTTCCCACACCTCTGGCCAGGTCATCTTCCATACAGCTGCCAAAGTGTCATCTCAACCCTACTCAGGAAACTACAGTTCAGTCATACTGGTCTTCTATACACACACCCCACACATTTATTCTGTCGCAGAGCCTTCCATGCTTTTGTAAATTGTCTCCCATACTTACAGTGTATTTCTTTTTAAAACTTTCTCTTGGATTTTCCTCTCTTCCTTAAAGAGAAATCTTAAACATTCTCTTCTACATCAATAGTTCTCAAACTTTTTGGCCTCAGGACTCCCTTACTCTCTTAAAAATTATTGAAGACTACTAAGAACTTTTGCTTATATGACTTATGTAAATCAATATTTGCTCTATTAGAAATGAAAACATTATGAAAATAATTTTGGCCTTGCAAACCCTCTAAAGAGGTTTTGAGGTTCCTGGGAGACCCTGGAGCACACTTTGAGAATGAATAAAGCCTTTCCAGATTCCTTTTACCCCGAACTCAAATTCCCTCCCTCATTTCCAAGAATTACCTTATATTTACTTTGTGTGTGCACACCATGTATATATATGTATGCATATATGTGTATGTATGTGTATATGTCATTACCCCTTTTAGAATATAAAGCTGGTGAGGATAGATTGTTTCACTTTTGGATCTCCGGAACTCAGCACTGGACCTAGCAAGTGGTGATCTCCCTCTGATTATGTGATTAATTGCATGGGAAGAGGATTTTTTTTTTTTTTTTTTTTTTGGAAGAGGATTTTTGAACTGTATTAATGAAAGGATAATTTGGAAGTAGTGTCTTGTTTGTCTTTTTTCCCTGGAAAGCATATTAAAGATGAGATTTCTGATGAGGGTTTGAGCAATACAATTCTATTCACATTTTACAATTAAAATTAGGTTTTCAGAGGAAAAAAATCAACTATAATTTTATTCAGTCATTTCCTACTCTTTCCCTTTTTGGAGTTTTCTTGGCAAAGACCCAGACCCTGAAGTGATTTGCCATTTCCATCTTCAGTTCATTTTACAGATGAGGAAACTATCAGTTAGGTGACATGATAGTCATGTACTTAGCCTGTGAGATCAAATTTGAACTTAGATCTGACTCTGAGCCCAGCCTTATCCACTGTACCAACCTAGCTGTCTAGCTAAGCAACTGTAAAAGAGCAGGAAAATGATTTTCATTCATAGTTTATTTTTCTCAGATGGAAAGGTTTAGTTTTTGACACTCCTAAATGGAATACATAATTGTTTAAATGTGATTGGAAGAGAGTGAGCATTCTGTTTGGAGGCCCTCTTAGCTCCTAATTTCTTCATTTCCTATGCTTTTTGTGCCATCAGCATTTCTGAAAGACTAGTCATGGTTCAGAATGGCCTTAAAAAGGTTTCTTTCTGCTGGCTTTGGGGTATTTTCACCTTAGCTTCAGCATTCTTTTTTTTTTTTTTTCTTTTAAGAGTAGAAGAAATACATTTATTAGTACCAACCTTGATTCATGCCTGCAATTGTCATCAAATTGATTATGGTAGCAAATTGACACTTGAATATTTACCTCAAAAGCACTTCATAGAAAAGGTGAAACATTTACATCACTACTAATTATAAACAACTTAGTCATCATTGTCATCTCCAACTTTTTAACAGAAGCTTACCTCTCAATTTTCACTGTTTCTAGAATATGGAAATGCAATAATTATATATGGAGGGGCTATTATTTACAAAGTGAATGAAAATTTATTTAATTAGTAATTTGTCTGCTTTCAATCTACTTCTAATCTCCTACCAATCTACGAGCTACCATCAAGACATGCAGATTATGTCACAAAACTTTAGAATTAAAAAATACTTTTTCTGGCCAGAAAACCGGGTGCCAAATCATTCTGTTTTAAGTATGAGTTACCTCCACCTTTGGCAATTGTTGAATATTCTCAAGAATTAAAATTATTGTATTACAGTGATCTAAGAAATGGTCAAGAAATCTTACAAGAGAAAAGAAAAAGTAGAAACAAAGATAAGAAAGAAATCTACAAATAGATGTAGAAGAATAATAGTAGGGATGAAAGGAAAAGTTGCATCTCTCATAATTACCCCCACCTCTGTCTTCTTAATTGTGGTTTATGTAAGATATTGTTTATCCAAAATGATGATTAAATGTCTCTGTTTACAGAGTATTGTTACAGTCACGTTTGAAGTACAAGGAAGTACAACTGAAGAAAATCTAAATACATTTATTCAAGTGAGAGCTGTTTCTCTTATATTTATTTTTAAAATTCCCATGTAATTACATTTGTATTATTGCCATTGGCACCATTTCTTCTTAAAATATGTTCTTGTGTGCAGAATCTTCTGTGGGAAAAAACTGTGAAAAATAAGGCAGATAATACCATGGAAGTCATCCGACTAAAGGTTCAGTATTCAAATTTATACTGTTTTATACTTTTTAAGATATGGTCATTTTTAAAAGCTGTTTTTAAAGCTATATTTATGATGGGGGACATATACTTTGTTTTTCTTTTTGTGTTATTCCCACTAGGTCTGAAAAAGGGACTTTTCAAACTATTATATAAAGGATAATTGATTAGCACAGCTCCTTTTTTGTGTTACAGCTAAAATAACTCATATACTTGAAATGTCACTCCATGTTCTGGACTCCCAGGTGTTAAGACTCTTGCTAATAAGATTTACTATGATGAATTCCTTCTTGCTTTAGGTCAGTGAAGAAGGAGGAATATTCTGAAGTTTTCTTTGGTTTTTTTCTTTTCAAGATAGTTTCATGATTAACAATGTTAGTATTAAGAACTGTGATGCAACTACTCTTTATTAAGCTTTTTGTTGCATGTGGTGGGTATGGCTACTGAAGCCCAGAGGAAAAGAGGAAAATTGTGTTTTTTCAGCCAGTTGATATTTGTTAAGGAGGTGTTAAGCTTCTATGCTTGAAGTTTATGTTATATCTATCTAATAATATTCTTTACAGATCAATTAGGGGCTAGCTGGCTAAATAGTATAAGAACAAAAGTAGATTTTCCCAATATTAAATTTTAATTTGTTTCATCTTCATAAGCTTATAATAGTTGAATGAATAGTTTAAAAAGTTGAATATCAGATGATATATTCATATTATCTTTTCTTGAAAACCAATGCAAAGATGAACTTTTGTACAGATAAATAGTAGCATTCTTGACCTGTATTTTGTGATTATCCATTAAGTTATTAATTTATCTGGGGCCTTTGTGTGAAAACAGGATCACTTTACTGCCTGAAGCCAAAATCCTATAATCGCTCAGACTTCTCCATAGAAAATGTGAACAAGTAAAGGAACTTAGGAGTGGAAGAATAATCAGTAAAAGCAGGTGAACGTCTAACAAAGATCCTGTTTTGTGACATACGGTATCTCTAAGAGACTTTAGAGGTCGGGAGACAAAATAACCCGCCTGAAGAGTGGAGGTTTTAGGAAGTTTTTATTTGGTTTCCCCCCGGTTCCCCTGAGTTTGGGAATTACCATGGATAGTTCCTACCGTTTTACTAATATTTCCTTTCCAAAGGAGTATCACCTTGAAATAAAATGGGAATTATTGTGCCACTGGCATTGGCATTTATGTGCTTACCTTTAGATTAGAACTAGAGTTGATCAGTAATTGTCCTTATGAGCAGGGGCTGGTATCTATCAAAGACAAACCATACCAAGTGATTGTCCAAGCGGTCCATGAGCTGTATGATCTGGAAGAGACTCCAGTGAAGTGGAAGGAAGACACTGAGAGAACCAATAGATTAGTGCTGATAGGTAAGTGACTGATGGCCTTCTATATGTCTATTTGGACATCATACTTTTAACAGAAATTAGCTGGTGAGTATGTCTTAATTAAGAATTAAAACTTTTAACAACATAAAATACTAGACAGGTTTTTGTTGTTGTTGTTGTTGTTTTAATTTTATAAGAGTCTTTAGACTTGAAAAATCCAAACTCTTTGTTAAGGTTAAGATGAAAAATTCCTTTCTGACATATAAGAAAGACAATCATCATAACCCTTTATTTTTATGTAGATTTTTGAGGTAGCTGATTAATATGATTAAATGTTTTAAAATATAAGAGAAAGTAATCACATTGCATTTTGTTTTCTTTACAGGCAGGAACTTAGATAAGGAAATCCTTAAACACCTATTTATAGATACAGTGACTGAAAAACAAGTAAGCAGTTGATACTACATTTCAAAGATCAAGTCTTCTCTTAACATTAGAAGTATTAGAAGGATGATATACTGGGGAAAATCTATTTTCTGCTATTCATCAATCTATTTCTTGGCTACTGTTATGACATTTTTTTTCTTCTATAATACATTAAATAGTGTCAAATTTTCAGCATTAAACATTGTAAAATTTTCAGCCTGTATTACCCATTTTCTGTGAAATGCATTGAATTCAACATGCATTTATTCAATATCTACTTTGTTCAAATAAATCCTGGGGACATAAAAATAGAAAAGTTGACCCTATCCTTGAAGCTTATGGTCTACTGGGAACAAAATTTATTTCAGACAGGTGCACTAAAGTTGTCTTTCAGAATTGACTTTGAAGGTGAAATTGGCTAAAAACAACCCTTTAAGAGTGCAAAGTATATTATTTACATTTTGCAGATGAATTAATTGATGCTTGTGACTTGCCTATGGTTACCTAGTGTTAATCAGGACTCATTTTAAGACTTACTGACTCCAAATTCAAAGTGCTTCCCGTAATGTAATATTTTAAAATAGCAGTGGTGACATTGATGGATAGACATTTTACATCCCTCTGTATCCTAGAAAGGAGATGTCAGAGGTTGGAAATATGAAGAAA
Organism: Sminthopsis crassicaudata; assembly: GCF_048593235.1. Lineage (NCBI taxonomy): Eukaryota > Metazoa > Chordata > Mammalia > Dasyuromorphia > Dasyuridae > Sminthopsis > Sminthopsis crassicaudata. Next base: position 442,647,088 of record NC_133617.1, read on the forward strand.
ACTTCTTTGCAAATTATAAAATTTTGAAAGTAATTCAAATTTATTCTTCACAAGAAGTTTCTTTGGAGAGAGGGAATCAAAAGAACAAAAGAAAATCAACAAGGAAGCAAAGAAAAGCTGGGCAGCTTTGAAAACAATGTGTTGTATTCATTATTTGGTTTTCTTGAAATGAAAACATTGTTTGGTATTGAATTCTAGCTAAGTTCTTCCATGTAGTTGGCATTTTTTCCCCTTATTTTGTATTTCAGTTTAAAATAAATTTTAAAAATTTATAAAAAAGATAATGCCTTAATTAAACAGGGTTCTAAATATGTTGAGCTTAGTGGGATTGGGAAATTCAATAACGCTGACATTTAATTACAGTAAAAAAAAACAAAACCCACAAAACCCCACAAAAGTTTGCAGAAGCACAAAAAATAGCTAAAAAGCTTAGAAATCAAGACCAGGATCACTAGATGAATGTGAAACTGATTGATTGTATGCTGATATTATAAAACATATAAGAAAAATTTCAATTGAAAATATAGCAGTACTTCCTATTTCATATTTGGTCATCACAAGTTCAATGACATTTTCTTAAATGGATGGCAATGTAATGAGTTACCACCAAAAAGTGAAAACAAATGGCTGGATCCTAAGATGATGTAAAAGGGTGCTGACCAACCTTGATGTTCGACTTAAACTTGGGAGATAAAGCCCAGCTTCTGGGCTCAACAAAATCTTAATTTTTATTTTCTGGCCTGAAATGTTACAGGATGCTAAATGCCCAGGGTACATATGGCTAAACTTATGATGTCTTTCTGATGTCAGTGTTGATCTTGGCTGGGCAGATTTGTAGCACATTAATCACCCACAGTGGCATCAGCCACTGGGGATTGGCCAATGGGGGGAGGGAGAGATAGAGCAGAGATGCTATTTTCTTCAAAAGAGGCTTGTTCAGTTTCTCATATTTAGCCCAAGAATGACTCACATTCTTTATTGTTAGGATCATAACTAGCTTGTCTAGGGTAAGTATTGAGAGTAATCTTAGATGAAGTTATTGTTATTTTAAGGAAAGAAAAAACAGTTGAACTTTTAATAGGCCACCTAAAAGACAGTAAGGGGTTATGATCTACTTTAAAGTAAATTATTAGTATAGTAAGAAAGGAAATACAATTGACAAACCTTATACAAACATTTCTTTTATGGAATCTCACAAAATGAATTGTATTGGCAATTTTAATATGCAGTAACAAATAGATCCATCCTTACACATCAAATTATGAGGTAAGTCACAGAAATCATGGAACTCCCTGCCTCTCTGCCTCCTTCCCCCACCCCATCCCAAAAGGCTAACCAAAACACCTAACTATACTGAAAAGACATCCAGCTACATGAATAAAAAATTAATTTAATTTTAAAATAAAATAAAGCCAATGACATCTCCCTATTCATTTCTAATTGGGGGGGGGGGGTTTGGACACAGCATAATCACCTTTCTATCATCACATCAATCCTGTGAGGTTGATACTATAAGTATTAGTATTTCCCTTTTACAGATGAAGAAAAAAAAGTCAAGGGAACAGTCTATGTTCACAGCTAGTAAATTTGATGGGGTTGGACATTTTCATCCAGGTAATGAGCTATCAGAGCTCTGGACTACTCTTACCCTTACCAAGTTATGGTTATTCATTCCAGTAATTCAGTAAAGTGAAAAACAAAACATAGCATTCAGTTTTACCTTCCTTTTTTATTTATTGGGTTGCTTTTTTTTTTTTTTTAAAGCTTTTTATTTACAAAACATATGCATAGGTAATTTTTCAAGCATTGACCCTTGTAAAACCTTTTGTTTCAAATTTTCCCCTCCTTCCCTCTACCCCCTCCCCTAGCTGGCAGATACATACATGTTAGATATGTTAAAATATATGTTAAATCAGAACCAGGGGAAGATGGCAAAGAGGACACCCACATCTGCTTAAGCTCTGCGTTTTCTCTCAGAATAACTTATCACATGACAAGCCTCGGAATTAGTGCTTGACTGAAAAAAAAACAACACAAATAATTACCAAGAGAAGATATCCTCTGATTTCAGAAAGGGCTGTAGAGACTTAAATGAACTGATGCTGAGTGAAATGAGCAGGACTAGGAGATCATTATATATTTCAACAATAATACAATATGATGATCAATTCTGATGGATGTGGCCATTTTCAACAATGAGATGAACCAAATCAGTTCCAATAGAACAGTAATGAACTGAACCAGTTACACCCAGCAAAAGAACTCTGGGAGATGACTATGAACCACTACATAAAATTCCCAATTCCTCTATTTTTGTCCACTTGCATTTTTGATTTCCTTCACAGGCTAATTGTACACTATTTCAAAGTCTGATTCTTTTTGTACAGCAAAACAACTGTTTGGACATGTATACATATATTGTATTTAATTTATACTCTAACATATTTAACATGTATTGGTCAACCTGCTATCTGGGGCGGGGGGGGGGGGGGAAGGAGGGGGAAAATTATAACAAAAGCTTTGGCAATTGTCAATGTTTGTAAAATTATCCATGCATATATCTGGTAAATAAATAAAAAATAAAAGGAGAGAGAATATCCTTGAAAGTTGCCAGAAAAGGTCTGTTTTTGCTTGCAGGCGGGAATGGTTTTAGATCGGGCACAAACTGAAGGCAGGCAGCAGCAGCACAGCAGAATAAGGCAGACAGCTGACAGCAGAGCTAAGGGGGGAGGGGTGTGACCTCAGCCGTTTCTGTGGAGAGAGCTTTAACACAATCTTGGCTACTTTGCCCTGGCAGCAAGCCAGTAGACAAGCAGAGAAGCTAAAAACACTGGAGGTGAAAACTATGACTCTGAAAAGCTAGTGTCTCTCTGGGACCTGGCCACACCACCCGCAGTGACTCAGCATGCTCTCAGAGTCTTAGAGCACAGATGCAGGGCAGCCATTGCTGTCCTCCTAGTGCCTCGCTGCTGCCCCCTATAATCTGTAGAGGAAGCTCAATAATATCATCCAGCCCCCCCACCCCCAAAAAAGCAGATTTGTTTTCCTTGTTAGTTTGGGTTTTTTTTGACAAAAGAAGCAAAACACTAAAGCACACTCTAACTATTGATAGCTTCTATAGGGATAGAGAGCAGATTTTTAAATCCTGAGGAGACTAAAAATAGACTGACTCCAGATGAATTCCACAGGGGGTTATCATTTGGTCCTTAGCACACAAGACTCTCAGAAGAAATTAAAAAGGGTCTCACAAGAGAGCTAGAAAAAAAATGGGAACGGAAAGGGAAGCTTGTTAAGAGAGTCTGGATAACTCATCCCACTCATTTAAAGATAGAGCAGACAAAGAAATCAAATCCTTGAAAAACAGAATTAGAAAAAAGAAAATAGCTCTCTAAAAAATAAAATTGGCAAAATGGGAAAAAATCCCATAGAACAAAACAACTCATTTAAAAACTCAATTGGACAATTAGAAAAAGATATAAAAAAAGAGAGTGAAGAAAATACTTCATTGAAAATCAGAATCGAACAAATGGAATTGAATGACTCAAGGAGACACCAAGAATCAGTCAAGCAAAACCAAAAAAAATGAAACAATGGGAAAAATGTCAAATACTTTTTTGGGAAAACAACAGACCTGGACTCCCTGAAAAATATGATTAAAAAAAAAAAAAAGAGCCTGGACACTATTTTCCAGGAAATTACCAAAGAAAACTCCCCAGATGTTTTAGAAATAGAGGGTAAAATAGAAATTGAAAGAATTCATCAATCACCTACTGAAAGGGACCCTAAAATCAAAATACCAAGAAATATAGTGACCAAATTCCAGAACCATCAGAAGAAGGAAAAAACACTGCAAGCTGTTAGAAAAAATCAATTCAAATATGGAGGAACCACAATAAGGATTACCCAGGATGTAGCAATGTCCACATTAAAGGATCGAAGGGCCTGGAATATGATATTCCGAAAGGTTAAGGAACTTGGTATGCAGCCAAAAATAACTTACCAGCAAAAATGAGCATCTTTTTCCAGGGAAGAAGATGGGCATTCAACGAAATAAGTGAATTTCATCTATTCTTGGTGAAAAAACTGGATCTAAAGAAAAAGTTTAATCTGCAAATGTAGAAACCCAAAAGGGTAAAAAGAAATCTTGGGAACTATATTTTTGTAATAAAGATATATAAAGAACAGATGTATACATTGTTCTAGAAACTAGAGATGGAAAGGAAATTGTACTCAGAAAAGGTTAAAGTGGGGGTACTACATCTCACGAAGAGGCAAAGGAAACCTATTATATGAGAGAAAGAATGGAGGGGGAATGTGTATCATACTGCCATCAGAATTGCCTTCAAGAGAAAAATAAATATTTGATTTATGGTGAAACTTCTTCCACCTCATTGAAAAGTGGGAGGGAAAAAGTGAAAAGGGAAGGAGTAAGCTAAGTGGAAGGGAATACAGAAATTGTGAGGAAAAAGGATAAGATGGGGAGGAACTCTAAAGTGGGAGGAGGTATACTAAAAAGGGAGGGCTGTGAGAAGCAAGTGGTGCTCATAATTTTAATCCTGGGGAGGGAGATAAGGGGGAAAGGAAAGGAGAAAAGTATAAGCAGAGGTTAACAAGGTGGCAAGTAATACAGAATAGGTAATTTAAACTATAAATGTGAATGGGGTAAACTCCCCCATAAAGAGGAAGTGGTTAGCAGACTGGATTAAAAGCCGAATCCTACAATATGTTGTTTGCAGGAAACACACCTAAAGCAGGGTGATACTTACAGAGTAAAAGTAAAAGGTTGGAGTAGAATCTACTATGCTTCAGGTGAAGTAAAAGAAGCAGGGTGATCACCATGCTGATCTCAGATCAAGCAAAAGCAAAAATTGATCTAATTAAAAGAGATAAGGAAGAGCACTATATATTGGTAAAGGGTAGCATAGATAATGAAGCAATAACTATATTAAACACATATGCACCAAGTGGTGTAGCATTTAAATTCCTCCCCCCCCCCCCCCGGCTGGGGTTAAGTGACTTGCCCAAGGTCACACAGCAAGGAAGTGTTAAGTGTCTGAGATCAGATTTGAACTCGCGTCCTCCTGAATTCAAGGCTGGTGCTCTATCCACTGCGCCACTTAGCTGCCCTAGCATTTAAATTCTTAAAAGAGAAATTAAGAGAGCTGCAAGAAGAAATAGACAGGAAAACTATAATTGTGGGAGATCTCAACCTTGCACTCTCAGAATTAGATAAATCAAACCACAAAATAAAGAAGTCAAAGAGGTAAATGGAATATTAGAAAAATTAGATATGATAGATCTTTGGACAAAACTAAATGACAGAAAGGAGTACACTTCTTAGCAGTTCATAGAAAAATTGACCATATATTAGGACATATAAACCTCAAACTCAAATGCAATATGGCAGAAATAGTAAAAGCATCTTCTTCAGACCACAATGCAATGAAAATTACATTCAATAAAAAGCCAGGGGAAAATAGACCAAAAAAAAAATTGCAAACTAAGTAATCTCATACTAAAGAACGATTGGGTGAAACAGCAAATCATAGACATAATTAATAACTTCACCCAAGAAAATGACAATAATGAGGCATCATACCAAAATGTGTGGGATACAGCCAAAGCGGTAATAAGGGGAAATTTCATATCTCCAGAGGCCTACTTGCATAAAATAGAGAAAGAGAAGATTAATGAATTGGGCTTGCAACTAAAAATGCTAGAAAAAGAACAAATTTAAAATCCCCCAGTGAAACACTAAACTTGAAATTCTATTTAGAATTTTTTCTATATATGCATGAGTAATTTTTAAAATAATATTATCCCTTGTATTAATTTTTCCAAATTATCCCCCCCTCCCTCCACACCCTCCCCCCGATGACAGGCAATCCCATACATTTTACATATGTTACAATATAACCCAGATACAATATATGTGTGTAAATACCATTTTCTTGTTGCACATTAAGTATTAGATTCCGAAGGTATAAGTAACCTGGGTAAATAGACAGTAGTGCTAACAATTTACATTCACTTCCCAGTGTTCCTTCTCTGGGTGTAGTTATTTCTGTCCATCATTGATCAACTGGAAGTGAGTTGGATCTTCTTTATGTTGAAGATATCCACTTCCATCAGAATACATCTTCATACAACATTGAAGTGTACAGAGATCTTCTGGTTCTATTCATTTCACTCAGCATCAGTTGATGTAAGTCTCTCCAAGCCTCTCTGTATTCCTCCTGCTGGTCATTTCTTAGAGAGCAATAATATTCCATAACCTTCATATACCATAATTTACCCAACCATTCTCCAATTGATGGACATCCATTCATCTTCCAGTTTCTAGCTACTACAAAAAGAGCTGCCACAAACATTTTGGCACATACAGGTCCCTTTCCACTCTTTAGTATTTCTTTGGGATATAAGCCCAATAGCAGCAATGCTGGGTCAAAGGGTATGCACAGTTTGATAACTTTTGGGGCATAGTTCCAAATTGCTCTCCAGAATGGCTGGTTTCTTTCACACCTCCACCAACAATGCATCAGTGTCCCAGTTTTCCCACATCCCCTCCAACATTCATCATTATTTGTTCCTGTCATCTTAGCCAACCTGACAGGTGTATAGTGGTATCTCAGAGTTGTCTTAATTTGCATTTCTCTGATCAGTAGTGATTTGGAACACTCTTTCATATGAGTGGATATAATTTCAATTTCATCATCTGAGAATTGTCTGTTCATGTCTTTTGACCATTTATCAATTGGAGAATGATTTGATTTCTTATAAATTAGGGTCAGTTCTCTATATATTTTGGGAATGAGACCTTTGTCAGAACCTTTAAGTTTAAAAATATTTTCCCAATTTGTTACTTCCCTTCTAATCTTGTTTGCATTAGTATTGTTTGTACAGAAACTTTTTATAAACTTGAAATTCTAAAAATAAAAGGAGAGATCAATAAAATTGAAAGTAAAAAATTATTGAATTAATAAAACTAAGAGTTGGTTCTATTAAAAAAACCAACAAAGTAGACAAACCTTTAATAAATATGATTTAAAAAAGGAAAGAGGAAAATCAAATTGTTAGACTTAAAAATGAAAAGGGAAAACTAGCCACAAATAAAGAGGAAATTAGAACAATAATTAGTTACTTTGCCCAACTTTATTTGGCATAAATTTGGTAAATGAAATGGAAGAATACCTTCAAAAATATAGCTTGCCCAGATTAACAGAGGAAGAAGTAAATAGTCTAAACAATCCCATTTTAGAAAAAAAAAAAAAAAATAGAACAAGCTATTAACCAACTCCCTAAGAAAAAATCCCCAGGACCAGATAGATTTACAAGTGAATTCTACCAAACATTTAATGAACAATTAACCCCTATATAAACTATTTGAAAAAAGTGGGATTGAAGGAGTCCTACCAAATTCCTTTTATGACACAGACATGGTACTGATACCTAAACCAGGGAGGTTGAAAACAGAGAAAGAAAATTATAGACCAATCTTCCTAATGAATATTGATGCTAAAATCTTAAATAAAATATTAGCAAAAAGGTTACAGAAAATCATCCCAAGGATAGTACACTATAGGAAAACTATTAGCATAATTGACTATATCAATAACCCAATTAACAAAAACCATATGATCATCTCAATAGATGCAGAAAAAAAGCATTTGATAAAATCCAAGTCCATTCCTAATAAAAACACTAGAGAGGATAGGAATAAATAGACTTTTCCTTAAAATAGTCAGGAGCATCTATTTAAAACCATCAGTAAGAATCATATGTAATGGGGAAAAACTCTTTCCCAGTAGGATCAGGAGTAAAACAAGGTTGCCCACTATCACCATTATTATTCAATATTAGAAACCCTAGCCTCAGCAATAAATTGAGAAAGAGATTAAAGGAATTAGAGTAGGTAATGAGAAAACCAAACTATCACTCTTTGCAGATGATATGATGGTATACTTAGAGAACCCTAGAGATTCTACTAAAAAGCTATTAGAAATAATTCATAACTTTAGCAAAGTTGCAGAATACAAAATAAATGCACATAAATCCTCAGCATTTTTGTACATCACCAACAAAATCCAACAGCAAGAGATACAAAGAGAAATTCCATTCAAAATAACTGTCGATAGCATAAAATATTTGAGAATCTATCTACCCAAGGAAAGTCAGGAATTATATGAGCAAAACTACAAAACACTTGCCACAAAAATAAAGTCAGATTTAAATAATTGGAAAAATACTAAGTGCTCTTAGATAGGCTGAGCGAATAAAATAAAAATGACAATATTCCCTAATCTAATCTATTTATTTAGTGCCATATCAATCAGACTCCCAAGAAACTATTTTACTGACCTAGAAAAAATAACAAAATTCATATGGAAGAACAAAAGGTCGAGAATTTCAAGGGAATTAATGAAAAAAAAAAATCAAATGAAGGTGGCCCAGCTGTACCTGATCTAAAACTATATTATAAAGCAGCAGTTACCAAAACCATTTGGTATTGTCTAAGAAATAGATTAGTTGATCAATGGAATAGCTTAGATTCACAAGACAAAATAACTATAATAATCTAGTGTTTGACAAACCCAGAGATCCTAACTTTTGGGATAAGAATTCACTATTTGACGAAAACTGCTGGGAAAACTGGAAATTAGTATGGCAGAAATTAGATATGGATCCACACCCTATACTAAGATAAGATCAAAATGGGTCCATGAGTTAGGCATAAAGAATGAGATCATAAACAAATTAGAGGAACATAGGATAGTTTACCTCTCAGACTTGTGGAGGAGGAAGGAATTTGTGACCAAAGGAGAACTACAGATCATTATTAATCATAAAATAGAAAATTTTGATTAAATCAAATTAAAAAGCCTTTGTACAAACAAAACTAACGCAAACCAAATTAGAAGGGAAGCAACAAACTGGAAAAACATTTTTACTGATAAAGGCCTCATTTCCAAAATATATAGAGAATTGACTCTAAGAATTGACTTTATAAGAAATCAAGCTATTCCCCAGTTGATAAATTGTCAAAAGATATGAACAGACACTTTTCAGATGATGAAATTGAAACTTTCCACTCATATGAAAGAGTGTTCCAAATCACTACTGATCAGAGAAATGCAAATTAAGACAACTCTGAGATACCACTACACATCTGTCAGATTGGCTAAGATGACAGGAACAAATAATGATGAATGTTGGAGGGGATGTGAGAAAACTGGGACACTAATACATTGTTGGTGGAGTTGTGAAAGAATCCAGCCATTCTGGAGAGCAATCTGGAATTATGCCCAAAAAGTTATCAAACAGTGCATACCCTTTGATCCAGCAGTGCTACTACTGGGCTTATATACCAAAGAAATACTAAAGAGGGGAAAGGGATCTGTGTGTGCCAAAATGTTTGTGGCAGCCCTTTTCATAGTAGCTAGAAACTGGAAGTTGAATGGATGTCCATCACTTGGAGAATGGTTGGGTAAATTGTGGTATATGAAAGTTATGGAATATTATTGCTCTGTAAGAAATGACCAGCAGGAGGAATAGAGAGGCGTGGAGAGACTTACATCAACTGATGCTGAGTGAAATGAGCAGAACCAGGAGATTATACACTTCAACAACGATCCTATAAGAGGATGTATTCTGATGGAAGTGGATGTCTTCAATAAAGAGAAGATCTAAGTCAGTTCCAATTTATCAATGATGTGCCGAATCAGCTACACCCAGAGAAGGAACACTGGGAAATGAGTGTAAGCTGTTTGCATTTTTGTTTTTCTTCCCAGGTTATTTTTATCTTCTAAATCCAACTCTCTCTGTGCAACAAGAAAACTGTTTGGTTCTGCACACACATGCTTTATCTAGGATATACTATAACATATTTAACATGTATAAGATTGTCATCTGGGGAGTGGGTGAGGGGAGGAAAGGGAAAAGTTGGAACAGAAGTGAGTGCAAGGGATAATGTAAAATATTACCCAGGCATATGTTCTCTCAATAAAAAGTTATAATAAAAATAGATATGTTAAATCCAATATATGTATATATCTTGCTGCATATGAAAAATCTGATAAGAGAAAAAGAAAAGAAAACAAAATGCAAGCAGAGTGAGATGTTGTGGTTCACACTCAGTTCCCACCCTGGGCTGTTCTTTTAGAAGAAGATAGTTCAACTCAAAGCCCGTGTGTCTTCCCCCTCTTCCCGCCTCCCTTCCCCCCCATTTCCCCCAGCATTTATTGGAAATGGAAAGATTTTGTTTTCTGCACCTTTGGCTGACATGCAATAGCCCAGAAGAGAATGGGACTAGATTGAAGAGAAGGAAAGGAAGGGAGGAAGGGTAAAAGAGAAGGGAATGGAACCAAAGGGACTCAGTCCAAACCCCGGCAGCTATAATAAAGACAAACCCCCATCTTTCCCAGACAGTCTTGGAAAGGGAGAAAAGATAGAACGGGAGTGGTAGACAAGTAGGGAGGAAACCTCTACTCAACAAAGTCTTGGTCCTGCACAGTCCTAGGTCAGGCAGACAGTTCCTGCTTCTGCGGAATCCCCAGAGCCAAGTCCTCCATGAACTTGGAAAGGCCCAAGCGTCCCCTTTCCCAGCAGTTGCCATGCTGCCCCCGAACTTCGACCGTGAAAAAGAGCAGCTGGATATCCTGCCTGAGGAGAAGGAAATGGAAGAAAAGCAAACGTAGTCAGCGGCGGTCCCAGCCAGGCCCGCAGAGGGCGCCGGAGAGTAGCAGCGAGCACCGTCGGGACTTAGGGATGATCAGTTCAGTTCCATGGGCGCATCTCCCAGCCCGGGCCTTGCTGGCGGAGCTTGAGGAAGAGGGTGAGTTACTAGTGCTTACCCGGCGAAGCCGCCCTATTCGTACTTTGCGCTCATCACCATGGCCATCTTGGAAAGCCCGCACAAGCGGCTCACACTGAGTGGCATTTGCGCCTTCATCAACGGCCGCTTCTCCTACTATCCCGGCAAGTTTCCGGCCTGGCAGAACAGCATTCGCTACAACCTGTAGCTCAATGACTGCTTCGTCAAAATCCCCCGGGAGCCGGGCCACCTGGGCAAGCGCAACTATTGGAGCCTTGATCGGGTCTCCCAGGACATGTTTGACAACTGAAGCTTCCTTCCCGATGAAAACGCTTCAAACGCCTGGCCTTAGGCATTCCGCTGTGCTGGGTCTTGCAACCCATGGGGCCCCCGGGACCCCTGCTCTGCCCCGCCGCGACCGCGCCGGTCCTTGCCGGGCTCAGCCCGGACCTCCTGCTGCAGCCGCACCCGCTGCGCTACATCATATTGCCGGCTCTGACCTGCCCCGCGCCTCTGCTGAGGAAAGGGGGCACGGCGCACTCCCAGCCCGGTGTTCCAGTCCGGGAACTCAGTCGTGGGGCCAAGGGCGCCTCGTTCAGCATCAACAGCATCTTACAGGGAGTCCTAGAAGGAAGCGCGGTGGGGCCCCTGACGGCCCCCTAGGGTCACTGCCACTTGTGGCACGCCCAGGCTCTGGCCCCCTCACCGTGTCCGCTACCTCCCAGGTGCTATTACCGCATAATCAGGATACTGCGATCCGCCGCTTCCCAGCAAGATCTCGCTTCTCGGCTGTTCCTCGGCCACTGCACCATTAGGATGCCCATCCGCGACAGGCATCAGGCTGTTTTCCACCGGCCGGGAGGCGGGCCCTCTCGGTTTTCTGAGTCACCTGCCGGCAGTGCCCTCAGACCCTTGATTGTGAGAGCTTCAGCGACCGCTTTGAAGTCTTTCTTCCTTTAACCTCCTCCTCTTGTTCCAAGCTTTGCTTGGAAGGAAATCTGGAATAACCCTCTTAGATTCATCGAGTTCGGTCTCCCCTGTTTTATGTATTCGTAAACTGAGATCTGCGTCCCTGCCAGCTTCAAGATTACTACTTGCCTATTAAGGATTTTTTCTCTGCTCATCTAGTTTTCTTGTTGAGCTTTTAACCCTTGCAGCAAAGCGCTGTTTTATTTATAGACCGATATAATTTATGTATTTTACTCCGCAAAATGTTTACAAACGAAACGACCTGATGTTGCTTTTCCAGGGCAATCTGAGAGTAAACAACTAATTGCACGGAATATAATTTGACTTGGTTGGTTTCCTTCTTGGGTTTGTCCCAAGTGATCAAATGTGGGCTATGTATTATGCATTTTTTTATATGCTTAAAGACACCCCCCCCCAACCTCCGGTAATTGAAAGAAAGAAAAAAACAAAAACAAAAAACTTCAAAAATCCTAACTTCCGGGTGTGAGGGATGTAGAAGTCCCCTACCCAAAATGACTACTCAGAGGTCACTCAGTAGAAAACAGAAAAGTTGTTTATTGAAAACCTCTGGAGGATGAGCCGTCCCATTGCGAGATAAGAAAGAGAAAGCTCATGGTAGGAGGACTAAAAAAGTAGTAAAGATACATAGCTTTTATACAAGAAATTACATCAAGTAAGAGAGAATTGAGAACGAGAGGGGGAGGCATCTAATTGGTTGTTGCTATTTGGAGAGATTGGAATGGAAGGTTTCTGTTTCCCCAAAATCTCCTGATTTCTAGGAAACAGAAAATCAGGCCTTCAGGCTTAATCAAGTGGTCCAGCTAATAGACTAAATATCGATAAATGTCAAATACCGATAAATGTCATCAGCTCAGGTTAAGTAAATATGTTTATAGCTGGCCAAGGCTCAGGTAAATATGGACCTGCACATATTATACCCATCATAGGGGAAACACAGAAATAATGAAAATAAAATACAGAAAATTCACATATTCTTGTGAGTTCTTCACCTTATCTCACTCTATTCCCCACACAGGTACAAGAATTTCTTCTTCCAAGCCCTCTTTGTTTTTTTTTTTTTCAAAGTGTATAGTATTTTGTCCCTCTGTTTCTTCCAGACAATCCACCTATAATATAATTAGAAACTTTGAATTTCTGAATATTTATTTTTTGTGAAAGTGTTAAAGTGTTTTCGACATTATATATACACACTGAGATAATTATTTAATAAAATGTTATCCTCTATTCTTTTCTGTTTCATTGCTTCTTGCCTTATAATAAAAATTCTGTTTTTTCCTTTAAGAATTCTACTTCAGATTTTAAAAAAGCAATAAAAAGAGAACTTAAAATATTTATTCACTCTAACAAATAGTTTAAAGATTCCAGACAATTCACTTATTCAAACATTACTATTTAAAATGTCGTTTATTTAAATAGCCATTTGAGAGGGCCGCTTAGTGGATAGAGCACCAGCCCTGAATTCAGGAGGACCTGAGTTCAAATCTGGTCTCAGACACTTAACACTTCCTAGCTGTGTGACCCTGGGCAAGTCACTTAACCCCAGCCTCAGGAAAGAAAAAAAATAGCCATTTGAAGTTTGTGTTGTTTATGAAAATACTAAGAATAATTTAAGGAAATTTGATTTTTTTTTCCCCCCAAAAAACCTTGGGCTGTTTTTGTTTTTGCAAGCCACAGTTTGGGCTTAATTTGAATCTTAGAAGGCAACATTTATTGGAAGAGAACAAGATGGATTTTTTTTCCCCTTAAAGTATATGGAGTAGATTAATTTATGCTTTACAAGTCCGGAACTGTGTCTATACCATACAAATTTGTTCTTGCCCTGCAGACATTTCTAATTTAAAATTCTTGAAATGGACAAAAAACTGGCCCTCTCAGCCCTAGGTCAAGGGGCTTCAGGCTTATAGGAAAATGTTGCTTAAACTAAATTAAGGGAAGTGTTATGTTCAGATTGGGCCCCATCCCCCGGTTCATGAGACCCTAGACTTTCCAAGAAGTAGGTGTCTACATTGCAAAAAGGTTCTGTTGTGTGCTCACTCTCATCCAGACACTTCCCCATTGTGAATGAGAAACTGTGTCAGTGATTCCCAAAATTTGTAACCACAAGGCTGTACCAGGATGTGACAAATGGGCTTAAAAGTGTACCTCACTAAAGGTTCAGGGCTGATCTCTACTATTGGGGTCAGTCACCGGCCGGCTAATAAATGATGCTTTAAATTGAATAATCTGGTCAGAACTGTCTGTTTGATGTCTGTCCATTTCATTTGGAGGTTCCTACTGAGATAAGCCTTTGGCTCAGTCTGACAGCCAGTCCCTCTCCCTGGAGGGCGAAAGAGGTTATGGATCCTAGGGGGTGGCCACCCCGAGAAATGTTCCTCGGCCCCAGTTTCCAGAAATCTCTTTCTGTGGACCAGGCGAGTGAGACCCAAATTTTTGAGCATCCTGAAATCCAGTAATGGTTAATAAGATTTTGAGGGGCCCCTGCAGCTGCCTGACTAACCTGCAGCCATCTGGTCTGGTGAGTACTCCTGAAACAAGTGGCTAAGTTGGACACAACATCAAAGCCCTTGTTGACCTCCACAGGATGCTGTGTGATGGTCAGGTCTAATCTGGTTCCCTGGTAATATGTGTTCCGTGTTCTGTCTGTGTGTGATTATTCTGTCTATTCTGTCAGTTGCAGTCTATGTCCTGGGTGTTCTGTGTGATTTGTCTGTTGGTTCTGTTGGTTGCGGTTCTTGCCCTGTGTATCCTGTATGATTGATTGTCTGTTGGTTGAAGAGCCCTGTTAAAGATTAAAAAAAAAGGGGGCAGCTAGGTGGCGCAGTGGATAGAGCACCAGCCTTGAATTCAGGAGGACCTGAGTTCAAATCTGGTCTCAGACACTTAACACTTCCTAGCTGTGTGACCTTAGGCAAGTCACTTAACCCTAGCCTCAAAAAAAAAAAAAAAAAAAAAAAAAGATTAAAAAAAAAATGTAAAAGGTGAAAATAGAGCTCTGCATGTATTTGTGTATATATGTTTGTTTGCTTTGCATTTTGTTTTGTATTAAAAATTAGCAACCTTGTAAGAGATAAGAATTCAGCCTCTGTGTTGCAGGCTTAGAAAAATATCAGGATGAATTGCTTGAAGTGGAATTCATTCAGAGAAGTAATTCTTTCAAGAGTGGCTCAGGAAAAGAAAGAAGTTTGAAAAAAAAAAAAAACTTTGTCTCTCTGTCTCTGGCTAGCTGCAGCAGTCTTGTGGGGAAAAGGGAGAAAAGGGAGAGAAAGGAAGAAATAAAAACATAGATTGAAAGGGATTTGAAAGTTTGGAAAATTAAAAAAAAAAAAAAAATATATATATATATATATATATATATATATATATATATATATATATATAAGAGCAGTGTGCTAACATTTAAAGAAAAGAAGTTTGAATGGAATACCTAGGCATTCTCTGTGAAGGCAGAGAAACTAAGTGGGCTTGGAAGTTTAGAGAAGCTCCCCTTGGATTCTGGGAGGGAAAAATGTTCAAGGTGAAACAAACTTCTCTCCGAGGGTGGGGGTCCTGGAAAAAGCCCCTAGCCTGTTTTGCTGATTTAAAAGCTTTGTTAAGTTTTAAGAAAAATGATTAAGAAATTTGGGAATTGGTTATTTGAAAATTTGCTTGTGATTTTAAACTTTTTAACCTGTTGTGCTAATTTGTCAGTAAATGGAACTTGGCCATTTTAAACTGACAGGAAAGTTATTCCCTTAAAGCAGTTTTCAGAGTCTGCTAGAGTAGAGGGCAATAAAACCTTATCTGATTGAAACTCTGGAAGAAAAAACAAACAAACAAATATTTGATTAGGAATATTGGGGATGATTCTGAATTTATGGGAAATATAATTTTGCTACTGCCTTTGCATGCTAGACTTGTTTATTCTGAGTATAAGATTTTGGAATTTGTTTGAATATTGATACCTCTATTACTAAAGAGGAAGGGAAAGAGCAATACAATTTGAGCTCTGCCTGGACAGATAAGAGAGATGGTAATTGTGGTCAAACACTCAGGCAGAAGAGAAAAAAAAAAAAAAAAAAAAAGAGGAAGTTTGGTTTGATTCAGTTTATTTGTTAACATTGTAAGTTATGTTTTATGGAGTTATCTAGCTATTCATTATATTGTGAATCTTAAAAGTTTTGAAGAGAACTGGAAAGAATGCAGGTGATTATGAAGGATTGATTTGTAGGAACAATTAAAGGTTTGCATGATTTTAGGAAGTAAGAGAAAGGTTTTTGGCAGCAGAAAGAAGAAGTGAGGGAGAGAGCAACTCACAAACCCCCCACTGCTTCCTGGTACTTTAGAAAGTTGTTCGAGATTATTAAGTATGTAGCATGAGAGACGGAGAAAGTTGGGGAATTACTTGAGAGGAAACTTGATATTGGAAGAAAGTAGAGAAACTGATGGGCTACATCTTCAGAAGGATTCCTGTGTAAGAAATTGAGTGGGAAACCTGAAGAAATTTTTGTTCAGGAGTGCAGGAGTTGGGGAAGAGTGACCACATGAAATCCTTCTTCCCCTTACCCCCCTAAGTGTGTTCCAGTTTTTTTTTTTTTTAATCAAGTTACTGCCAGTACAGCAAACTGTGATTTAAAGGGACAGACTTACTTTTAGGTTAATTGACTGAATATTTGTTTCTTGATACATAATGGTTTTCTTGTTTAAGGAATATGATCATAATTGTGATCCATATTTGATAGGATTATTTATAAAAGTTTAATTGCTATTTTTAAGAATCTTTCAGATTCTCTTATATGTATTTGGACATTCTGTATAAGTTTTAAATTGATTGTATTCAGTCATCCTGAGGTTATTTAAAGAGCCTCTAAAAATAATAGTTTTTTTCTTTGTCCTTTTGAAATGTTTCTGTCATGGAAAATATGCAATTTGGGATATTTTTCTATGTATTGGGTACTTTAAAAGCAAACTGATTTGTATGTGTAATGTTCACTTATGAAACATCTACCTGGAAGTTGTAAACTTATTATTTTTTAAAATTTTATTTATAAATTTTTTTCCACAGTATATATGCATGAGTAATTTTTTTTAATAACATTATCCCTTGTAATCATTTTTCCAAATTATCTCCTCCCTCCCTCTACTCCCTCCCCTTGATGACAGGCAATCCCATACATTTTACATATGTTATAGTATAACTTAGATACAATATATGTGTGTAAATACCATTTTCTTGTTGCACATTAAGTATTAGATTCTGAATATATAAGTAACCTGGGTACATAGACAGTAGTGCTAACAATTTACATTCACTTCCCAGTGTTCCTTCTCTGGGTGTAGTTGATTCTGTCGATCATTGATCAACTGGAAGTGAGTTGGATCTTCTTTATGTTGAAGATATCCACTTCCATCAGAATACATCTTCATACAACATTGAAGTGTATAGTGATCTTCTGGTTCTATTCATTTCACTCAGCATCAGTTCATGTAAGTCTCTCCAAACCTTTCTGTATTTCTCCTGTTGGTCATTTCTTATAGAACAATAATATTCCATAACCTTCATATACCATAATTTACCCAACCATTCTCCAATTGATGGACATCCATTCATCTTCCAGTTTCTAGCTACTATGAAAAGAGCTGCCACCAACATTTTGGCAAATACAGGTCCCTTTCCCCTCCTCAGTATTTCTTTGGGATATAATCCCAATAACAGCAATGCTGAATCAAAGGGTATGCACAATTGAATAACTTTTTGGGCATAGTTCCAAATTGCTCTCCAAAATGGTTGGATTCTTTCACAACTCCACCAACAATGTATTAGTGTCCCAGTTTTCCCACATCCCCTCCAATATTCATCATTATTTGTTCCTGTCATCTTAGCCAATCTGACAGGTGTGTAGTGGTATCTCAGAGTTGTCTTAATTTGCATTTCTCTGATCAGTAGTGATTTGGAACACTCTTTCATATGAGTGGATATAATTTCAATTTCATCATCTGAGAATTGTCTTTTCATATCCTTTGACCATTTATCAATTGGAGAATGGTTTGATTTCTTATAAATTAGGATCAGTTCTCTATATATTTTGAAAATGAGACCTTTATCAGAACCTTTAACTTTAAAAATGTTTTCCCAATTTGTTACTTCCCTTCTAATCTTTGCATTAGTATTGTTTGTACAGAAACTTTTTAGTTCCTCTAATCTATTTATGATCTCATTCCTTATGTCTAAATCATGGACCCATTTTGATCTTATCTTGGTATATGGTGTTAAGTGTGGATCCATATCTAATTTCTGCCATACTTATTTCCAGTTTTCCCAACAGTTTTTTCCAAATAGTGAATTTTTATCCCTAATGTTGGTATCTTTGGGTTTGTCAAAGACTAGATTGCTATAGATGTACCCTTTTTTGTCCTTTGTACCTAATCTGTTCCACTGATTGACTGGTCTATTTCTTAGCCAATACCAAATGGTTTTGGTGACTGCTGCTATATAATATAGCTTTAGATCAGGTACACCTAGACCATCTTCATCTGACTTTTTTTTCATTAGTTCCCTTGCAATTCTCGACCTTTTATTCTTCCATATGAATTTTGTTGTTATTTTTTCTAGGTCATTAAAATAGTTTCAGTTGCGAACTTATTGGGATAGATTTCTTACTATTATCACTATAAGGTTAATGGAACCTGCTATTGGAGGTAAAATTTCTTGGGCTTATAGTTACTTACTTAATGCTATTTGGGAGTTTTAAAGCTCCACCTTCTGACAGTTAGTGGGACAATTGATTGGAATAAAACTGGGTTAAAACTATTTTATCCTGTATGTGCTGAAGGTTGAGTTTTGACTGCTTATGTTATGCTATAGTGGTGTTCTTGCAATTTTTCTTCCTGTAACTGATCTTTATGGTCAGAGAAATGGTCAATAGAATTGTTGATGCAACTCAACTATGACTTACTTTGCTGTTTTCAGTCTGATTATATGTAGTCATTGTAACTTAAATGTTTAGGCAAATGAGTATTTAGCCTGGTCATCTGTCTGTTATTGGGTATTTGTGTTTTATTTTGTTTTAAGGTTTCTAAATGACAAGAAGACAATTAACAGTGGTCTGTGAGACCTAACTGCTTATGACTACGCTGGTTGCCTGTCCTGTAAAGCAGTCATCTCTTCATATAGAAAGCTGCTGGCTCTTCACATTTTGCAGCAGTCTGGTGGACCAGTCTTTTTATCTCAGACTGTTCTAACCTTTATTTGTGAGATTTGTGTCAAATCATGGATATTGACTTGCTTCTGGGACCCAGATCAGCTTTGATCAGCTTTGATTGTCAGCATGGCACATCCACCCTTTGCATGGATTGAGAGCCACAGATCATCTTTGCCAGGATGAAGTTTTGACTGAGAAGCTTTGTCCCCTCACATCTGATGGACTGAAATGGGGGACTTTGGAAATGGTTGATAACTGACTGTTAGACTTTGACTGGATCTTCTGTTACTGTGTGTTTAAGATTTGGGATGGGAGTTGTTAAAACTGTGTAACTATTGATGTTATGTTTGAGGGATTTTTAGGAAATGCTTCTTTACTAGTCTGTTATGTATAGGGATTTTGATTTACTTTTGGGATTTTTATGTGGAATGGTCAAATGACCGTTAATAATTAATAATTGATAATTCCTTTCCATGAGAGAAAAAAAAGGGGGGAGAATGAGATAGAACATTGGGGAAACTGGTGTTTTTTTTGCCTTAGGCACTCCTATCCTACCCTATCTCACTAGTTCAGATGCTTTAGCTTTGGAACCCCTTATTCTGTTAGAATTGCCCTGGCAGACTCAGTTCTTGGGATTAGTTTTTTTTAAAGAAACAACCAAAAATCAGACTGGCAGTCTCTCTGATCTGTTTTTCCAGTCCTGTAACCCCAGTTCCTTAGTATTTCAGCGATCTCAAAGGACCTACAAGGCATCTACAAGTTTGGGGTTTGCCTGCCTTGATGGTCTAACTGTGCATAATCTGCTGTGCGATCTGATCCTTTCTGCAGCTCTGTCTGTTCCTCTGAGTGGGGAAAAGTGAAGCTACTCCAAGCCTCACCCTTCTTCCCTGGAGAGGATTGCCTCTCTGAATGGGCCTTGAGCCTTTGAGCCCTGCTGCTCTGTAAGCAGAGACTGAGTTAAGTGCACAAATGACTGCAAACCACCTAACTCACAGTGAACTGTCCATCTCAAACTGGATTCTTTGGCTGAGATGGTGCCCCAACTGCAGAGGATCTGACATGCTCACAACAAGGGAGCCTTTCTACAGCTGTTAACTCTGGGGTTATCAGGGAGAGATTTGTCCTTGCATTTTTTTCTTTTCCAGTTTTATTTTGGTTTATTCAGGAGAGAAAGAGTGTGGAATGTTGTGCCACAGCCCTCTTTAATTGTCCTGACTCAGTTTCCATAATTGGTTCTGCCTCAGTTTCCCTAAATTGATCTGACTCAGTTTCCTTAACTGTTATACTTTGAGAATTGTCCTGACTCAGTTTCCCTGGATTGTTCTGACTCAGTTTCCTTAACTGTTCTGCCTCAGTCCCCTTAGTTGCAAACTTCCCCTCTGGTTCATTGAAGACTGAGGGCTACTTGCTCTAAGATTCTAAATTGTTCATGTGAGACTCCAGATAAGGGGAAGTTCAGACTTCCTGGCTCCTATCAGAATGTCCAGTGTCTCCCACCACGCTGTCAGAACCATTTTGATAGTCTGTTCCCATTCTCAATGTTATGCCCCTGCCCCTGCCTTGGTCTACCCCTGTAGCTGAGCCATGTGTGTGTATACATGTCATTGAGAACTCACATTCACCACTGGATGCTACTAGAATAGTGTCCTGTCCAGTCAATCAAACTCTGCAGTTAATAGATTTTTGAGAGCTCTCTGACTCTATCTTGCCTCAGTTTCTCTGATCCTACATTTGCCTTCTTAGCTCCCAAGTAGATGCAGACATTAGGACTCTAGAGAGTCTCATCAGCCATTTAGAAAAATCAGTGGACTCCCTAGTAGAAGTTGTATCAAAAAATGGCCGAGGATTAGACCATTCATGAAGCAAGGAGGTTTGTGTGTGGCCCTAGGAGAATCTTGTTGTTTCTATGTAAATTGTGCAGGCTTCCCTGCAAAAGTGGTTAGATGACCAAAGTGGTTAGATGACTGTGAGGCTGTTCTCAAGGCTTCATTGCCTTGGTACCAATCACTCCATAGCTGGTCCCCTTGGCTGACCACTCTCTTCTCGGGAATTGCGGGGCCTGTCCTTCTGTTCTTACTCCTTATCCTCATAGCCCCCTGTGTTATTAAGTGCCTTGTCACCTATGTCCAGGACCATATACAGGCTGTCAAGTTATTTACCCTGTGGATGATCTGTTCCCCTGTGGCCTTGGATGAGTCACAAGTCTGACCATAAAAATGGGGGAGTGAAATGGACAAAAAACTGGCCCCCTCAGCCCTGGGTTAAGGGGCCTCAGGCTTATAGGAAAATGTTACTTAAACTAAATTAAGGAAGTGTTATGTTCAGACTGGGCTCCATTCCCCCGGTTCATGAGACCCTAGACTTTCCAAGAAGTAGGTGACTACATTGCAAAAAGGTTCTATTGTGTGCTCACTCTCATCCAGACACTTCCCCATTGTGAACGAGAAACTGTGTCAGTGATTCCCAAAATTTGTAACCACAAGGCTGTACCAGGATGTGGCAAATGGGCTTAAAAGTGTACCTCACTAAAGGTTCGGGGCTGATCTCTACTATTGGGGTCAGTCACCGGCCGGCTAATAAATGATGCTTTAAATTGAATAATTTGCTCAGAGCTGCCTATCTCGTGTCTGTCCACTTCATTCTAAACTGCTTAAATTCTAATTTTAAAAGATCTCCACCTGTATGGCTCTTTCTCAATCCCCAATTTTCTCTTTTTAAAAAGAGGTTTATTGAAAATGAAGAAACAACATCTACTGCTAGTGTAATTAACATCTACTGCTAGTGTAATTAACATCTACTGCTAGTGTAATTAATTTCTCATCCACTGTTTTCACACTTAAAACAGGTAACTGGAGTTTTTTCTACAGTTTAGCATTTATTTGATCACAGGACATTGGGAAACTTATTCCCATCTAAAAATGATCTGGTTCTGATCATAAATTCCATGCCAATCACATTTTCTTTGTATTCCCTAAGATTTCTGCCACCTCATTAGTACAAAGTTTCTGCATTATGTTTATTATCCCTATTGTCACAACAGGTTTGAAATACCCCATATTTCCTTAGGAGAAAAGAAGCGTAAACCATTGGTTCTTCCTTTGGTGAATGGAAAACTGATTTTTCTATGTAGTGCCTTTTCATATGGGTTTTCTATGTAAAAGTACTTTATTTAAAGGAATGGAATATCAGTACATAAGGCTAGAGGGAAAGTTTTCTATAAGAGGTTTGTCTTGGAAAGATCTGTCCCCTACTCCAAGAAGATATAAACTTAAAAGCAATCCACCAACTTTGCAAGAAATAAAATTATTCCATATCCTCTACCAAAGAATTTTGCCCACCAGAAGAAAATAAAATTGCTACTGAGCAAAAGAAAACTACAGTCTTTTTGAGAATATCAAAACTAAAGTAACAATTATCACCAGATGGCTTTAAAGGAATCAAACTATTTCTATTTAGTAAATAAGTTTCTGTGTCATGTTTCACCTTCTTGTGTAGGGTCATATCTTCCCAATTCTTCCTCCCCTAGTCTTCATACTATTAGGAATTGCATAGATAAGAGAGAGTCAATTCTATTCTTTTGTCCACATACCTTTCCCCGAGCCTTATTCTCTTTGAAATATTTCTTCTTTTGACTTTGCAAATGTTGACCTTGTTCAAAATCTATCTCATCTTATTTTTTTTTTCTTCTTTCTCTTCAGATTTGCACAAAAGAATTCAGTTGGAATATTTAATAAGAAAACCCAATACTTCATTTGTTTCCTTTGTTTCATAGTCTTAGTCAAACTAAAGACTTAAAAATGAAGATCTCTGCTCCTCCCACCACCTACAAACCCCATCTTCTCATTTTGTTAGCACTTCCCTTACCAATTTTCCTATCTCCAACTATATCCATTGAAGTGCCAAGATTCTTACGTCCATTAACCAAAAAATCCAAATTTGTCATGATTCCAGTTGAGGGATTAATTCTCCACCCATTTCCAAACCATCACCACCCTTAAACTACCTTTGTCCTCTGGGGAAATGTGATTGTTGTTAGGAAGAGAAGGTGTAACACATCCTTTAATTATTCTTTAGCTAGTGTGGTTTGTGAAACTTCTCTACTTCAAATTGCAGTTTTGTTCTTAGCATTTAGTAAGCAGTCTTTTTCTAGGCAGAAATTCCTTGAAAACTGGAATTGAAATCCAATCTAATCAATCACCAATTATTAAGACACCAGGTACTTTGCTTAAAAGCTAAGAATACAAATACAAAGAATAAAACAAAATCTGTTTTCAATGAGTTTGCATTTTATGAGCGAGATAAGTTCTCATAGAAATGCATATAAAATTAATGTAAAGTGAATTAATACATACTAATACTGTTTGGGACAAGGAGACCTACCCAAATTGACTACTCAGGGATTATTCATAAAAAGCAGAATATTTATTAGAATCTCGAGAAGCAGACCCCATCCTGGTCTGTGAGCTAAATTTCACAGCAAGAGAGAGCCACTCCCTTAACAGTGCTCACTGCCTTTATACATTTTGTAATGCCGGAAAAACTGAGCAAGATAGAGATTAGAGAGTATTCAATACAGAATTTATTAAATGGAGAGATTTATTGGAACCAAATGGACCCATGGTTTGGTCCCACAACTGAATGAGACTATTGTCTCAAAGAATCCAGCCCTGAATATCAGATATAGCATTCTTTTATAGGATAACAAGAACAATGACATAATGGGGGAGGTACTGGAGAGGCTCCAGATATTCTAAAGATGTCTAAAATGCCCATCAAACATTAAGAGGGAATGACTATAGCCTAAAGTATAAGATATCAGACCTTTATCCTATCAAACATTAAGAGGGAATGGTTGTAATCTGAGGCAGAGTAATTGAATAGGATAATTAGGAAAACTGGGTCAGGACTTTAAAAGAGAACTGTGGCACAACAACTTCAGACAAAGAACCCCCAAAATCCCACCCTCTATATGGTGTGATTGGTCACATAAGTCTCTATTCCCCTATTTGGTTAGTGGAATGTAGTAAATGTATAGCTTCCTTCTTTGGGATAACGGAATGTAGTCCAGGCCTTATCTAAAATCACATGCTTCTGGAGAAGCCAACTGAACCTTTAAGGCTTCAATTAATTTAGCTAATAGTCTCTAATCAATATGTACTTGATCTGTAAGGTAGTAGGAAGGAGAATACTAGTGACTCTCTATTATTCTTCCTCCTTCTGCATAGAATCGCCTCTAGTGAGTGTAGGAAAGTTTTGAGTTTTGGAGACTCAGCTTGCTGGAATTTCTAGCCTATTCCATCCTTCTCTTTCTCTCCTTTCTTATATTCTCCTACAGTAAGTCAAAGATCTTTTATTTATTTATATTTAAATTTTAAAATATTATTTTTCCAAATACATACCAAAGAAAGTTTTCAATATTTATCTTGGCAAAACTTTGTGTTCCAAGTTTTTCTCCCTCTCTTCCCCCCATTCACCTCCCCAAGACAGCAAGCAACCTAATATAGGTTAAACCTGTATAATTCTTTAAATATATTTTCATATTCACACTGTGCAAGAAAAATCAAATCAAAAGGGATAAAAGATGAGAAAGGAAAAAAAAACAAGCAAGTAAACAACAACAAACAGTGAAAATACTGTGCTTCAATCCACATTCAGTCTTTATCGTTCTCTCTGGATGGTATTTTCCATCACAAGTTTATTGGAATTGCCATGACATCTCCTTGTTGAAAAGAGGCAAGTCCATCACAGTTGATCCTAACAATGTTATTGTTACTGTGTACAATGTTCTCTTGATTCTGCTCACTTCATTTAGCATCAGTTCATATAGTCTTTCCAGGTTTTTCTGGAATCAGCCTGCTCATCATTTCTTATAAAACAATAATATTCCATTATAGTCATATACCATAACTTGTTTAACCATTTCCCAATTGAGGGACACTCACTCAATTTCCAATTCTTTGCCACCCCAAAAGAGCTGCTACAAACATTTTTCATGTGTGGGTCCTTTTCTCTCTTTTATGATCTCTTTGAGGTACAGACTCAGTAGTGAGTGGATCCAGTACTGCTGGATCAAAAGGCATGCTCAGTTTTATGACTCTGGGAATAGTTCCAAATTGCTCTCCAGGATGGTTGGATCATTGGTGAAGGACTTAAAAAAAATAAACAGGATTTTTTATTTCTTCCCTGGAAGAAACAAGAAGTCATTGAAGTTTATAAAATAGGGCTCTTTTTGTCTCTCTGTGTGTGTGTGTGTGTGTGTGTGTGTGTGTGTGTGTTTACATGATCAGACCTGGGCTTTAGAAATATTACTTTAGTAGCTAAATGAAAGACAGACTAAGCAAGAAGACTATTGTAATAGTGTGGGTACAAGGTTATAGGGCTGACAACTGTGTGAGTTTCATTGAAAAATGAAAATAAATATGACAAGATTTGGTTACAGAGTACCTGGGCTATGAATTAGGAAATGGGGGAATGATACCCAGGTTTGCGGTCTTGAGAAATTAAGAGGACAGTGGTATCCTTTATGGTAATAGGGAAGTTTGGAAGAAGGAAAGGTCTGGAGAGAAAAATGAATTCTGCTTTAGACATGTTGAGTTTGATATCTCTAGGGGACAAGAAGCTTGAGATGTTTAAAAGGTAATTGGTAACAAAAGACTGGAGCTCAAGAAAATGGTTAGGGCTATAAAATACATATGAAAATCATCTGCATAGATTTAACAATTGAATCCATAGAAGCTGATAAGATTACCAAGTGTATGGTAAGTATGAAGGGAGAAGAGAAAGCCTTGGGGGACAACCAAGATAGGTGGGAATAACCTAGATGAAGACTCAGCAAAGAAGACAAAATCAAACAGGTGGGAGAAAAAAACCAGAACAATGGAGTGTTGTCACAAACACCTGGAGAAGAGGATAATTTTTTTTTTTTTTTTTTTTTTGAGAAGAGGATAATTGATAGTGTCAAGTGCGGAGAGGCCAAGAAGTTTGAAAATTAAGAAAAAGTCATATTTGGCAATTAAAAGATCATTGGTAATTTCAGAAGAGAAGTTTCAGGTGAATGATGAAGTCTGAAGTCAGATTGCTTAGAGAAAATGAATAAGACATTAATTGTAGGTGACTTTCTTAAGTTTAGCCTTCTGAAAGGGAAGAGAAATGCAGGATGTGTGATAGTAGGATCAAGTCATCTTTTAAAAAAAATATTTTTTAGAGATATGGATGTTGTAAGTAATAGGAAAGCAACCAACAGATAGAAGAGTTTGAAATTTAGTGAAAGAGTGAGAATAATAAGAGGAATAATTAGCTGGATAAAAAAGAACAGTGTTTTTCTTTGCAAGAAGGGCCACTTCTTTGTGTAAGACTAGGGCAAAGGAAGAGATAAAGACCAATAAGACATGAAAAGGGAGAAAAATTGTTAAATAACTTTAATTGTTTCTGTGAAATATGAAAGATAGAGGTAAAGGGTGCCTCAGGAGGCTGGAGAAAGAATGAAATAGTTTGTAATTACTATGGTGAGTGGGATAGTGAATCAATTAAAAAATTTTTTTTACATTGCCTTATTGAAGTGAGGACCCAGTTGAAATTTTATGTAGTATAAATTTGTGTTAGATTCAGTCAGCATGCTTTTGTAATTTTCTCCAGATATATTTAATAGCATATGGATAGGAGAAAAGGCAGTAGATAGAATAATCAGAGGCAGAAACTTTATAAGTCGGTGAAATGGTAAAGGGACAAAGGACTTAAGTGCAGGGAAAAAAATACTTGTACTTTCTTGCGTTTTTCAGAGAACCACTGAGATAATAAATTAAAGAGATCCATTTCAATCAATAATTCTTCCTGATTCCAATTATGAAACAACTTGTGTACGAAAGTAGAATGCTGTCTCACACACTTTCTAAAATTTAAAATTGGAGTTTTGAATGACTGTATCACAAAGTATTAAATCAAAATTCTAAAAAAAAAAGCTTATTCAATTACATTGCTTTAGTTGTATTAATATTTTTAGTTACAGCCAAAAAGGTTTTTTTTTGGTATTGTAAGTTAATAAGGTAAAACAAAAATATTTTAAAACATCATTTATTTCCTTTCTATTTCAACTTTTTGCAATTTCCTTTTCTTTCTGTTTTATAATGCTCATAATATGTATATATAATATAAATTTGTAAATCTACATATTATATATTTATATATACACACATATATGTAAGTCTACATATATATATATATATATTTGTAGTAAGTATGTATTCAAAATTTATTTATTGACAAGGGTATCCAATTATAGGTTCATAGATATAGTACCAGAAGGAATTTTATTTTTAATAGTATTTTATTTTTCAAGCTACTTGCAAAGATAGTCTTTTCAACATTTTCCGTTATGGGTAAACATGTGCAATTCTAGAATTTAGAGTCAATGGAGTCCAACTTACTTCATTTTACAGATAAGGAAAATGAACAGAAAAGTTAAGTGAACAAATCTAAGATAGCATTTGAACCCAGGTCTTTCAGACTCTTTCAGTCCAGTGCTCTATCCAGTATATCACATTACTTCTTTAAAAAGTTTAAAGACACTGCTCTAAATGACTAGCTATAAGTGTGATGAGTTGGTTGATTAGATAGGATTACAAACTGAACAAGAGTTGTGGTTAGATTTTTAACTCTAATTTCTTGGTCTGAAGAAAATCTTCATTCCTTGGGAAAAGAGAGGAAATGATCAGTGACTGAATATAAAATGGTGTTTTGGAGTTCTGGTGTTTTCAGCAAAGCAAGTGGCTGTTTTGGTGTCATGGAAAGGGAATTGATCTTAGACTTCCGAATCCTAGGATTCAAGTTATTCTGCCTCTGACACCAGCACGACTTTGGATAAGTCATTTATTCTCTCAGTATCTCACATTGTTCTGTAAGATTCTAAGATGAATGTTCTGGAGGTGCATGCTTTGGAAAAAGAAAAATCAAAGAAGATGGGAGAAGAGATTTGGAGCTTTAGACTGTCAGGATTTAATTGCTGAATCATCTCTTTTGGAACAGGAAGGCTTATTTGCAAACTTTTCCTCATTGTCCCCTACTCACTTCCCCTCAAGTGGATTTTTCTCTGTGTTTCTGTCTCTATCTCTTTCCTTCTCTATTTTCCCCTCTGTTTGTCTACCTCTGTCTCTTCTGTTTCCTTATTTTCCTCTCTCCCCCTCTCTGCATTTCTCCCTCTGTTTCTCTCTTCTGTCTTTTCCACCCTCTTGCTGCATCTGTCTTTCTGCATCTCTCAATCTCTCTTTGTCTCTTTCTCTTTGTCTCAGTTTTATGAAGAAAAAATGAATGTGCACATAAAACCTCCCAAAAGTATTTTTTATGTGTAATTCAGGAAAATAAAAAAAAATTTTTTTAAGTGTGCTGTGCAGTGAATGGAACAGATTCCTCCTTGAGTGTTCTTTAAGATTGAGAGTAGGATTCTCTTGGTGACAAGTTGGGAGACAAACTAGCTTAGTTTGACTAGCATGATTCTTAGCAAGTTTGGGATCTTTTTTAAAAAAATGAACTTACTATTTATTGTTGTATTATTTTTTATGGTCACAGCTTTCTCTGGCCATGGAGATTTAATTTCTGGATTGGCCCTTATACATTCCAGAGCTAAGGTTCTAGAACCTTCAGTTACTCAATCTTGCACAGATGAGGTGTCATTACATATTTACTATTGAAAATCTAAATATGAAATGCTGAAGAACCCTTAGACCATAAAGCCTAAGAAACTCCCAAAATTTTCTGATGATCTGCAGGTCTCCTATATCCCTCATTATGGTATTGAGATGAATTAAAAAATATTGTTCCACATCTTTGAATTTATGTTGATGGATGCAATCCCAAAGGAAGAATCTGTTTATTTGTTCTTGCATACATGGAAATTATAGGTTTTAAACAAAGTATTATCCATATGAGTCAAATTCTCCCTTTGTGAGATTTGGTGAGAGTTTGCCCTTTGAGAGAAAATCTGATTTGGGATATATTAATGTTATACATATCTGCAAAAGTTACTCAGAATAGTATGATCAGAAAACTTTCTGTTTGATAAAATAAATTTTTATCATTTTGGTAAGTACTTTGTTTTTGCAAAGATTAAGCAATTTCTTTTTCTATTTTCAACTCCCCTCCTCACCTGGATTCTTTTAGTTTTGTTTTTTGTTTAAATGGTTTCTTTTGCAACTATCTCTGGAATTTCCTTCCCCCTCCATTCCCCCTCCTATTCCCCTTCTCCTCCCTTCTTCTTTGCTTTCCCCTCCTACCCCTCCCCCACTTTTCTACCTCCTTCTCCTCTTTCTCTTTCTGACTCTGTCTTTTCCGTTGACATAGCAAATATGAGAATTAGGAGCTAAGTAACAAAACTATGATAATGAGCTGGACTTTAATCTAGGATAAACACACCTATGATGTTAAAGGAGATGGCCAAAAAGATGAAAAAATTAGAGGAAATCAGTTACAGGACTAGGACAGCTGAGTGATGCAGTGATTAGAATGTTGGGCCTTCAGGCTGGAATATCTGGACTCAAATCCTAACTCAGACACAAGCAAGGGCCATCACCCTGTTTGCCTCAGTTTCCTCATCTATAAAATGAAAAGAAAATAATAAACCATTCCAATATTTTTGTCTAAGTGGACACAATTGAGCAATCTATGCATTGTGCAATTCAGCTGCCTCCAGAGAGAAGAATAGCAAGCTGATAAGTGAAATGACCTTAAAGAATAAGGTAATTGGTACACTGAAAGGTTTGCTAATTTATAAAACTAGAGATAATCCATGACCTCCACTCAATGCTTTTTTGGCAAATCTAGAACCTAATCCTTTTGATCCTCAAACCAATTCTTTTTCTATGGGATCATATCATCACTTGGAATTGTTTTTCTTTCAGAATTCCTTGGGAAAATAGAACTTTATTTAGTTGGAAAATGCAAAAATTGATTTGAAGTTTGAAAGTGAAACTTAAAGCTAACTGTAGAGTTGTTTTTTCATTTCAATAAATCTATTTGGTAAGGAGTTTTCTTCAGATAATTTCTGTGTTTCCTTTTCCAAATTCTCCTGTAATATTCTCATTTCCTTTCTCTCTTTTAAGATCCTTTTTGAATTCTTCCAAGAGAGCCTTGTGAGGCTTCATCTGGAGACGATCTGCTTTTAGTATCCTCAGAGTTTGAGATCTGTTCTCTTTTTCCATTAAAAAGTATCTAGGTCAGAGTTCTTTCTGCTTTTTGGCTCATTAAAAAAAAAAAAAAAAAGGTTGTGGTCTGCTTTTACACAACAAAGAGGAGATTGTCCAAGCTTCCTCTACAGGTGACAGTGGCTGTGCTAGGTCAGTGCTGACTAACTTTTGGTGCTGGGTGGGTGTGGCCAAATGCCACATTATTCTGGGGGTTAGGGGCTCACTATTTGCATTTTGTATTTGTGTTGTATGTCTTACAGTTAATCTGCTGATCTACTGGCAACCAGATGGAGTAGCCAACATTGCTATAGATTCTTCCTGTTATATTCCCCAGCCAGCAGGGCCCACACCACCCAGGGTCTCTGCACTGTGTCTATGCTCAGATGCTTCCCTCCATGCCTGATTGAAGTGGACCTTCTCTGAAAATCTTCCTAAATATCTTCTGCTGGAAATTTGTTGCACTCCAAATATTTGTGGGTTCTATCACTCCAAAACCAGTTTAGAGGCTTGATTTGGTGTTGGTTCTGAGGGACATCAGCTCATCCTAATAAAAAAATAGACAGCTTAAGAGTAGGAATACAAAAATATTGCTGACATTACTGGGATCATTTAAGGGAATGACTCCAAGACAGTAAGTAATCTGAAATAGGTTATATATTTACAATTCTTTTAAATATAACTTTGTAGTTATCATATTATATAAGAAAAATCAGAATAAAAGGGAAAAACTATGACAAAGAAAAAAATAAACAAAAAAAGAAGAGAAAATACTATGCTTCAAATAATATTCAATCTCCACAGTTCTCTCTCTGGATGTGATTGGCATTTTTCATCCCAAGTCTATTGGAACTGCCTTGAATCACAGCTAAGTCTATCAGTTTATCAACACATAATCTTTTATAACTCTGTATAATGTTCTCTTAGTTATGATCACTTCACTCAGCGTCAGCTCATATAAGTTTTTCCAAATTTTCTGAAATCAGCTTGTTCATTAATTCTTATATAACAATAGTATTCCATTTCATTCCATTATTCCATTCCATTCCACACCTTATGGTATATATGTAGATACTGCAGTTGATGGGTATCCACTCAATTTTCAGTTCCTTGTAATTACAGAAAGGGTTGCTACAAACATTTTTACATATGTGGGTACTTTTCCTGCTTTTATGATCTTTTTTGAGATACAGAATAATAGTGAGACTGGGTTTTTGGAGCATGTCTAAACTAGAGCTAATTGAGGCAATCAGGAGAAGAAAGCAAGAGCAAGAAGTAATGTTCAGAAAGGCCAAAGACGGAAGCCTTCCTAGAAGGTTATATTGATTCCTTAGGAAACCTACTCTGCCTTGTCATCTTTGCAAAGAATTAAAGATAGTGAAGTGCAATTAATTCCATTGAGAATAATGAAATTGGGGTATTCTCTGTTTCTAGAAACACCTTGTCTAACGTTTTGAAATGCATTTTTAAACTGAAAGAACAGCCATATAGTATCCATGGAAATGAAGGCATGGCAACACCAAATGGGATAGTCATTTCCCAACCAACTTTGGTTGCAAAGTCATGGTAGAACATATGTATTCAGGACAAAAGTGTATTCCAAGTAGAATGAAAGGAAAGACATGGTTTTGTCAGTTGTACTGAAGTGAATGTGAAAAAGGTGAATTCAGGTTGGGAAAGTAATATAAGGAAGAGCATTTTAAAGGACAACCAGTGTTGTTTCTTATTTTATTTTATTTTATTTTTTGAGGCTGCTCATTCAATGCCAAGGTCTTTATGCAATGAAAAGAAGTCTTTTCATATCTGCAAAATGAGACTATGGAAAGCATGGGTTTCTTGTAAAAAGATTCATTAGATTTGAATATTTGCAATAGAGAGGAAATGGATTTTGCCTTTCTTGACTGCTGTCCTAAAGGCTTCTTTTCCTTCCTGGCATTAAGATAATGAATTCTATTCATCTTGCCAAAGAAAACAAATTGACAAGGAATAAGAACTATTGGAATCTGACTAAACTAGAGCCAATCAAGACAATCAAGAAATGAAAGGAAGATTAAGCAGCTATGTTCAGAAAGGACACAGAATGAAGTTTTCCTAGCAGGTGCATTGATTCATTTGGAAACTTACTTTACTTTGTTGTCTTTGGTCAAGTTTGCAAGGAATAGAAGATACTGAAGTGCAATGACTTTCATTGAGAATAATAAAATTGGGGAATCATCTATCAAATAAAGTAAAGCCTTGTCTAATGTTTTGAGATGCACTTGAAAAGTCTAAAGGAAGAGACACATTGTATCTATGGACATGAAGCCATGGCAAGAACCAATTGGAATGGTCATTTCCAAATAGGCTTTGGCTGCAAAGACCAAGGTCAGCATTATTGTAGAACAAATGTATTCAGAGCAAAAGTGTATTCCAAGTAGAATCAAAGGAAAGTCATGGTTCATCCAGTTGTATTTAACTGAAATACAATGGAAAGAGTGTTATCAAGGATAATTAATGGAGTTTCTTCACTTAATTTTTTTTTTGGCTGCTCAATGGTAATGGCTTCATACAATGAAATGAACTTCTTTCATATCTGCAAAATGAGAGTTTGGAAAGCATGGGATTCTTGCTGAAGGGGGAAAGATTAATTGGATTGGAGGCATGGCAATAGACAAAGAAAAGGGACTTGCCTTTCTTGACTGCTATTCTTAAGGTTTCTCTCCCTCTTGCATTAAGAGAATGCATTGCCTTGAGTTGCATTTTACCTGCCAAAGAAAACCAATTAAAAAGGAAAAAGGGCCATTGGAATATGGCTAAACCATGGCCAACTAAGACAATAGAGTGATGAAAGGAAAAGCAAGACATAAAAGGCTGAAGAACATTGTTTTTAGTAGGTAAACCAATTTCTTAGAAACCTTACTCTGCTTTTTTTTTTTCTAATCTTTGCTCAAACTTGCAAAAAATTAGAAGATATGGAAGTGCCATGACTTCCATTCAGCATAATGAAATCGAGGCATTCTATCAAACATAGCAACACCTTATCTAACGCTTCAAAATGTACTTAGAAAGTCTGAATGAAGAGCCATATTGTAGCTGTAGAATGGAGCCATGGCAACAACCAATCAGAATAGTCTTTTTGTAATGACCTTTGGCTGCAAATGATGTAGCATCATTGCTGAACTATGCATTCAGGGCAAAAGCATCTTCCAAGCAGAATCAAAGGAAAGACATGGTTTAGCTAGTTGTATTAAAGGGACTGTGAAAAACTTGAATTCACATGTGGCAAATATGGGAAAAAGCATTATCAAGAAAAAATGGTGTAGTATCTTCTCATTTGTTTGGGTTGCCCATTAAATGCCAATGGTTTCATGCAATGAAAAGAAGTCCTTTCATTCTAAAAAATAAGAATGAAGAAAGCATAATATTTTTGTAAAAGGTGGAAGTATTCATTGGATTGGAATCATTGCAATACATTGCTTGCATTGCATTTTTCCTGCCAAAAACATTTGACAAGGAACTTGGCTAAATTAGAGCCAATCGAGGTAAATGGGAAAAGAAGTAAGATTAAGAAGCTATGTTCAGAAAGGCCAAAAATGAAATTTCCTAATGGGTGCATTCTTTTCTTTCTTTCTTTTTTTTAAAATTAGAGCCTTTTATTTTGCAAAACATATGCATGGATAATTCTTTGATATTAACCCTTGCAAAACCTTGTGTTCCAATTTATCTCTCTCTTTCCTCATCCCCCCCGGATGGCAAGTAGTCCAATATATTTTAAACATGTTAAATTCAATATAGGCATACTTATTTATACAATTGTCTTGTTGCACAAGAAAAATTAAATCAAACTGGAAAAAATGAGGAAGAAAATAAAATTCAAGCAAACAAGAACAAAAAAAGTGAAAATGTTGTGAGCCACACTCAGTTCCCATAGTCCTCTCTGATTGTAGATGGCTCTCTTCATCACAAGATCATAGAAACTGGTCTAAATAATCTCATTGTTGAAGAGAGTCACATCCATTAGAATTGATCATCATATAATCTTGTTGCTATGAAAATAATCTCCTCGTTCTGCTCATTTCACTTAGCATTCATTCAAGGTCCATTCAAGGTCCATTCAAGGTCTTAGGAAACATACTCTGCTTTGGGTTTTTTTTTTTTTTTTTTTTTTTTTGGTCAATCTTGGAAGGGATAGAAGATAGTGAAGTGAAATGACTTCCATTGAGATGAATAAAATTGGGGCACATAATCAAACATAGCAATGCCTTGTCTAATGCTTTGAAATTCGCTTGGAAAACCAGAAAGTACAACTATATTTCATCTATGGAAATGAAGCCATAGACACTACCAATTGGAATAGTCTTTTTTCAGTGAGCTTTTGCTGCAAAGGCTAAGGTTCATCAATATTGGAGAACAGATATGTTCAGGACAAAAATGTATTCCAAGTAGAATCAAAGAAAAAGACATGGTTAAGCCAGTTGTATTGAAGTGAACATGAAAAAGACAAATTCAGGCTCGGAAAATGATATGAGAAAGAGGGTTTTCAAGGAAAAGGGTTTTGGTTCAAGAAAGAGGGTTTGGGGCTGGTCGCTTAATGTCAATATATTTATGCAATGAAAAGAAATACTTTCACATCTGCACAATGAGAGTATGGAAAACATGGGATACTTGCAGAATAGGATTGGAATCATCGCAAGGAGCAAGGGTTATTGCAACTTGGCTAAACTGGAGCCAATCGAGGCAAACAGAAGTAAGGAAGAGCAAGAAGCTATTTTCAGAAAGGCCAAAGAATGAAGCTTTCCCAGCAGGTGCATTGATTCCTTAGGAAACCTTCTCTGCTTTTTAAAATCTTTGTCAAACTTGTGAGGAATAAGAAATTTTGAAGTTCAGTGACTTCCATTGAGAATAATGAAAATGAGACATTCTTTATCAAATATAGCAATACCTTCCCTAATGCCTCAAAATGCACTTGGAAAGCCTAAGAGAACAGCTATATTATTACATCTATGTAAATGAAGCTATGGACATAAGCAGTTGGCCAAGGTTTTACATCATTGCAAAACATATGCAGTTAGGGCAAAAGTGAATTTCAAATAGAATTAAAGGAAAGACATGGTTTAGCCAGTTGTATTGAAGCAAACGTGAAAAAATAATATGAGGAGAAGCATTATCAAGGATAAACAGTGCAGTTTCTTCTCCAGATTTTTTTTTGGCTGCTCATTCAATTCCAATGTATCCCTGCAATTGAAAAAAAGTCCTTTAATATCTGAAAGAAGAGTGTGAAAAACATGGGATTCTTGTAGAAAAGGTATTCATTCTTTTCATTGGAGTCATTGGAATAGACAGAGAAAGTGGATTTTCCTTTCTTGATTGCTATCCAAAAGGCTTTCTTTCTTGCTTGCTGTTAACAGAATGCATAGCCTTAAGTTCCATTTTTCCTGCCAAAGAAAACAAGTTAAAAATGAATAAAGGTTATTGCAACATAGCTAACCTAGAGTCAGTCTAGGAAATTGGGAGAAAAAGGAAAAGGATGAAGCTATGTTTAGAATGGCCAAAGAATGAAGTTTTCCTAACAGGTACACTGATTCATTAGAAAAACTACTCTGCTTTGTTATTCATCAAACTTGCAAGGAGTAGAAGATACTAGATTGCAATGAGGGCATTTATTGAGAATAAAATTGGCACATTGTCTATTAAATATTGAAACAACTTGCCTAATGCTTTGAAATGCATGTAGAAAAGCAGAAGGAACAAACATTTCATCTATGGTAATGAAGGCAAGTACTCATCCAATTGGAATAGTGTTTTTCCAAAGGACTTTAGCTGCAAAGTCCAAGGTTCAGCATCATTACAAAACAGGTATTCTGGGCAACAGCATATTCCAATTGGCATCAAAGGAAAGCCATAATTTGGCCATTTGTATTGAAGTGAATGTTAAAAAGAAGAATTAAGTCTGGGTAAATAACATGAGTAAAAATATTTGCAAGGAGAATCACTAAAGTTTTTTTCTGATTTTTTTGGGGCTGTTCATTTAATGTCAATGTATTTATGCAATGAAAAGAAATCCTTTCATATCTTCAAAATGAGAAGGGAGAAGGATTTATGAGATTAATAGACTTGCAATGTGTAGAGAAAGTGAATTTGCTTTTCTTAATTACTCTCCTAAAGGCTTTGGCTTTAACTGGCTGGCATTAACAGAAAGCATTGCTTTCAGTTACATTCTTCCTGCCAAAGAAAACAAGTTGACAATAAACAAGGGATATTGGAACCTGGCTGAACTAGAGCCAATTGAGACAATTAGGAGAAGAAATGAGGATGAAGCCATGTTCAGAAAGGCCAAAGAATGAAACTTTCCTAGAAGGTGAATTGGGAAACCTACTCATTAGGCAACCTACTCTGTTTTCTAATCTGTGATCAAATTTACAAGCAATAGAAGATGCTGAAGTACAATGACTTATACAAAGAAAAATGAAACTGGGGCATTCCCCCTGGAAAAAAGCAAAGCTGTCTCTAACACTTCAAAATGCACTTGGAAAGCATGAAAGAATAGCCATGTTGCATCTACGGAAATGTAGCCATGGACACAACCAATTGGAATAGTCATTTTTCAATGGGCTTTTGCTTCAAAGGCCAAGGTTCAGCATCATTTCAAAACATATGCATTCAGGCCAAAAGCATATTCTAAACAGAATGCCATGGTTTAGCCCTGTTGGTGTGAATGTGAAAAAGACAAATTCAGGCTTGGAAAATAATATGAAGAGGAGCCTGTTCAAGGAAAATTGGTGCAGTTTTTTCTGATTTTTTTTGGGCTGCTCATTCAATGCCATTGAAATCATGCAATGAAAAGAAATCTTTTGATATCTTCAGAATAATACTATGGAAAGTATGCAATTCTTGCAGAAAGGGGAAATATTTATTGAATTTGAGTCATTGCAATAGAGAGAGAATAAGATTTACTTCTCTTGATTTCTGTCCTAATAGCTTCTCTTTCTGGCTATCATTAAGAGAATGCATTACCTTGAGTTGCATTTTTTCCTGCCAAAGAAAACAAGTTGACAAGGAGTTAGGGCTATTGGAATATGGATAAACTAGAACCAATTGAGGGAATCAGGAGAAAAAAGGAAGAGCAAGAAACTATTATGTGTAGAAAGACCAAAGAATGAAGCTCTCCTAGTAGGTGAATTGATTCATTAGGACACCTACTCAGCTTTGTTATCTTTGATCATGCTTCCAAGGAACAGAAGATACGAGAATGCAATGACTTCAATAGACAATAATGAAATTGGGGCATAATCTATCAAACATAGCAAAGCCTTGTCTAATGCTTTGAAATATACTTGAAAAATAAAAAAGGACAACTAAATTTCATCATTGAAAATGGAAACATGCTCACATCCATTTGGAATATAGTCTTTTCCCAGCAGGCTTTAGCTGCGAAGCCCAAGGTTCAGCATCATAGCAGAACATTCAGGGCAAAAATGTAATCCAAGTATAATCAAAGAAAAGCCATGTTTTACCCAATTGTATTTAAGAGAAGGTGAAAAAGTCCAATTCAGGTTTGAAAATAATATGAGGAGGGGAAAAATTGGAACAAAAGGTTTTGCAAGGGTCAATGATGAAAAATTACCCATGCATATATTTTGTAAATAAAAAGGTATAATAAAAAAAGAGTGAATCCCCTTCTGCAAACAAAAAAAAAATAATATGAGGAAAAGTGTTTTCAAAACAATTCATGCTATTTCTTCTCTGGATGTTTTGGGGAATCATAATACAAATGTCTTCATGCAGTGAAAGAAGTCTTTTCATATCTTCAAAGTGGGAATATGGTAACCAGGGGGTTTTTGTAGAAGGGGGCAGAATTCATTGGATTGGAGTCATTGCAATATACAGAGAAATTAGATTTGCCTTTCTTGATTGTTGTCTTACAGACTTTTTTCCCTTCCTGACATTAACCGAATGTATTGCTTGTGTTGCATTTTTCCTGCCAAAAAAAAAAAAAAAAAGTTGACAATCAACAACGTCCATTGGAGCTTGGCTAAACTAGAGCCAACCAAGGCAGTCAGGAAAAGAATGCAGAGCAAGAAGCTATGTTCAGAAAGGCCAAAGAATGAAGCTTTTCCAGCAGATGCATAGATTCATCAGGAAATCTATTATGCTTTATTATCTTTGATCAAACTTGTAAGGAATGGAAGGTACAGAAGTGCAATGATTTCTTCAGAAAAACATAAAATTGGGACATTCTCTATCAAATATTGCAATGCCTTGAATAATGCTTTGAAATGTACTTGGAAAAGCAGAAGGAACATTTTATCTATGGAAATGAAGGCATGTATACACCTATTGGAATTGTGTTTTCTCATGGAGCTTTGGCTACAGAGACCAAGGTGCAGCATCATAGGAGAACACATACATTCAGGGCAAAAGTAAGTTGAAATCAAAGAAAAGCATGATTTAGCCTATTATATTGAAGTGAATGTATAAAAAAGATGAAATAAGACTTGGTAAATAATAAGAATAATTGGTGCATTTTCTTTTCCTGATTTTTTTTGGCTGCTCATTCAATGCAAATGTATTGATGCAATGAAAAGAAATCAATTTACATCTGCAAAATGATAGCATGCATAGGATGGGATTCTTGTAGAAAGGAGGAGCATTGATTGGATTGGGGACATTACAATAGACAGAAAAAAGTGGATTTGCCTCTCTTGACTGCTGTCCTAAAGGTTTCTTTTCCTTCCTGACATTAACAGAAAGCATTGCCTTGAGTTGCATTTTATCTGTCAAAGAAAAGAAGTAGACAGAGAGAAAGGGATTGGAACTTGCTTAAACATGAGCAAATGGGGGAAATCAAGAAAAGAAAAAAAGAACAAAAAGCTATGTTCAGAAAGGTCAAAGAATGATGTTTTCCTAGCAGGTGCATTGATTCATTAGGAAACCTACTAAGCATTGTTAACTTTGATCAAGCTTGTAAGGAATAGAAAATGCTGAAGTTCAGTGACTTCCAATGAGAAGAATGAAATTGTAGCATTCTCAATGAAATATTCCAATGCCTTTTCTAATGCTTCAATATGCATTTGGAAAAGATGCATCTTTAGAAATGGACACAACCCACTGCAATAGTCTTTTCCCAATGGACTTTTCCTACAAAGGCTAAGGTTCAGCAGCATTGCAAATCATATGCATTCAGGGAAAAAGCATATTCCAAGTAGAATCAAAGAAAGGCCATAGTTTAGTCACTTGTATTGTCTACCAAGTAAAACCAAAGGAAAGCAAAGACAATGATAGATGTAATGATATGAAAAGGAGAAAAGCCCATTGTTTTTCAAGAATATCAGTCCATAAAGATGGCATCTAGTACTTTGTATTCATATTTTTCTATCATTCCTCAATTCCATTGGAACGTTCTTAAGTGAACAAAAATGATTTTGAAAGCTCAATTGTGTGTGCATCCAAATCTTACATAAGATAGCATATTAATTCCATTGGAAGCTTTTCAGGACATATATAATGACAATACTTTCTTTTATATAAACACTAGAATGAAATTCCCGGAAGTGAATTATTCAAAAGGAAAACAAGATCATAGCAAACCCATTGTAACAGAGTAAGACTATCCTCAAGAGAATGTCAAAAAGTGAGGAGCAAGCAAGAAGAGGAATCAATGCCTTGAAAGGGAAGAACTGGAAGATTTCTCTGCACCTTCACTGATTCCACTGGAAACAAGTCCTGTTTAGCAACCTTTGATCCAGCTTTAAATATAAAGAAAATAATGCAGGGCACAGGGAGAGTTAAATTTGCACAAATAAGGATAGAATTGACATAAATATCTAAAGTCCATAA
This sequence comes from Sminthopsis crassicaudata, assembly GCF_048593235.1. Lineage (NCBI taxonomy): Eukaryota > Metazoa > Chordata > Mammalia > Dasyuromorphia > Dasyuridae > Sminthopsis > Sminthopsis crassicaudata. The sequence goes on from NC_133617.1 coordinate 442,687,053, forward strand.
ATACACAAGAAACAATGGGAAAATCGCCAATTTATTATTTGTGTCTACCAAGATAAACCAAAGGAAAGCAAAGACAATGATGGATGTAATGACATGAAAATGAGAAAAACCACTTCATACTTCAGGAATTGTCCAGAAATGTCCAGAAAGTTTGCATCAACTGCTTTGTATTCAGGTTTTCCTATAATTGTTGAATTCAATTCAACCATTCTTATGCAAGGAAAAATGCTTTTTATGCTCAAAAACTCAATTGTGTGTGCATCCAAATCTTACATAAGATGGCTTTTCATTACATTGCAATCATTACAGCCCAGGAAGGAATGCCTAAAATTTAATGACTACAATCCTTTCTTTTATAAAAAAAAACCAGAATGAATTTCCTGGAATTTGAATTATTCAAATGAAAACATGATCACACAAAACACATTGAAAAAAAAGAGTAAGACTAAACTCAACAGAATGGCAAATAGAGAGGAATATGCAAGAAGAGGAATTGATGCTTAGAAAAGGAAGAACTGCAAGATTAGTCTGCACCTTCACTAACCCCACTGTAAAGAAGTCCTGTTGAGCAACATTTTGGTCTAACTTTAAATATGAAGAAAATAATGCTTTTCACAGGGAGCATTAAGTTACACAAAAAGGAGAAAATTTACATATATTTCTAAAGTCCAAAAATGCACAAGAAACAATGGGAAAACTGCCTAATTATAACTTGCATCTACCAAACTTAACCAAAAAGAATACAAAGACAATGATGGATGTAATGACATGAAAATGAGAAAAAACACTCCATGCTTCAAGAACATCTGTCCAGAAAGATGGTATCACTTTGTCTTCAGGTTTTCCTATCATTGAGTAATTTAATTCAATCTCTCTAATGCAAAGAAAAATGCTTTCCTGTGCTAAAAAAGCTCAATTGTGTGCGCAGTCAAATCTTACATAAGATTACTATGGACATGTACTATTTCCACAGAAAAGGAGTCCTATTAAGTAACCTTTGATCTAGTCTTAAATGTAAAGAAGCTAATGGATGTGCAAGTAAAGTTCTATTCACATAAATAGGTAATTGACATCAACACTAATGTGGGTAAATGCACAAGAAAGAATAGAAAAAGCGCCAATTTATTACTTGTGTCTACCAAGTTAAACCAATGAAAGCAAACACAATGATGGAGGTAATGACACAAAGAGGAGAAAAACCACTTCATGTTTCATGAATATATTTCCTGAAAGTGTGCATCAATGGCTTCATATTCAGATTTTCCTATCATTGCTGAATTCAACTCAATCATTCTTATGCAAAGTTTTCTTAAGGTCCAAAAGGACAATTATTTATGCATACAAATCTTACATAAGAAGGCATATTCATTGTCAGAAGCTTTCAATGACAAGATACAATGCATAAACTTTATGACTATAATCCTTTCTTTTATGTAAACACCAAAATGGATTTCCTGGAATTTGAATAGTTTACACACAAACAGGATCATGCCAGATATGGAAAAAGGGTAAGATTAAATGCAAAAGAATATCAACTAGGGAATAAGAAGCAGGAAAAGAATAGATGTTTTCAAAGGGAACAACTGGAAGATTACTGTGCAAATGTACTATAAGGAGTCTTATTAAGTAACATTTGATCTAGCCTTAAATGTAAAGAAGATAATACAGTGTGCAGAAAGAGTTACATTCACACAAATAGATGAGAATTGACATCAATACTAAAGTCTGTAAATGCCAAGAAAAAAATGGAAAAACTGCCAATTTATTACTTGTATTTACCAAGTTAAACCAAAGGAAAGTAAAGAGAATGATGGAGGTAATGATATAAAAATGAGAAAAACCGCTTCATGCTTCATGAATATATTTCCTGAAAGTTTGCATCAAGGGGCAGCTAGGTGGCACAGTGGATAGAGTGCCAGCCTTGAATTCAGGAGGACCGGAGTTCAATTCTGGTGTGACTCTGGGCAAGTCACTTAACCCCAGCCTCAGAAAAAAAAAAAAAAAAGTTTGCATCAATGACTTTGTATACAAATTTTCCTATCATTCTTTACTCCACTCCATCATTCTTATGTAAGGAAAAATGTTTTCTTAAGCTCAAAAACCGCAATTGCTTGTGCACATAAACTCATATTCATTTTGTCAGATGTTTTCAATAACGTGACACAATGCATAAACTAATGACTACAATGCTTTCTTTTACAAAAACATCAGAATGCATTTCCAGGAATATGAATTGTTCAAACGAAAACACGATCACAGCAAATATTGAAAATAGTAAGACTAAACTCAATAGAATGGCAAATAGAGGGTAACAAGTATGAAAGGAATCGATGTTTTGAAAGGGAACAATTGGAAGATTACTGTACACATTCACTATTTCCACAGAAAAGGAGTACTATTAAGTAACCTTTTATCCAGCTTAAAATATATAGAAGACAATACATTGTGTAGGGAGAGTTCCATTCAGGTAAATAGGTGAGAATTGACATCAACACTATAGTCTATAAATGCACAAAAAACAATGAAAAACCGGCAATTTATTACTTGTGTCTACCAAGTTAAAGCAAGGGAATCCTAAGACAATGATGGAGGTAATGACATAAAAATGGGAAAAATCCCATCATGTTTCATGAATATATTTCCTGAAACTGTGCATCAATGGCTTTATATACAGATCTTCCTATCAATTGCTTTATTCAACTCCATCATTCTCATGCAAGGAAAAAGGTTTTCTTAAGCTCAAAAAGTGCAATTCCTTGTGCACACAAAGCTTACATAAGGAGGCATATTCATTTTGTCAGAGGCTTTCAAGGACATGACAATGGGTAAAGGAATGACTACAATGCTTTCTTTTGCAAAAACACCAGAATGCCTTTCCTGGAATTTGAATTGTTCAAAGGAAAACAAGATCACACCAAATATGGAAAAATTGTAAGACTAAACGCAATAGAATGGCAAATAGATAGTAACAATCAGGAAAAGAATCAATGTTTCCAAAGGGAACAACTGGCAGATTGTTGTGCACATGCACTATTTCCCCAGAAAAGAAGTCCTATTATGTAACCTTTGATCCTTAAATGTAAAGAAAATAATACAGTGTGCAAAGAAAGTTCCATTCACATAAATAGGAGAGAATTGAAATCAATACTAAAGCCTGTAAATGCCCAAGAAACAATGGAAAAATCTCCAGTTTATTACTTGTGTCTACCAAGTTAAACCAATGGAAAGCAAAGACAATGACAGAGATAATGAAATACAAATGAGAAAAACCGTTTCAGATTTCACGAATGTATTTCCTGAAAGTTTGCATCAAGGGCTTTGTATAAAAATTTTCCTATTATTGCTTTATTTGAATCCATCATTCTTATGCAAGGAAAAATGTTTTCTTAAGAAGAAAAAGCCCAATTGTTTGTGCACACAATGCTTACATAATGAAGCATATCATTATGTCAGAGGCTTTGAAAGATATGACAAAATGCATAAACAAATGACCACAATGCTTTCTTTTACAAAAACACAAGAAAGCATTTCCTTGAATTTGAATTTGAATTGTTCAAATGAAACCAAGATCACACCAAATATGGGAAAAAGGTAAGGCTAAAGGCAATAGAATGACAAATATATAGTAACAAGTAGGAAAAGAATCAGATGTTTTGAAAGGAAAAAACTGGAAGATTGTTGTACACGTGCACTATTTCCACAGAAAAGGAGACCTACTAAGTAACCTTTGATATAGCTTTAAATATACAGCAGATAGGAAGGTATATTCATTATATCAGAGGCTTTCCATGACACAATGCATAAACTTAATAACTACAATCCTTTCTTTGTGAAAATGGTAGAATGAATTTCCTGGATTGTTTATTTTTCTACAAAAAGAAGATTAAAAAAATACTGAAAAAGGGTAAGACTCAACTCAATAGAATGGCAAAGAGAGAGGAAAAGTAAGAAACAGAATTGATATTTTAAAAAGGGAGGAACTGAAAGTGTACTCTGCACATTCACTATTTCTACTGTAAATAAGAAACTGAACAGATATTTCAAAAGGGAAGAACTGGAAGATAACTGTGCACAGTTACTATTTCCCATTGAAAAAGATTCCTGTAAGGAAAACTTTGATCTAGTTTTAAATATAAAGGAGATAAGGCATTGTGCAGAGAGAGTTCTATTGAAGCAAATAAGAGAGAATTGACGTCAATAATAATTTCCCAAACTGCATAAGAAAAAAAGAGAAAACTAGACCAAACAGAATGGGAAATAGAGACGAACAAGTAAGAAAAGAAATTGAAGTTTTGAAAGGGAATAACTGGAAGATTTCTTTCTTGAACAAGTAAGAAAAGGAAGTGATAATTCAAAGTGAATAACCAGATGATTTCTTTGGGCACTCACTATTTCCATGGAAAAGGACTGCTGTTAAAAAAGATTTGATCCAGCTTTAAATATAAAGAAGATAATGCATTGTGCAGAGAGAGTTCCATTGATGCAAATAGGAGAGAATTGACATCAGTAATAATGTCCAAATCAGCACAAGAAACAAAGGGAAAACTAGACTCAAGAGAATGGGAAATAGAGAAGAACAAGTAAGAAAAGTAATTGATGTTTCAAAAGGGAATAACCAGAAGATTTCTTTGAACATTCACTATTTCCACTGAAAAGGACTGCTGTTAACAAAGTTTTGAACCAGCTTTAAATAAAGAGAAGATAATGCATCGTGCAGAGAGAGTTCCATTCAAGCAAAAATGAGAGAATTGACTCAAAAAATAGTGTCCCAAACTTCACAAGAAACAAAGAGAAAACTACACTCAAGAGAATGAGAAATAGAGATGAACAAGTAAGAAAAGGAAGTGATGTTTCAAAGGGAATAACTAGATGATTTCTTTGGGCGCTCACTATTTCCATGGAAAAGGACTGCTGTTAAGAAAGCTTTGAACCAGCTTAAATATAAAGAAGATAATTCATTTTGCAGAGAGAGATCCATTGAAGCAAGTATGAGAGAACTGACATCAACAATAATGTCCCAAATCATTCAAGAAACAAAGGGAAAATGAGACTCAATAGAATGGGAATTAGAGAAGAACAAGTAAGAAAAGGAATTGATGTTTCAAAAGGGAAAAACCAGAAGATTTCTTTGGATGTTCACTATTTCCACTGAAAAGAACTGCTGTTAAGAAAGATTTGATTCTGCTTTAAATATAAAAAAGATAATGTATTGTGTAGAGGGAGTTCCATTGAAGCAAATATGAGAGAATTGACATCATATATAGTGTCTGAAACTTCAGAAGAAACAAAGGGAAAACTAGACTGAAGAGAAAGGGAAATAGAGGTGAACAAGTAAGAAAAGGAATGGATGTTTCGAAAGGGAATAACTGGAAGATTTCTTTGCACATTCATTATTTCCACTAAAAAAGATTGCTCTTAAGAAACCTTTGATCCAGCTTTAATTATAAAGAAGATAATACATTGTGCAGAGAGAGTTCGATTGAGGCAAAGAGGAGAGAATTGACATAAATAATAATGTCCCAATTTGCAAAATAAAGAAAGGGAAAACTGACTCAAGAGAAAGGGAAATAGAGACGAACAAGTAAGAAAAGTAATTGATGTTTCAAAAGTGAATAACGGGAAGATTTCTTTGCACATTCACTATTTCCACTAAAAAGGACTATTGGTAAGAAACCTTTCATCCAGCTTTAAATATAAAGAATATAATGCATTGTGCAGAGAGTGTTCCATTGACACAAATAGTAGAGAATTGACATAAAAAATAATGTCACACTCTGCACAAGAAACAAAGGGAATACTAGACTCAAGAGAATGGGAAATAAAGACGAACAGGTAAGAAAAGGAATTGATGTTTCAAAAGGGAATTACTGGAAGATTTCTTTGGACGTTCATTATTTTCACTGAAAAGGACTGCAATTAAGAAAGCTTTCATCCAGCTTTAAATAAAAAGAAGGTAGTGCATTGTTCACACAGAGTTCCATTGAAGCAAATGCAAGAGCATTGACATCAACAATAATGTATAAAACTGCACAAGAAACAAAAGGAAAACTAGACTAAAGAGAATGGGAAATAATGATGAACAAGCAAGAAAAGGAATTGATGTTAAGAAAGGGAATAAATGGAAGATTGCTTTGGAAGATCACCATTTCAACTAAGAAGGACTGTTGTTAAGAAATCTTTGATCCAGCTTTAAAAATAAAGAAGATAATGCATTGTGCAGAGAGAGTTCCATTGAAGCAGATACAAGAGCATTGACATCAACAATAATGTCCCAAAATGCACAAGAAACACAGGGAAAATTAGACTCAATAGAATGGAAAATAGAGAAGAACATGTAAGAAAAGGAATTGATGTATCACAAGGGAATAACTAGAAGATTTCTTTGCACATTGAGTATTTCCACTGAAAAGGACTGCTGTTAAGAAAGCTTTGATCCAGCTTTAAAAATAAAGAAGATAGTGCATTGTGCAGAGAGAGATCCATTGAAGCAAGTAGGAGAGATTTCACGTCAAAAATAATGTCCCAAACGGCACAAGAAACAAAGGGAAAACGAGACTCAATAGAATAGGAAATAGAGAAGAAAAGTAAGAAAAGTAATTGATTATTTCAAAATGGAATAATGAGAAGAATTTTTTGGACGTTCAGTATTTCCACTAAAAAGGATTGCTGTTAAGAAACTTTTGATCCAGCTTTAAATATGAAGAAGATAATGCATTGTGTAGAGAGAGTTACATTGATGCAAAATGAGAGAATTGAAATCAATAATAAAGTCCCAAACTGCATAAGAAACAAAGGGAAAATTAGACTCAATAGAATGGAAAATAGAGAAGAACATGTAAGAAAAGGAATTGATGTATCACAAGGGAATAACTGGAAGAATTCTTTGCACATTCACTATTTCCACTTAAAAGGACTGCTGTTAAGAAACCTTTAATCCAGCTTTAAATATAAAGAATAAAATGCATTGTGCAGAGAGAGTTCCACTGAAGCAAATGCGAGAGAATTGACATCAAAAATAGTGTCCCAAACTGCACAAGAAACAAAAGGAAAACTAGAAGCAAGAGAATGGGAAATAGAGAAGAACAAGTAAGAAAAGGAATTGATGTTTGGAAAGAGAATAACCTGAAGATTTCTGTGGACATTCAGTATTTCCACTGAAAAGAATTGCTGTTAAGAAAGATTTTATCCTGCTTTAAATGTAAAGAAGATAATGCATTGTGCAGAGTGAGTTCCACTGAAACTTATATGAGAGCATTGACATCAACAATAATGTATCAAACTGCACAAGAAACAAACGGAAAAGTAGACACAAGAGAATGGGAAATAGAGAAGAACAAGTAAGAAAATTAATTGATGTTTCAAAATGGAATATCTGGAAGATTTCTTTGGACCTTCACTATTTCCACTGGAAAGGACTGCTGTTAAGAAAGCTTTGATCCCGCTGTAAATATAAAAAGATAATGTATTGTGCAGAGAAAGATCCATTGAAGCAAGTACAAGAGAATTGACAACAAAAATAATGTCTGAAACTGCAGAAGAAACAAAGGGAAAACTAGACGCAAGAGAATTAGAAATAGAGACGAACGAGTCAGAAAAAGAATGGACGTTTCAGAAGGGAATAACTGGAAGATTTCTTTGCACATTCACTATTTCCATTGAAAAGGACTGCTTTTAAGAAACCTTTCATCCAGCTTTAAATATAAAGAAGATAATACACTATGTAGAGGGAGTTCCATTGAAGCAAATATGTGAGAATTGACAGCAAAAATGATGTCCCAAACTGAACAAGAACCAAAAGGAAAATTAGAAGCAAGAGAATCAGAAAGAGAGAAGGATTAAGGAAGCTTTAATCCAGCTTAAAATATAAAGAAGATAAATCATTGTGCTGAGAGATTTCCATTGAAGTAAATACGAGACAATTGACATCAAAAATGGAGTACCAAACTACACAAGAAACAAAGGGAAACCTAGACGCAAGAGAATGGAAAATAGAGAGGAACAAGTAAGAAACGTTATTGATGTTTCAAAAGAGAATAATCGAAGATTTCTTTGGAAGGTCACTACTTCCAATGAAAACGACTGCTGTTAAGAAAGCTTTGATCCAGCTTTGAATGTGAGAAAGATAACACATAGTGCAGAGGGAATTCCTTTGAAGCAAATTGATTGCAACAATGATGTCCCTAACTGCAGAAGAAACAAAGGGAAAAGTAGACTTAAAAGTTTGGGAATTAGAGATGAACACTTAAGAAAAGGAATTGATGATTCCAAAGGCAATAACAATAAGATTTCTCTGGACATTCACCAATCCATCTAAAAAAGACAGCTGTTAAAAAGACCTTTGATCCAGCTTTAAATATAAAGCTGATAATGTGTTGTGCAGACAGAGTTCCATTGAAGCAAATATGAGAGAATTGACATCAACAATAATGTCCCTAACTGGCTGGAAACAAAGGGAAAACTATACACAATAGAATGGAAAACAGCGAAGAACAAGTAAGAAAAGGAATTGATATTTTGGAAGAGAATAGCTTGAAGAATTCTTTGCATATTCACTATTTCCACTAAAACAGACTGTTGTAAAGAAACCATTCATCAAGCTTTAAATATAAAGAAGATAATGCGTTGTGCAGAGAGAGTTCCATTGATGCACATAAGAGAGAACTGACATCAATAATAATGTCACAAACTGCCCAAGAAAAAAAGGGAAAAATACACTAAATAGAAGGGAAAATGGGGAAGAGAAAGTAAGAAAAGGAATTGATGTTTGCGAAGAGAATGACTGGTAGACTTTTTTGCACATTTGCTATTTCCAATGAATCGGACAGCTGTTAAGAAAGCTTTGTTCTAGCTTTAAATAGAAAGATGATAATGCATTCTACAGAGTTCCATTGAAGTAAATACGAGAAAATTGATAGCCAAAACAATGTCCATTACTACAGAAGGAACAAAGGGAAAAGTAGACTTAAAAGATTGGGAATTAGAGATGAATAAGGAAGAAAAGGAATTGATGTTTCCAAAGGCAATAACCGTAACATTTTTGGACGTTCACCAAAACCCTCTAAAAAAGACTGCTGTTAAGAAACTTTTGATCCAGCTTTAAATATAAAGCAGATAGTGCATTGTGCAGACAGAGTTCCATTGAAGCAAATAAGAGAGAATTGACATCAACGACAATGTCCCTAACTGGCTGGAAACAAAGGGAAAACTATACACAATAGAATGGAAACTAGCAAAGAACAAGTAAGATAAGGATTTGATGCTTTGGAAGAGAATAACTTGAAGAATTCTTTGCACATTTACTATATCCACTAAAACGAATTGCTTTTAAGAAACCATTCATCAAGCTTTAAACATAAAGAAGATAATGCATTGTGCAGAGAGAGTTCCATTGATGCACATAGGAGAGAACTGACATCAATAATAATGTCACAAACTGCCCAAGAAAAAAAGTGAAAAATACACTCAATAGAAAAGAAAATGTGGAAAAGGAAGTAAGAAAAGGAATTGATGTTTCCAAAGAGAAAGACTAATAGATTTCTTTGCACATTCACTATTTCCAAAGAAAAGGACAGCTTTGATCTACCTTTAAATGTAAAGATGATAATGCATTCTACAGAGAGAGTTCCATTGAAGCAAATACGAGAAAATTGATTTAAAAATAATTTCCATAACTGCAGAAGGAGCAAAGCGAAAAGCAGACTTAAAAGATTGGGAAGTAGAGATGAACAATTAAGAAAAGGAATTGATGTTTCCAAAGGCAATAACAATAAGATTTCTATGGATGTTCACCAATCCCTCCAAAAAAGACTGCTGTTAAGAAACCTTTGATCCAGCTTTAATTATAAAGCTGTTAATGCATTGTGCAGACAGAGTTCCATTGAAGCAAACATGAGAGAATTGACATCAACAATAATGTCCCTAACTGGCTGGAAACAAAGGGAAAACTATACACAATAGAATGGAAAATATTGAAGAACAAGTAAGATAAGGATTTGATGTTTTGAAAGAGAATAACTGGAAGAATTTTTTGCACAATCACTATTTGCACTAAAATGGACTTCTGTAAAGAAAACATTCATCAAGCTTTAAATAGAAAGAAGATAATGCATTGTGCCAAGAGAATTCCATTGACGCACACAGGAGAGAATTGACATCAATAATAATGTCCCAAACTGCCCAAGAAAAAAGGGAAAAATAAAATGAGGAAGAGCAAGTAAGAAAAGGAATTGATGTTTCCGAAGAGAATTGCTGGAAGACTTCTTTGCACATTCACTATTTCCAATGAATAGGATTGCTATTAAGAAAGCTTTGATCCAGCTTTAAATGCAAAGCAGATAATTCATTGTCATGAGAGAGTTCCATTGAAGGAAATACGAGAGAATTGACAACAACAATAATGTCCCTAATGGGCTGGAAACAGAGGGAAAATTATTAAAATATAATGCAAAATAGTGAAGAAAAAGTAAGAAAAAGATTTGATGGTTTGGAAAAGAATAACTTGAAGAATTCTTTGACATTCACTATTTCCACTAAAACGGACTGCTGTACAGAAACCATTCATCAAGCTTTAAATATTAAGAAGATAATGCACTGTGCAGAGAAAGTTCCATTGACCCACATAGGAGAGAATTGACATCAGTAATAATGTCCCAAATTGCCCAAGAATTAAAGGAAAAAATATACTCAATAGAAGGGAAAATGGGGAAGAGCAAGTAAGAAAAGGAATTGAGGTTTTGGAAGAGAATAAGTGGAAGTATTCTTTGCACATTCACTATTTCTAATGAAAAGGACTGCTGTTAAGAAACCATTCATCAAGCTTTAAATATTAAGAAGATAATGCGTTGTGCAGAGAGAGTTCCATTGACGCACATAGGAGAGAATTGACATCAATAAAAATGTCCCAAACTGCCAAAGAAACAAAGGGAAAAATATACTCAAGAAAAGGGAAAATGGGGAAGAGCAAGTAAGTAAGGAAAGGAATTGATGTTTCCCAAGGGAATGGCTGAAAGATTTCTTTTTACATTCACTATTTCCAATGAAAAGGACTGCGGTTAAGAAAACTTTGATCTTGCTTTAAATGTACAGATGACAATGCATTCTACAGAGAGAGTTCTATTGAAGCAAATACGAGAAAATTGATAGCTAAAATAATGTCCATTACTTCAGAAGGAACAAAGCAAAAAGTAGACTTAAAAGATAAAAAATTAGAGATGAACAAGTAAGAAAAGGAATTTATGTTTCCAAAAGCAATAACCATAAGATTGTTTTGGACATTCACCAATTCCTCTAAAAAAGACTGCTGTTAAGAAAGCTTTGATCCTGCTTTATATGTAAAGCAGATAATGCATTGTTATGAGAGAGTTCCATTGAAGAAAATACAATAGACAACACATCAACAATAATGTCCCTAACTGGCTGGAAATATAGGGAAAACTATTCACAATAGAATCGAAAATGGGGAAGAACAAGTAAGAAAAGGAATTGATGTTTTGGAAGAGATTAAGTGGAAGAATTATTTGCACATTCACTATTTGCACTAAAACGTACTGCTGTTAAGAAACCACTCATCAAACTTTAAATATAAAGAAGATAGTGCATTGTGCAGAGAGAGTTCCATTGACGCACATAGGAGAGAATTGACATCAATAATAATGTCCCAACCTGCCCAAGAAACAAAGAGAAAAATATATTCAAGAAAAGGGAAAATGGGGAAGAGTGAGTAAGTAAGGAAAGGGATCAATGTTTCCGGAGAGAATGGCTGGAAGATTTCTTTGCACATTCACTATTTCCAGTGAAAAGGACTGCTGTTATGAAAACTTTGATCCAGCTTTAAATGTAAAGATGACAATGCATTCTACAGAGAGAGTTCCATTGAAGCAAATATGAGGCAATTGATAGCTAAAATAATGTCCCTTACTGCAGAAGGAACAAAGTGAAACGTAGACTTAAAAGACAAGGAATTAGAGATGAGCAAGTACGAAAAGGAATTCATGTGTCCAAAGGCAATAACTGTAAGATTGTTTTGGACATTCACCAATCCCTCTAAAAAAGACTGCTGTTAAGGAAGCTTTGGTCCAGCTTTATATGTAAAGCAGATAATGCATTTTTATGAGAGAGTTCCATTGAAGGAAATATAATAGACTTCACATCAACAATAATGTCCCGAACTGGCTGGAAACATAGGAAAAACTATTCACAATAGAATCGAAAATGGGGAAGAACAAGAAAGCAAAGGAATTGTTGTTTTGGAAGAGAATAACTAGAAGAATTCTTTGCACATTCAGTATTTCCATTGAAATGGACTGCTGTTAAGAAAGCTTTGATCTAGCTTTAAATGTAAAGATGATAATGCATTCTACAGAGAGAGTTCCATTGATGGACATAGGAGAGAATTGACATCAATAATAATGTCCCATCCTGCCCAAGAAAAAAAGGGAAAAATATACTCAAGAGAAGGGAAAATGGGGAAGAGTGAATAAGTAAGGAAAGGAATTGATGTTTCTGAAGAGAATGGCTGGAAGATTTCTTTGCACATTCACTATTTCCAATGAAAAGGATTGCTATTAAGAAAACTTTGATCTAGCTTTAAATGTAAAGATGACAATGCATTCTACAGAAAGAGTTCCATTAAGCAAATATGAGAAAATTGATAGCTAAAATAATGTCCATTACTGAAGAAGGAACAGAGCGAAAAGTAGACTTAAAAGATAAGGAATTAGAGATGAACAAGTAAGAAAAGGAATTTATGTTTCCAAAGGCAATAACCATAAGATTGTTTTGGACATTCACCAATCCCTCTAAAAAACACTGTTGTTAAGAAAGCTTTGATTCGGGGACTTACGGCCAAGATGGCGGTGTGGAGGCAGAGAACTGCTTGAGCTCTGCGTTTTCTCTCAGAACTTACTTCATGACAAGCCTCAGAGTTAATGCTTGACTGGAAAAGAAACCCACATATAATTACCAATAGAAGACATCCTTGAAATTCACCAGAAAAGGTCTGTGTTTGCTAGGGGGAGGGTCAATCAGACTGGGCACAGACTGAGGGCATGCAAGCCAGAGCGAGACAGGCAGCTCACACAGCTCAAACCAGAGGGGCGAGTGGTACGATCTCTGCCTTTTCTGCGAAAAGACTTTTACCCCAGTGTGGATATTCCGTCTTGGCAGCGAGCCAGGAGCAGCAGAGAGGGTGTAAACACCGCAGGTGAAGATTAAAACCCGGAAAGCGGAACCCGGCCACCCCCAACTCCCACCTGGACGGATTCAGCACGTTCTCAGAGCCTCAGAGCTCAGACTCAGCCCAGTCATCGCTGTCCTGTTAGTGCCTCGCTGCTGTCCTCCCCCCCAGTCTGTAGAGGAAGCCCATTAATACCATCCAGCCTCATCTCCCCCAAAACAGACCAATTGTTTCTCTTGTCAATTTGTTTTCTTCCATTCCCGCTCTGACAAAATGAACAAAAAATTCAAAAGGGCTCTAACCATTGACAGCTTCTGTATGGAGAGAGAGCAGACTTCAAACACTGAGGAGACTAAAAACAGACTGTCCTTAGAAGAATCCCCTAAGAGGGATATGAGCTGCTCCCCAATACAAAAGAATCTCCTAGAGGACATCAAAAAGGCTCTCCCAAGAGAGCTAGAAGAGAAATGGGAAGCTTGGCAAGAGAGCCTGGAGAAGTCATCCCATGCATTCAAAGACAGAGTGGATAAAGAAATCAAATCATTGGAAACAAGATTAGTGAGCTGGAAAAGGTAAACAACTCCAAGGAAAACAGGATTAGTGAGCTGGAAAAAGAAAACAGCTCTCTAAAAAATAAAATGGATAAAATGGAAAAAAATTCCATAGAAGATAAAAACTCAATTGGACAATTACAAAAAGATATAAAAAAAATGAGTGAAGAAAATACATCATTGAAAATTAGACTGGAACAAGTAGAAATGAATGACTCAAGGAGAAACCAAGAGGTAGTCAAGCAAAACCAAGTCAGGCAAAACCAGAGAAATGAAACAATTGAAAAGAATGTCAAGTACCTTACTAGAAAGACAACAGACCTGGAAAACAGATCCAGGAGAGACAATTTGAGAATAATCAGACTCCCTGAAAAATGTGACGAAAAAAAGAGCTTGCACACCATTTTCGAGGAAATTATCAAAGAGAACTGCCCAGACGTTCTGGAAACAGAGGGTAAAATAGACATTGAAAAAATTCATCGATCACCTACTGAAAGGGACCCTAAAATCAAAACACCAAGAAATATAGTGGCCAAGTTCAAGAACCATCAGACAAAGGAAAAGATATTGGAAGCTGCTAGAAAAAAGCAATTCAGATATGGAGGATCCACAATAAGGATAACCCAGGATCTAGCAGCGTCCACATTAAAAGAACGCAGGGCCTGGAACATTATATTCCGAAAGGCTAAGGAACTTGGTATGCAGCCAAGAATAACTTACCCAGCAAGAATGAGCATCGTTTTCCAGGGAAGAAGATGGACATTTAACGAAATAAATGAATTCCATCTATTTTTGATGAAAAAACCAGGCCTACATAAAAGGTTTGGTCTTCAAATACAGAACTCAAGAGATTTCTAAAAAGGTAAAAAGAAATCTTGAGAACTATACTTCTGCCAAAATAAATATGTAAAGAACATATGTACAATTTGTCTTAGAAACTAGAGGTGGAAAGGAAATTATATCATAAAAAAGTGTAAAGTGGTGGTACTACATCTCATGAAGAGGCAAAGGTAACCTATTATATCTGAGAGAAAGAAAGGAGGGAGATGAACATAGTGTGTATCAGTAGACATATTCGATTTATGGTGAAACTTCTTCCACTTCATTGAAAAGTGAAAGGGAAGGAGTAAGCTAAGGGGAAGGGAATACAGAAATTTTGAGGAAAAGGGGTAAAATAAGGGGAGGATCTTTAAGGTGGGGGAGGGATCCTAAAAAGGGAGGGCTGTGAAAAGCAAGTGGTATTTACCAGTTTAATACTGGGTAGTAAGAGGGAAGGAAAGGGGAAAAGCATAAGCAGGGGTTAGTAGGATGGCAAGCAATATAGAATTAGTCCTCCTAACCATAAATGTGAATGGGGCAAACTGCCTCATAAAGAGGAAGCAGTTAGCAGACTGGATTAAAAGTTAGAATGCTAGTATATGTTGTTTACAGGAAACACACCTGAAACAGGGTGAGACATTCAAACTAAAAGTAAAAGGGTGGAGCAGAATCTATTATGCTTCAGGCAAAACCAAAAAAAGCTAGAGTAGCCATCCTCATCTCAGATCAAGCAAAAACAAAAATTGATCTAATTAAAAGAGATAAGGAAGGGCATTATATCCTGCTAAAGGGCAGCATCAATAATGAAGCAGTATCAATATTAAACATATATGCACCAAGTGGTGCAGCATCTAAATTCTTAAAAGAGAAATTAAGAGAGCTGCAAGAGGAAATAGATAGAAAAACTATAATAGTGGGAGATCTCAACCTTGCACTCTCAGAATTAGATAAATCAAACCACAAAATAAATAAGAAAGAAGTCAAAGAGGTAAATAGAATACTAGAAAAGTTTGATATGATAGATCTTTGGCGAAAGCTAAATGGAGACAGAAAGGAATATACTTTCTTCTCAGCAGTTCATGGAACCTATACAAAACCTCAAAATCAAATGCAGTAAAGCAGAAATAGTAAATGCATCCTTTTCAGACCATAATGCAATCAAAATTACATTTAATAAAAAGCCAGGGGAAAATAGACCAAAAAATAATTGGAAACTAAATAATCTTATACTAAAGAATGATTGTGTAAAACAGCAAATCATAGACATAATTAATAACTTCACCCAAGAAAATGACAATAATGAGACATCATACCAAAATATGTGGGATACAGCCAAAGCAGTAATAAGGGGAAATTTTATATCTCTACAGGCCTACTTGCATAAAATAGAGAAAGAGAGGGCCAATGAATTGGGCTTACAACTAAAATTGCTAGAAAAGGAACAAATTAAAAACCCCCAGACAAACACAAAACATGAAATTCAAAAAATAAAAGGTGAGATTAATAAAACTGAAAGTAAAAAAACTATTGAATTAATTAAGAAAACAAAGAGGTGGATCTATGAAAAAACCAACAAAATAGACAAACCCTTAGTAAACCTGATTAAAAAAAGGAAAGAAAAAAAGCAAATTGTAAGTCTTGAAAATGAAAAGGGTGAACTCACCACTAATGAAGAGGAAATTAGAACAATAGTTAGGAGCTACTTTGCTCAACTTTATGCCGATAAATTCGATAACTTAAATGAAATGGAAGAATACCTTCAAAAATATAGCTTGCCCAGATTAACAGAAGAAGAAGTAAGTAGTCTAAATAGTCCCATCTCAGAAAAAGAAATAGACCAAGCTATTAACCAACTTCCTAAGAAAAAGTCCCCTGGACCAGATGGATTTACATGTGAATTCTACCAAACATTTAAAGAATAACTAACTCCAATGCTGTAACGTGCTCTCCTGGCAGTTACAATTACTAGTCTGTCCTAGACCCACCAGAGTACCTTTGACCACTGTCCTTTGCAGTGTGAACTCTACTCGGCTCGCCTCCTCTGAGGCCTTCTAAGGTCTCTGGCCACAATCTCTTGAATCTATAGCTTAATAACCGGTAGCACACTCAAGAACAGCCACGTGTAATCTTAAAAGCCTTTATTATACCTACTCACATAATGCCCTAACTGATGCCCTGACTTGTTGCTTCCCGAGTGAACACCTGGTCAGAAGACCCACGTGTTCACTACCAAAACCCTTACCTCTTTTGGCTATCCATCTTGGCTTGGCCACCCAGGCTGGGAAGCCAGGGTGAAGAACGCCAGGTTAAAGAGAGCGCCTGCTGCCTGCAGTGGGCTTACATAGGTCCTGTGAGGTCACAGACACAGCCAATCAGCGAGAGAGTCACCCATTACGAAGCTATCTCAATATGGCCAGGATCCCGCCCAAGGGCAGTCCTAATATCCACAGAAATTACTTCCGGACCACTCAATCTCCCGATTTGCTGTGGCACCCATTTAAAGGCCCCTTACACAATTCTATGTAAACTATTTGAAAAAATAGGGATTGAAGGAGTCCTACCAAATTCCTTCTATGACACAGACATGGTACTAATACCTAAACCAGGTAGATCGAAAACTGAGAAAGAAAACTATAGACCAATTTCCTTAATGAATATTGATGCTAAAATCTTAAATAAGATATTAGCAAATAGACTTCAGAAAATCATCCCCAGGATAATACACTATGACCAAGTGGGATTTATACCAGGAATGCAGGGCTGGTTTAATATTAGGAAAATTATTAGTATAATTGACCATATTAATAATCAAATTAATAAAAACCATATGATCATCTCAATAGATGCAGAAAAAGCATTTGATAAAATCCAACATCCATTCCTACTAAAAACGCTTGAGAGTATAGGAATAAATGGACTACTCCTTAAAATAATAAGGAGCATATATTTAAAACCTTCAGTAAACATCATATGTAATGGCGATAAACTAGAACCTTTCCCTATAAGATCAGGAGTGAAACAAGGTTGCCCACTATCACCATTACTTTT
Organism: Sminthopsis crassicaudata; assembly: GCF_048593235.1. Classification (NCBI taxonomy): domain Eukaryota; kingdom Metazoa; phylum Chordata; class Mammalia; order Dasyuromorphia; family Dasyuridae; genus Sminthopsis; species Sminthopsis crassicaudata. The sequence continues at coordinate 442,704,645 of NC_133617.1, forward strand.
CAATATAGTACTAGGAACTCTAGCCTCGGCAATAAGAGCCGAGAAAGAGATTCAAGGATTTAGAGTAGGAAATGAGGAAATCAAATTATCACTTATTGCAGATGACATGATGGTATACTTAGAGAACCCCAAAGACTCTGCTAAAAAGGTATTAGAAATAATTCAGAATTTTAGCAAAGTTGCAGGATACAAAATAAATCCACATAAATCATCAGCATTTTTATACATTAACAACACAATCCAACAACAAGAGATACAAAGAGAAATTCCATTCAAAATAACGGTCAATAGAATAAAATATTTGGGAAGATATCTACCAAAGGAGAGTCAGGAATTATATGAGCAAAATTACAAAACACTTGCCACAAAAATAAAGTCAGATTTTAATAATTGGAAAGACATTCAGTGCTCTTGGATAGGCGGAGGGAATATAATTAAGATGACAATACTCCCTAAACTAATCTATTTATTTAGTGCTATACCAATCAGACTTCCAAGAAACTATTTAAATAACCTAGAAAAAATAGCAACAGAATTCATATGGAACAACAATAGGTCAAGAATTTCAAGGGAAGTAATGAAAAAAAAATTAAGTGAAGGTGGTCTAGCTGTACCTGATCTAGAACTATATTATAAAGCAACAGTCACCAAAACCATTTGCTATTGGCTAAGAAATAGACTAGTTGATCAGTGGCATAGGTTAGGTTCACAGGGCAAGATAGTGAATAAAAATAGCAATCTAGTGTTTGACAAACCCAAAGATCTCAAATTTTGGGATAAGAATTCATTATTTGACAAAAACTGCTGCGAAAACTGGAAGTTAGTATGGCAGAAACTAGGCATGGACCCACATTTAACACCACATACTAAGGTTAGATCAAAATGGGTCCAAGATTTAGGCATAAAGAACGAAATCATAAATAAATTGGAGGAACATGGGATGGTTTACCTCTCAGACTTGTGGAGGAGGAAGGAGTTTGTGTCCAAGGGAGAACTAGAGAGCATTATTGATCACAAAATAGAACATTTTGATTACACCAAATTAAAAAGTTTCTGCACAAACAAAACTAATGCAAACAAGATTAGAAGGGAAGTAACAAATTGGGAAAACATTTTTACAGTTAACAGTTCTGATAAAGGCCTCATCTCCAAAATATACAGAGAATTGACTTTAATTTATAAGAAATCAAGCCATTCTCCTATTGATAAATGGTCAAAGGATATGAACAGACAATTTTCAGATGATGAAATTAAAACTATTTCCACTCATATGAAAGTGTTCCAAATCACTATTGATCAGAGAAATGCAAATTAAGACAACTCTGAGGTATGACACACCTGTCAGATTGGCTAAGATGACAGGAACAAATAAAGATGAATGTTGGAGGGGCTGTGGGAAAACTGGGACACTGATGCATTGTTGGTGGAGTTGTGAAAGAATCCAACCATTCTGGAGAGCAATCTGGAATTATGCCCCAAAAGTTATCAAAATGTGCATACCCTTAGACCCAGCATTGCTGTTATTGGGATTATATCCCAAAGAAATACTAAAGAAGGTAAAGGGACCTGTATGTGCCAAAATGTTTGTGGCAGCCCTTTTCATAAGTGGCTAGAACCTGGAAGATGAATGGATAGCCATCAATTGGAGAATGGTTGGGTAAATTATGGTATATGAATGTTATGGAATAATATTGTTCTGTAAAAAATGACCAACAGGAGAAATACAGTGAGGCATGGAGAGACTTACATCAACTGATGCTGAGTGAAACGAGCGGAACCAAAAGATCGTTATACACTTCAACTATGATACTGTACGAGGATGTATGTTGATGGAAGTGGATATCTTCAACATAGAGAAGAGGTAATCCAATTCCAATTGATTAATGATAGACAGAATCAGCTACATCCAGAAAAGGAACACTGGGAAATGAGTGTAAACTGTTATTTTTACCTTCTGAATCCAATTCTTCCTGTGCAACAAGAAATTCGGTTCTACACACATATATTGTATCTGGAATATACTATAATATATTTAACATGAATAAGACTGCCTGCCATCTGGGGAAGGGGGTTGGAGGAGGAAGGGAAAAAATCTGAATAGAAGTAAGTGCAAGGGATAATGTTGTAAAAAATTACCCATGCATACGTACTGTCAAAAAAATTATAATTATAAAATAAAATAAAAATTAAATTAAAAAAAAGCAAGCTATGATCAAACTTTATATGTAAAATTGATAATGCATTGTTATGCCAGAGTTCCGTTGAAGGAATTACAATACATTTCACATCAACAATAATGTCCCTCCCTGGCTGGAAACAAAGGGAAAACTATACACAATAAATTCGAAAAAGGGCGCAGAACAAGTACAAAAAAGTATTGACATTTGGAAGAGAATAAGTGGAAGAATGGTTTGCACATGCACTTCTTCCACTAAAACGGACTGCTGTGAAGAAACCATTCATCAAGCTTTAAAAATAAAGAAGATAATGCGTTGTGCAGTAGAGAGAGTTTCATTGACGCACATAGGAGAGAATTGACATCAATAATAATATCCCAAACGACCCAAGAAACAAAGGGAAAAATAAACATAATAGAAGGGAAAATAGGGAAGAGCAAGAAAGAAAAGGAGTTGATGTTTCCAAAGAGAAGGACTGGAAGATTTCTGTGCAAATTCACTCTTTGCACTGAAAAGGACTGCTGTTAAGAAAAATCTGATCTAGTTTTAAATGGAAAGATGACAATGCATTCTAAAGAGAGCGTTCCATTGAAGCAATTACGAGAAAATTGATAGCTAAAATAATGTCCATTACTGCAGAAGGAATAAAGCAAAAAGTAGGCTAAAAAGAAAAGGAATTGGAGAAGAACAAGTCAGAAAAGGAATTCATGTTTCCAACAGCAAAAAGCGTAAGACTGTTTATGACATTCACCAATCCATCTAAAAAGACGGCTGTTATGAAGCTTTGATCAAGCTTCATAGGTAAAATAGATTATGCATTGTTATGACAGAGTTCCTTTCAAGGAATTACAATAGATGTCACATCAACAATAATGTCCGTCCCTGGCTGGAAACAAAGGGAAAACTATACACAATAGATTCTAAAAAGGGCACAGAACAAGTACAAAAAAGTATTGACATTTTGGAAGAGAATAAGTGAAAGAATTATTTTCACATGCACTACTTCCACTAAAACAGACTGCTGTGAAGAAACCATTCATGAAGCTTTAAAAATAAAGAAGATAATGCGTTGTGCAGCACAGAGAGTTCCATTGACGCACACAGGAGAGATTTGACATCAATAATAATATCCTAAAAGATCCAAGAAACAAAGGGGAAAATACACATAATGGAAGAGAAAATGGGGAAGAGCAAGTAAGAAAAGGAGTTGATGTTTCCAAAAGCAAAAAGCGTAAGACTGTTTTGGACATTCACCAATCCATCTAAAAAGACGGGTGTTTTGAAGCTTTGATCAAGCTTCATAGGTAAAATAGATGATGCATTGTTATGACAGAGTTCCTTTCAAGGAATTACAATAGATGTCACATCAACAATAATGTCCGCCGTGGCTGGAAACAAAGGGAAAACTATACACAATAGATTCTAAAAAGGGCACAGAACAAGTACAAAAAAGTATTGACATTTTGGAAGAGAATAAGTGAAAGAATTATTTTCACATGCACTACTTCCACTAAAACGGACTGCTGTGAAGAAACCATTTATGAAGCTTTAAAAATAAAGAAGATAATGCGTTGTGCATCACAGAGAGTTCCATTGACGCACACAGGAGAGATTTGACATCAATAATAATATCCTAAAAGATCCAAGAAACAAAGGGGAAAATACACATAATAGAAGAGAAAATGGGGAAGAGCAAGTAAGAAAAGGAGTTGATGTTTCCAAAAGCAAAAAGCATAAGACTGTTTTGGACATTCACCAATCCATCTAAAAAGACGGCTGTTATGAAGCTTTGATCAAGCTTTATAAGTAAAATAGATAATGCATTGTTATGACAGAGTTCCTTTGAAGGAATTACAATAGATGTCACATCAACAATAATGTCCGTCCCTGGCTGGAAACAAAGGGAAAACTATACACAATAGATTCTAAAAAGGGCACAGAAAAAGTACAAAAAAGTATTGACATTTTGGAAGAGAATAAGTGAAAGAATTATTTTCACATGCACTAATTCCACTAAAAGGGACTGCTGTGAAGAAACATTCATCAAGCTTAAACAATAAAGAAGCTAATTCGTTGTGCAGAGAGAGTTCCATTGACGCACATAGGAGAGAATTGACATCAATAATAATATCCTAAAAGATCCAAGAAACAAAGGGAAAATACATATAATAGAAGAGAAAATGGGGAAGAGCAAGTGAGAAAAGGAGTTGATGTTTCCAAAAGTAAAAAGCGTAAGACTGTTTTGGACATTCACCAATCCATCTCAAAAGACGGGAGTTTTGAAGCTTTGATCAAGCTTTATATGTAAAATAGATGATGCATTGTTATGACAGAGTTCCTTTCAAGGAATTACAATAGATTTCCCATCAACAACAATGTCCGTCCCTGGCTTGAAATAAAGGGAAAACTATACACAACAGATTCGAAAAAGGGCACAGAACAAGTACAAAAGAGTATTGACATTTTGGAAGAGAATAAGTGGGAGAATTATTTTCACATGCACTAATTCACCTAAAACGGACTGCTGTGAAGAAACATTCATCAAGCTTAAACAATAAGGAAGATAATTCGTTGTGCAGAGAGAGTTCCACTGACACACATAGGAGAGAATTGACATCAATAATAATATCCCAAACGATCCAAGAAACCAAGGGAACAATACACATAATAGAAGGGAAAATGGGGAAGAGCAAGTAAGAAAAGGAGTTGATGTTTCCAAGGAGAAGGACTGGAAGATTTCTGTGCACCTTCACTCTTTGCAATGAAAAAGACTGCTGTTAAGAAAAATCTGATCTAGCTTTAAATGGAAGAATGACAATGCATTCTAAAGGGAGCGTTCCATTGAAGCAATTACGAGAACATTGATAGCTAAAATAATGTCCATTACTGCAGAAGGAATAAAGCGAAAAGTAGGCTTAAAAGATAAGGAATTGAAGAACAACTCAGAAAAGGAAATCATGTTTCAAAAAGCAAAAAGCATAAGACTGTTTTGGACATTCAGCAATCAATCTAAAAAGACGTGTGTTTTGAAGCTTTGATCAAGCTTTATATGTAAAATAGATGATGCATTGCTATGACAGAGTTCGGTTGAAGGAATTACAATAGATTATAATGTCCGTCCCTGGCTGGAAACAAAGGGAAAACTATACACAGTATATTCGAAAAAGGGCATAGAAAAAGTACAAAAGAGTATTGACATTTTGGAAGAGAATAAGTGGGAGAATTGTTTGCACATGCACTTCTTCCACTAAAACGGACTGCTGTGGAGAAACCATTCATCAAGCTTTAAAAATAAAGAAGATGATGCGTTGTGAAGAGAGCGTTCCATTGACGCACATAGGAGAGAATTGACATCAATACTAATATCCCAAACGACCCAAGAAACAAAGGTAAAAATCCACGTAATAGAAGGGAAAATGGGGAAGAGTAAGTAAGAAAAAGAGTTGATGTTTCCAAAGAGAAGGACTGGAAGATTTCTGTGCACCTTCACTCTTTGCAATGAAAAGGACTGCTGTTAAGAAAAATCTGATCTAGCTTTAAATGGAAAGATGACAATGCATTCTAAAGAGAGTTCCATTGAAGCAATTACGAGAAAATTGATAGCTAAAATAATGTCCATTACTGCAGAAGGAATAAAGCGAAAAGTAGGCTTAAAGATAAAGATATGGAAAAGAACAAGTAAGAAAAGGAATTCATGTTTCCAAAAGCAAAAAGTGTAAGACTGTTTTGGACATTCACCAATCCATATAAAAAGACGGCTGTTAAGAAGCTTTGATCAAGCTTTATAAGTAAAATAGATAATGCATTGTTATGACAGAGTTCCTTTCAAGGAATTACAATAGATGTCACATCAACAATAATGTCCCGCCCTGGTTGGAAACACAGGGAAAACTATACACAATAGATTTAATAAATGGCAAAGAAAATGTAAAAATAGCTATTGTTTTATTGGAATAGAATAAGTGAAAGAATTATTTTCACATGCACTACTTCCACTAAAACGGACTGCTTTGAAGAAACCATTCATGAAGCTTTAAAAATAAAGAAGATAATGTGTTGTGCAGCACAGAGAGTTCCATTGACGCATATAGGAGAGATTTGACATCAATAATAATATCCTAAAAGATCCAAGAAACAAAGGGGAAAATACACATAATAGAAGAGAAAATGGAGAAGAAAAAGTCAGAAAAGGAATTGATGTTTCCAAAAGCAAAAAGGGTAAGACTGTTTTGGACATTCACCAATCCATCTAAAAAGACTGCTGTTATGAAGCTTTGATCAAGCTTCATAGGTAAAATAGATTATGCCTTGTTATGACAGAGTTCCTTTTAAAGAATTACAATAGATTTCCCATCAACAATAATGTCCGTCCCTGGCTGGAAACAAAGGGAAAACTATACACAGTATATTCGAAAAAGGGCATAGAACAAGTACAAAAGAGTATTGACATTTTGGAAGAGAATAAGTGGGAGAATTGTTTGCACATGCACTTCTTCCACTAAAACGGACTGCTGTGGAGAAACCACTCATCAAGCTTTAAAAATAAAGAAGATGATGCGTTGTGAAGAGAGCGTTCCATTGACGCACATAGGAGAGAATTGACATGAATACTAATATCCCAAACGACCCAAGAAACAAAGGTAAAAATACACGTAATAGAAGGGAAAATGGGAAAGAGTAAGTAAGAAAAGGAATTGATGTTTCCAAAGAGAAGGACTGGAAGATTTCTGTGCACATTCCCTCTTTGCAATGAAAAGGACTGCTGTTAAGAAAAATCTGATCTAGTTTTAAATGGAAAGATGACAATGCATTCTAAAGAGAGCGTTCCACTGAAGCAATTACGAGAAAATTGATAGCTAACATAATGTCCATTACTGCAGAAGGAATAAAGCGAAAAGTAGGCTTAAAAGATAAGGAATTGGAGAAGAAAAAGTCAGAAAAGGAATTGATGTTTCCAAAAGCAAAAAGGGTAAGACTGTTTTGGACATTCACCAATCCATCTAAAAAGACTGCTGTTATGAAGCTTTGATCAAGCTTCATAGGTAAAATAGATTATGCCTTGTTATGACAGAGTTCCTTTTAAAGAATTACAATAGATGTCACATCAACAATAATGTCCGTCCCTGGCTGGAAACAAAGGGAAAACTATACACAATAGATTCGAAAAAGGACACAGAACAAGTATAAAAGAGTATTGACATTTTGGAAGAGAATAAGTGGGAGAATTATTTGCACATGCACTAATTCCACTAAAAGGGACTGCTGTGAAGAAACATTCATCAAGCTTAAACAATAAAGAAGATAATTCGTTGTGCAGAGAGAGTTCCATTGACGCACATAGGAGAGAATTGACATCAATAATAATATCGCAAACGATCCAAGAAACAAAGGGGAAAATACACATAATAGAAGAGAAAATGGGGAAGAGCAAGTAAGAAAGGGAGTTGATGTTTCCAAAAGCAAAAAGCGTAAGACTGTTTTGGACATTCATCAATCCATCTAAAAAGACGGGTGTTTTGAAGCTTTGATCAAGCTTTATAAGTAAAATAGATAATGCATTGTTATGACAGAGTTCCTTTCAAGGAATTTCAATAGATAACACATCAACAATAATGTCCCTCCCTGGCTGGAAACACAGGGAAAACTATACACAATAGATTCAATAAATGGCAAAGAAAATGTAAAAATAGCTATTGTTGTATTGGAATAGAATAAGTGGAAGAATTATTTTCACATGCACTACTTCCACTAAAACGGACTGCTGTGAAGAAACCATTCATCAAGCTTAAAAAATAAAGAAGATAATGCATTGTGCAGAGAGAGTTGACAACAGTATGAATATCCCAAACGACCCAAGGAACCAAGGGAAAAATACACATAATAGAAGGGAAAATGGGGAAGAGCAAGTAAGAAAAGGAGTTGATGTTTCCAAAAGCAAAAAGCATAAGACTGTTTTGGACATTCACCAATCCATCTAAAAAGACGGCTGTTATGAAGCTTTGATCAAGCTTTATAAGTAAAATAGATAATGCATTGTTATGACAGAGTTCCTTTGAAGGAATTACAATAGATGTCACATCAACAATAATGTCCGTCCCTGGCTGGAAACAAAGGGAAAACTATACACAATAGATTCTAAAAAGGGCACAGAACAAGTACAAAAAAGTATTGACATTTTGGAAGAGAATAAGTGAAAGAATTATTTTCACATGCACTAATTCCACTAAAAGGGACTGCTGTGAAGAAACATTCATCAAGCTTAAACAATAAAGAAGCTAATTCGTTGTGCAGAGAGAGTTCCACTGACGCACATAGGAGAGAATTGACATCAATAATAATATCGCAAACGATCCAGGAAACAAAGGGGAAAATACACATAATAGAAGAGAAAATGGGGAAGAGCAAGTAAGAAAGGGAGATGATGTTTCCAAAAGTAAAAAGCGTAAGACTGTTTTGGACATTCACCAATCCATCTCAAAAGACGGGAGTTTTGAAGCTTTGATCAAGCTTTATATGTAAAATAGATGATGCATTGTTATGACAGAGTTCCTTTCAAGGAATTACAATAGATTTCCCATCAACAATAATGTCCGTCCCTGGCTTGAAATAAAGGGAAAACTATACACAACAGATTCGAAAAAGGGCACAGAACAAGTACAAAAGAGTATTGAAATTTTGGAAGAGAATAAGTGGGAGAATTATTTTCACATGCACTAATTCACCTAAAACGGACTGCTGTGGAGAAACCATTCATCAAGCTTAAACAATAAGGAAGATAATTCGTTGTGCAGACAGAGTTCCACTGACGCACATAGGAGAGAATTGACATCAATAATAATATCCCAAACGATCCAAGAAACCAAGGGAACAATACACATAATAGAAGGGAAAATGGGGAAGAGCAAGTAAGAAAAGGAGTTGATGTTTCCAAGGAGAAGGACTGGAAGATTTCTGTGCACCTTCACTCTTTGCAATGAAAAAGACTGCTGTTAAGAAAAATCTGATCTAGCTTTAAATGGAAGAATGACAATGCATTCTAAAGGGAGCGTTCCATTGAAGCAATTATTAGAACATTGATAGCTAAAATAATGTCCATTACTGCAGAAGGAATAAAGCGAAAAGTAGGCTTAAAAGATAAGGAATTGAAGAACAAGTCAGAAAAGGAAATCATGTTTCAAAAAGCAAAAAGCATAAGACTGTTTTGGACATTCAGCAATCAATCTAAAAAGACGTGTGTTTTGAAGCTTTGATCAAGCTTTATATGTAAAATAGATGATGCATTGCTATGACAGAGTTCGGTTGAAGGAATTACAATAGATTTCCCATCAACAGTAATGTCCGTCCCTGGCTGGAAACAAAGGGAAAACTATACACAGTATATTCGAAAAAGGGCATAGAAAAAGTACAAAAGAGTATTGACATTTTGGAAGAGAATAAGTGGGAGAATTGTTTGCACATGCACTTCTTCCACTAAAACGGACTGCTGTGGAGAAACCATTCATCAAGCTTTAAAAATAAAGAAGATGATGCGTTGTGAAGAGAGCGTTCCATTGACGCACATAGGAGAGAATTGACATCAATACTAATATCCCAAACGACCCAAGAAACAAAGGTAAAAATCCACGTAATAGAAGGGAAAATGGGGAAGAGTAAGTAAGAAAAAGAGTTGATGTTTCCAAAGAGAAGGACTGGAAGATTTCTGTGCACCTTCACTCTTTGCAATGAAAAGGACTGCTGTTAAGAAAAATCTGATCTAGCTTTAAATGGAAAGATGACAATGCATTCTAAAGAGAGTTCCATTGAAGCAATTACGAGAAAATTGATAGCTAAAATAATGTCCATTACTGCAGAAGGAATAAAGCGAAAAGTAGGCTTAAAGATAAAGATATGGAAAAGAACAAGTAAGAAAAGGAATTCATGTTTCCAAAAGCAAAAAGTGTAAGACTGTTTTGGACATTCACCAATCCATATAAAAAGACGGCTGTTAAGAAGCTTTGATCAAGCTTTATAAGTAAAATAGATAATGCATTGTTATGACAGAGTTCCTTTCAAGGAATTACAATAGATGTCACATCAACAATAATGTCCCGCCCTGGTTGGAAACACAGGGAAAACTATACACAATAGATTTAATAAATGGCAAAGAAAATGTAAAAATAGCTATTGTTTTATTGGAATAGAATAAGTGAAAGAATTATTTTCACATGCACTACTTCCACTAAAACGGACTGCTTTGAAGAAACCATTCATGAAGCTTTAAAAATAAAGAAGATAATGTGTTGTGCAGCACAGAGAGTTCCATTGACGCATATAGGAGAGATTTGACATCAATAATAATATCCTAAAAGATCCAAGAAACAAAGGGGAAAATACACATAATAGAAGAGAAAATGGAGAAGAAAAAGTCAGAAAAGGAATTGATGTTTCCAAAAGCAAAAAGGGTAAGACTGTGTTGGACATTCACCAATCCATCTAAAAAGACTGCTGTTATGAAGCTTTGATCAAGCTTCATAGGTAAAATAGATTATGCCTTGTTATGACAGAGTTCCTTTTAAAGAATTACAATAGATTTCCCATCAACAATAATGTCCGTCCCTGGCTGGAAACAAAGGGAAAACTATACACAGTATATTCGAAAAAAAGCATAGAACAAGTACAAAAGAGTATTGACATTTTGGAAGAGAATAAGTGGGAGAATTGTTTGCACATGCACTTCTTCCACTAAAACGGACTGCTGTGGAGAAACCATTCATCAAGCTTTAAAAATAAAGAAGATGATGCGTTGTGAAGAGAGCGTTCCATTGACGCACATAGGAGAGAATTGACATGAATACTAATATCCCAAACGACCCAAGAAACAAAGGTAAAAATACACGTAATAGAAGGGAAAATGGGAAAGAGTAAGTAAGAAAAGGAATTGATGTTTCCAAAGAGAAGGACTGGAAGATTTCTGTGCACATTCCCTCTTTGCAATGAAAAGGACTGCTGTTAAGAAAAATCTGATCTAGTTTTAAATGGAAAGATGACAATGCATTCTAAAGAGAGCGTTCCATTGAAGCAATTACGAGAAAATTGATAGCTAAAATAATGTCCATTACTGCAGAAGGAATAAAGCAAAAAGTAGGCTAAAAAGAAAAGGAATTGGAGAAGAACAAGTCAGAAAAGGAATTCATGTTTCCAAAAGCAAAAAGGGTAAGACTGTTTTGGACATTCACCAATCCATCTAAAAAGACTGCTGTTATGAAGCTTTGATCAAGCTTCATAGGTAAAATAGATTATGCCTTGTTATGACAGAGTTCCTTTTAAAGAATTACAATAGATGTCACATCAACAATAATGTCCGTCCCTGGCTGGAAACAAAGGGAAAACTATACACAATAGATTCGAAAAAGGGCACAGAACAAGTATAAAAGAGTATTGACATTTTGGAAGAGAATAAGTGGGAGAATTATTTGCACATGCACTAATTCCACTAAAAGGGACTGCTGTGAAGAAACATTCATCAAGCTTAAACAATAAAGAAGATAATTCGTTGTGCAGAGAGAGTTCCATTGACGCACATAGGAGAGAATTGACATCAATAATAATATCGCAAACGATCCAAGAAACAAAGGGGAAAATACACATAATAGAAGAGAAAATGGGGAAGAGCAAGTAAGAAAGGGAGTTGATGTTTCCAAAAGCAAAAAGCGTAAGACTGTTTTGGACATTCATCAATCCATCTAAAAAGACGGGTGTTTTGAAGCTTTGATCAAGCTTTATAAGTAAAATAGATAATGCATTGTTATGACAGAGTTCCTTTCAAGGAATTTCAATAGATAACACATCAACAATAATGTCCCTCCCTGGCTGGAAACACAGGGAAAACTATACACAATAGATTCAATAAATGGCAAAGAAAATGTAAAAATAGCTATTGTTGTATTGGAATAGAATAAGTGGAAGAATTATTTTCACATGCACTACTTCCACTAAAACGGACTGCTGTGAAGAAACCAGTCATGAAGCTTTAAAAATAAAGAAGATAATGTGTTGAGCAGCACAGAGAGTTCCATTGACGCATATAGGAGAGATTTGACATCAATAATAATATCCTAAAAGATCCAAGAAACAAAGGGGAAAATACACATAATAGAAGAGAAAATGGGGAAGAGCAAGTAAGAAAAGGAGTTGATGTTTCCAAAAGCAAAAAGCATAAGACTGTTTTGGACATTCACCAATCCATCTAAAAAGACGGGTGTTTTGAAGCTTTGATCAAGCTTTATATGTAAAATAGATGATGCATTGCTATGACCGAGTTCGGTTGAAGGAATTACAATAGATTTCCCATCAACAATAATGTCCGTCCCTGGCTGGAAACAAAGGGAAAACTATACACAGTATATTCGAAAAAGGGCATAGAACAAGTACAAAAGAGTATTGACATTTTGGAAGAGAATAAGTGGGAGAATTGTTTGCACATGCACTTCTTCCACTAAAACGGACTGCTGTGGAGAAACCATTCATCAAGCTTTAAAAATAAAGAAGATGATGCGTTGTGAAGAGAGCGTTCCATTGACGCACATAGGAGAGAATTGACATGAATACTAATATCCCAAACGACCCAAGAAACAAAGGTAAAAATACACGTAATAGAAGGGAAAATGGGAAAGAGTAAGTAAGAAAAGGAATTGATGTTTCCAAAGAGAAGGACTGGAAGATTTCTGTGCACATTCCCTCTTTGCAATGAAAAGGACTGCTGTTAAGAAAAATCTGATCTAGTTTTAAATGGAAAGATGACAATGCATTCTAAAGAGAGCGTTCCATTGAAGCAATTACGAGAAAATTGATAGCTAAAATAATGTCCATTACTGCAGAAGGAATAAAGCAAAAAGTAGGCTAAAAAGAAAAGGAATTGGAGAAGAACAAGTCAGAAAAGGAATTCATGTTTCCAAAAGCAAAAAGGGTAAGACTGTTTTGGACATTCCCCAATCCATCTAAAAAGACTGCTGTTATGAAGCTTTGATCAAGCTTCATAGGTAAAATAGATTATGCCTTGTTATGACAGAGTTCCTTTTAAAGACTTACAATAGATGTCACATCAACAATAATGTCCGTCCCTGGCTGGAAACAAAGGGAAAACTATACACAATAGATTCGAAAAAGGGCACAGAACAAGTATAAAAGAGTATTGACATTTTGGAAGAGAATAAGTGGGAGAATTATTTGCACATGCACTAATTCCACTAAAAGGGACTGCTGTGAAGAAACATTCATCAAGCTTAAACAATAAAGAAGATAATTCGTTGTGCAGAGAGAGTTTCATTGACGCACATAGGAGAGAATTGACATCAATAATAATATCGCAAACGATCCAAGAAACAAAGGGGAAAATACACATAATAGAAGAGAAAATGGGGAAGAGCAAGTAAGAAAGGGAGTTGATGTTTCCAAAAGCAAAAAGCGTAAGACTGTTTTGGACATTCATCAATCCATCTAAAAAGACGGGTGTTTTGAAGCTTTGATCAAGCTTTATAAGTAAAATAGATAATGCATTGTTATGACAGAGTTCCTTTCAAGGAATTTCAATAGATAACACATCAACAATAATGTCCCTCCCTGGCTGGAAACACAGGGAAAACTATACACAATAGATTCAATAAATGGCAAAGAAAATGTAAAAATAGCTATTGTTTTATTGGAATAGAATAAGTGAAAGAATTATTTTCACATGCACTACTTCCACTAAAACGGACTGCTTTGAAGAAACCATTCATGAAGCTTTAAAAATAAAGAAGATAATGTGTTGTGCAGCACAGAGAGTTCCATTGACGCATATAGGAGAGATTTGACATCAATAATAATATCCTAAAAGATCCAAGAAACAAAGGGGAAAATACACATAATAGAAGAGAAAATGGGGAAGAGCAAGTAAGAAAAGGAGTTGATGTTTCCAAAAGCAAAAAGCATAAGACTGTTTTGGACATTCACCAATCCATCTAAAAAGACGGGTGTTTTGAAGCTTTGATCAAGCTTTATATGTAAAATAGATGATGCATTGCTATGACCGAGTTCGGTTGAAGGAATTACAATAGATTTCCCATCAACAATAATGTCCGTCCCTGGCTGGAAACAAAGGGAAAACTATACACAGTATATTCGAAAAAGGGCATAGAACAAGTACAAAAGAGTATTGACATTTTGGAAGAGAATAAGTGGGAGAATTGTTTGCACATGCACTTCTTCCACTAAAACGGACTGCTGTGGAGAAACCATTCATCAAGCTTTAAAAATAAAGAAGATGATGCGTTGTGAAGAGAGCGTTCCATTGACGCACATAGGAGAGAATTGACATGAATACTAATATCCCAAACGACCCAAGAAACAAAGGTAAAAATACACGTAATAGAAGGGAAAATGGGAAAGAGTAAGTAAGAAAAGGAATTGATGTTTCCAAAGAGAAGGACTGGAAGATTTCTGTGCACATTCCCTCTTTGCAATGAAAAGGACTGCTGTTAAGAAAAATCTGATCTAGTTTTAAATGGAAAGATGACAATGCATTCTAAAGAGAGCGTTCCATTGAAGCAATTACGAGAAAATTGATAGCTAAAATAATGTCCATTACTGCAGAAGGAATAAAGCAAAAAGTAGGCTAAAAAGAAAAGGAATTGGAGAAGAACAAGTCAGAAAAGGAATTCATGTTTCCAAAAGCAAAAAGGGTAAGACTGTTTTGGACATTCACCAATCCATCTAAAAAGACTGCTGTTATGAAGCTTTGATCAAGCTTCATAGGTAAAATAGATTATGCCTTGTTATGACAGAGTTCCTTTTAAAGAATTACAATAGATGTCACATCAACAATAATGTCCGTCCCTGGCTGGAAACAAAGGGAAAACTATACACAATAGATTCGAAAAAGGGCACAGAACAAATATAAAAGAGTATTGACATTTTGGAAGAGAATAAGTGGGAGAATTATTTGCACATGCACTAATTCCACTAAAAGGGACTGCTGTGAAGAAACATTCATCAAGCTTAAACAATAAAGAAGATAATTCGTTGTGCAGAGAGAGTTCCATTGACGCACATAGGAGAGAATTGACATCAATAATAATATCGCAAACGATCCAAGAAACAAAGGGGAAAATACACATAATAGAAGAGAAAATGGGGAAGAGCAAGTAAGAAAGGGAGTTGATGTTTCCAAAAGCAAAAAGCGTAAGACTGTTTTGGACATTCATCAATCCATCTAAAAAGACGGGTGTTTTGAAGCTTTGATCAAGCTTTATAAGTAAAATAGATAATGCATTGTTATGACAGAGTTCCTTTCAAGGAATTTCAATAGATAACACATCAACAATAATGTCCCTCCCTGGCTGGAAACACAGGGAAAACTATACACAATAGATTCAATAAATGGCAAAGAAAATGTAAAAATAGCTATTGTTGTATTGGAATAGAATAAGTGGAAGAATTATTTTCACATGCACTACTTCCACTAAAACGGACTGCTGTGAAGAAACCATTCATCAAGCTTAAAAAATAAAGAAGATAATGCATTGTGCAGAGAGAGTTGACAACAGTATGAATATCCCAAACGACCCAAGGAACCAAGGGAAAAATACACATAATAGAAGGGAAAATGGGGAAGAGCAAGTAAGAAAAGGAGTTGATGTTTCCAAAAGCAAAAAGCATAAGACTGTTTTGGACATTCACCAATCCATCTAAAAAGACGGCTGTTATGAAGCTTTGATCAAGCTTTATAAGTAAAATAGATAATGCATTGTTATGACAGAGTTCCTTTGAAGGAATTACAATAGATGTCACATCAACAATAATGTCCGTCCCTGGCTGGAAACAAAGGGAAAACTATACACAATAGATTCTAAAAAGGGCACAGAACAAGTACAAAAAAGTATTGACATTTTGGAAGAGAATAAGTGAAAGAATTATTTTCACATGCACTAATTCCACTAAAAGGGACTGCTGTGAAGAAACATTCATCAAGCTTAAACAATAAAGAAGCTAATTCGTTGTGCAGAGAGAGTTCCATTGACGCACATAGGAGAGAATTGACATCAATAATAATATCCTAAAAGATCCAAGAAACAAAGGGAAAATACATATAATAGAAGAGAAAATGGGGAAGAGCAAGTGAGAAAAGGAGTTGATGTTTCCAAAAGTAAAAAGCGTAAGACTGTTTTGGACATTCACCAATCCATCTCAAAAGACGGGAGTTTTGAAGCTTTGATCAAGCTTTATATGTAAAATAGATGATGCATTGTTATGACAGAGTTCCTTTCAAGGAATTACAATAGATTTCCCATCAACAATAATGTCCGTCCCTGACTTGAAATAAAGGGAAAACTATACACAACAGATTCGAAAAAGGGCACAGAACAAGTACAAAAGAGTATTGACATTTTGGAAGAGAATAAGTGGGAGAATTATTTTCACATGCACTAATTCACCTAAAACGGACTGCTGTGAAGAAACATTCATCAAGCTTAAACAATAAGGAAGATAATTCGTTGTGCAGAGAGAGTTCCACTGACGCACGTAGGAGAGAATTGACATCAATAATAATATCCCAAACGATCCAAGAAACCAAGGGAACAATACACATAATAGAAGGGAAAATGGGGAAGAGCAAGTAAGAAAAGGAGTTGATGTTTCCAAGGAGAAGGACTGGAAGATTTCTGTGCACCTTCACTCTTTGCAATGAAAAAGACTGCTGTTAAGAAAAATCTGATCTAGCTTTAAATGGAAGAATGACAATGCATTCTAAAGGGAGCGTTCCATTGAAGCAATTACGAGAACATTGATAGCTAAAATAATGTCCATTACTGCAGAAGGAATAAAGCGAAAAGTAGGCTTAAAAGATAAGGAATTGAAGAACAACTCAGAAAAGGAAATCATGTTTCAAAAAGCAAAAAGCATAAGACTGTTTTGGACATTCAGCAATCAATCTAAAAAGACGTGTGTTTTGAAGCTTTGATCAAGCTTTATATGTAAAATAGATGATGCATTGCTATGACAGAGTTCGGTTGAAGGAATTACAATAGATTATAATGTCCGTCCCTGGCTGGAAACAAAGGGAAAACTATACACAGTATATTCGAAAAAGGGCATAGAAAAAGTACAAAAGAGTATTGACATTTTGGAAGAGAATAAGTGGGAGAATTGTTTGCACATGCACTTCTTCCACTAAAACGGACTGCTGTGGAGAAACCATTCATCAAGCTTTAAAAATAAAGAAGATGATGCGTTGTGAAGAGAGCGTTCCATTGACGCACATAGGAGAGAATTGACATCAATACTAATATCCCAAACGACCCAAGAAACAAAGGTAAAAATCCACGTAATAGAAGGGAAAATGGGGAAGAGTAAGTAAGAAAAAGAGTTGATGTTTCCAAAGAGAAGGACTGGAAGATTTCTGTGCACCTTCACTCTTTGCAATGAAAAGGACTGCTGTTAAGAAAAATCTGATCTAGCTTTAAATGGAAAGATGACAATGCATTCTAAAGAGAGTTCCATTGAAGCAATTACGAGAAAATTGATAGCTAAAATAATGTCCATTACTGCAGAAGGAATAAAGCGAAAAGTAGGCTTAAAGATAAAGATATGGAAAAGAACAAGTAAGAAAAGGAATTCATGTTTCCAAAAGCAAAAAGTGTAAGACTGTTTTGGACATTCACCAATCAATATAAAAAGACGGCTGTTAAGAAGCTTTGATCAAGCTTTATAAGTAAAATAGATAATGCATTGTTATGACAGAGTTCCTTTCAAGGAATTACAATAGATGTCACATCAACAATAATGTCCCGCCCTGGTTGGAAACACAGGGAAAACTATACACAATAGATTTAATAAATGGCAAAGAAAATGTAAAAATAGCTATTGTTTTATTGGAATAGAATAAGTGAAAGAATTATTTTCACATGCACTACTTCCACTAAAACGGACTGCTTTGAAGAAACCATTCATGAAGCTTTAAAAATAAAGAAGATAATGTGTTGTGCAGCACAGAGAGTTCCATTGACGCATATAGGAGAGATTTGACATCAATAACAATATCCTAAAAGATCCAAGAAACAAAGGGGAAAATACACATAATAGAAGAGAAAATGGGGAAGAGCAAGTAAGAAAAGGAGTTGATGTTTCCAAAAGCAAAAAGCATAAGACTGTTTTGGACATTCACCAATCCATCTAAAAAGACGGGTGTTTTGAAGCTTTGATCAAGCTTTATATGTAAAATAGATTGCTATGACCGAGTTCGGTTGAAGGAATTACAATAGATTTCCCATCAACAATAATGTCCGTCCCTGGCTGGAAACAAAGGGAAAACTATACACAGTATATTCGAAAAAGGGCATAGAACAAGTACAAAAGAGTATTGACATTTTGGAAGAGAATAAGTGGGAGAATTGTTTGCACATGCACTTCTTCCACTAAAACGGACTGCTGTGGAGAAACCATTCATCAAGCTTTAAAAATAAAGAAGATGATGCATTGTGAAGAGAGCGTTCCATTGACGCACATAGGAGAGAATTGACATGAATACTAATATCCCAAACGACCCAAGAAACAAAGGTAAAAATCCACGTAATAGAAGGGAAAATGGGGAAGAGTAAGTAAGAAAAAGAGTTGATGTTTCCAAAGAGAAGGACTGGAAGATTTCTGTGCACCTTCACTCTTTGCAATGAAAAGGACTGCTGTTAAGAAAAATCTGATCTAGCTTTAAATGGAAAGATGACAATGCATTCTAAAGAGAGTTCCATTGAAGCAATTACGAGAAAATTGATAGCTAAAATAATGTCCATTACTGCAGAAGGAATAAAGCGAAAAGTAGGCTTAAAGATAAAGATATGGAAAAGAACAAGTAAGAAAAGGAATTCATGTTTCCAAAAGCAAAAAGTGTAAGACTGTTTTGGACATTCACCAATCCATATAAAAAGACGGCTGTTAAGAAGCTTTGATCAAGCTTTATAAGTAAAATAGATAATGCATTGTTATGACAGAGTTCCTTTCAAGGAATTACAATAGATGTCACATCAACAATAATGTCCCGCCCTGGTTGGAAACACAGGGAAAACTATACACAATAGATTTAATAAATGGCAAAGAAAATGTAAAAATAGCTATTGTTTTATTGGAATAGAATAAGTGAAAGAATTATTTTCACATGCACTACTTCCACTAAAACGGACTGCTTTGAAGAAACCATTCATGAAGCTTTAAAAATAAAGAAGATAATGTGTTGTGCAGCACAGAGAGTTCCATTGACGCATATAGGAGAGATTTGACATCAATAACAATATCCTAAAAGATCCAAGAAACAAAGGGGAAAATACACATAATAGAAGAGAAAATGGGGAAGAGCAAGTAAGAAAAGGAGTTGATGTTTCCAAAAGCAAAAAGCATAAGACTGTTTTGGACATTCACCAATCCATCTAAAAAGACGGGTGTTTTGAAGCTTTGATCAAGCTTTATATGTAAAATAGATTGCTATGACCGAGTTCGGTTGAAGGAATTACAATAGATTTCCCATCAACAATAATGTCCGTCCCTGGCTGGAAACAAAGGGAAAACTATACACAGTATATTCGAAAAAGGGCATAGAACAAGTACAAAAGAGTATTGACATTTTGGAAGAGAATAAGTGGGAGAATTGTTTGCACATGCACTTCTTCCACTAAAACGGACTGCTGTGGAGAAACCATTCATCAAGCTTTAAAAATAAAGAAGATGATGCGTTGTGAAGAGAGCGTTCCATTGACGCACATAGGAGAGAATTGACATGAATACTAATATCCCAAACGACCCAAGAAACAAAGGTAAAAATACACGTAATAGAAGGGAAAATGGGAAAGAGTAAGTAAGAAAAGGAATTGATGTTTCCAAAGAGAAGGACTGGAAGATTTCTGTGCACATTCCCTCTTTGCAATGAAAAGGACTGCTGTTAAGAAAAATCTGATCTAGTTTTAAATGGAAAGATGACAATGCATTCTAAAGAGAGCGTTCCACTGAAGCAATTACGAGAAAATTGATAGCTAACATAATGTCCATTACTGCAGAAGGAATAAAGCGAAAAGTAGGCTTAAAAGATAAGGAATTGGAGAAGAAAAAGTCAGAAAAGGAATTGATGTTTCCAAAAGCAAAAAGGGTAAGACTGTTTTGGACATTCACCAATCCATCTAAAAAGACTGCTGTTATGAAGCTTTGATCAAGCTTCATAGGTAAAATAGATTATGCCTTGTTATGACAGAGTTCCTTTTAAAGAATTACAATAGATTTCCCATCAACAATAATGTCCGTCCCTGGCTGGAAACAAAGGGAAAACTATACACAGTATATTCGAAAAAGGGCATAGAAAAAGTACAAAAGAGTATTGACATTTTGGAAGAGAATAAGTGGGAGAATTGTTTGCACATGCACTTCTTCCACTAAAACGGACTGCTGTGGAGAAACCATTCATCAAGCTTTAAAAATAAAGAAGATGATGCGTTGTGAAGAGAGCGTTCCATTGACGCACATAGGAGAGAATTGACATCAATACTAATATCCCAAACGACCCAAGAAACAAAGGTAAAAATCCACGTAATAGAAGGGAAAATGGGGAAGAGTAAGTAAGAAAAAGAGTTGATGTTTCCAAAGAGAAGGACTGGAAGATTTCTGTGCACCTTCACTCTTTGCAATGAAAAGGACTGCTGTTAAGAAAAATCTGATCTAGCTTTAAATGGAAAGATGACAATGCATTCTAAAGAGAGTTCCATTGAAGCAATTACGAGAAAATTGATAGCTAAAATAATGTCCATTACTGCAGAAGGAATAAAGCGAAAAGTAGGCTTAAAGATAAAGATATGGAAAAGAACAAGTAAGAAAAGGAATTCATGTTTCCAAAAGCAAAAAGTGTAAGACTGTTTTGGACATTCACCAATCAATATAAAAAGACGGCTGTTAAGAAGCTTTGATCAAGCTTTATAAGTAAAATAGATAATGCATTGTTATGACAGAGTTCCTTTCAAGGAATTACAATAGATGTCACATCAACAATAATGTCCCGCCCTGGTTGGAAACACAGGGAAAACTATACACAATAGATTTAATAAATGGCAAAGAAAATGTAAAAATAGCTATTGTTTTATTGGAATAGAATAAGTGAAAGAATTATTTTCACATGCACTACTTCCACTAAAACGGACTGCTTTGAAGAAACCATTCATGAAGCTTTAAAAATAAAGAAGATAATGTGTTGTGCAGCACAGAGAGTTCCATTGACGCATATAGGAGAGATTTGACATCAATAACAATATCCTAAAAGATCCAAGAAACAAAGGGGAAAATACACATAATAGAAGAGAAAATGGGGAAGAGCAAGTAAGAAAAGGAGTTGATGTTTCCAAAAGCAAAAAGCATAAGACTGTTTTGGACATTCACCAATCCATCTAAAAAGACGGGTGTTTTGAAGCTTTGATCAAGCTTTATATGTAAAATAGATTGCTATGACCGAGTTCGGTTGAAGGAATTACAATAGATTTCCCATCAACAATAATGTCCGTCCCTGGCTGGAAACAAAGGGAAAACTATACACAGTATATTCGAAAAAGGGCATAGAACAAGTACAAAAGAGTATTGACATTTTGGAAGAGAATAAGTGGGAGAATTGTTTGCACATGCACTTCTTCCACTAAAACGGACTGCTGTGGAGAAACCATTCATCAAGCTTTAAAAATAAAGAAGATGATGCATTGTGAAGAGAGCGTTCCATTGACGCACATAGGAGAGAATTGACATGAATACTAATATCCCAAACGACCCAAGAAACAAAGGTAAAAATCCACGTAATAGAAGGGAAAATGGGGAAGAGTAAGTAAGAAAAAGAGTTGATGTTTCCAAAGAGAAGGACTGGAAGATTTCTGTGCACCTTCACTCTTTGCAATGAAAAGGACTGCTGTTAAGAAAAATCTGATCTAGCTTTAAATGGAAAGATGACAATGCATTCTAAAGAGAGTTCCATTGAAGCAATTACGAGAAAATTGATAGCTAAAATAATGTCCATTACTGCAGAAGGAATAAAGCGAAAAGTAGGCTTAAAGATAAAGATATGGAAAAGAACAAGTAAGAAAAGGAATTCATGTTTCCAAAAGCAAAAAGTGTAAGACTGTTTTGGACATTCACCAATCCATATAAAAAGACGGCTGTTAAGAAGCTTTGATCAAGCTTTATAAGTAAAATAGATAATGCATTGTTATGACAGAGTTCCTTTCAAGGAATTACAATAGATGTCACATCAACAATAATGTCCCGCCCTGGTTGGAAACACAGGGAAAACTATACACAATAGATTTAATAAATGGCAAAGAAAATGTAAAAATAGCTATTGTTTTATTGGAATAGAATAAGTGAAAGAATTATTTTCACATGCACTACTTCCACTAAAACGGACTGCTTTGAAGAAACCATTCATGAAGCTTTAAAAATAAAGAAGATAATGTGTTGTGCAGCACAGAGAGTTCCATTGACGCATATAGGAGAGATTTGACATCAATAACAATATCCTAAAAGATCCAAGAAACAAAGGGGAAAATACACATAATAGAAGAGAAAATGGGGAAGAGCAAGTAAGAAAAGGAGTTGATGTTTCCAAAAGCAAAAAGCATAAGACTGTTTTGGACATTCACCAATCCATCTAAAAAGACGGGTGTTTTGAAGCTTTGATCAAGCTTTATATGTAAAATAGATTGCTATGACCGAGTTCGGTTGAAGGAATTACAATAGATTTCCCATCAACAATAATGTCCGTCCCTGGCTGGAAACAAAGGGAAAACTATACACAGTATATTCGAAAAAGGGCATAGAACAAGTACAAAAGAGTATTGACATTTTGGAAGAGAATAAGTGGGAGAATTGTTTGCACATGCACTTCTTCCACTAAAACGGACTGCTGTGGAGAAACCATTCATCAAGCTTTAAAAATAAAGAAGATGATGCGTTGTGAAGAGAGCGTTCCATTGACGCACATAGGAGAGAATTGACATGAATACTAATATCCCAAACGACCCAAGAAACAAAGGTAAAAATACACGTAATAGAAGGGAAAATGGGAAAGAGTAAGTAAGAAAAGGAATTGATGTTTCCAAAGAGAAGGACTGGAAGATTTCTGTGCACATTCCCTCTTTGCAATGAAAAGGACTGCTGTTAAGAAAAATCTGATCTAGTTTTAAATGGAAAGATGACAATGCATTCTAAAGAGAGCGTTCCACTGAAGCAATTACGAGAAAATTGATAGCTAACATAATGTCCATTACTGCAGAAGGAATAAAGCGAAAAGTAGGCTTAAAAGATAAGGAATTGGAGAAGAAAAAGTCAGAAAAGGAATTGATGTTTCCAAAAGCAAAAAGGGTAAGACTGTTTTGGACATTCACCAATCCATCTAAAAAGACTGCTGTTATGAAGCTTTGATCAAGCTTCATAGGTAAAATAGATTATGCCTTGTTATGACAGAGTTCCTTTTAAAGAATTACAATAGATTTCCCATCAACAATAATGTCCGTCCCTGGCTGGAAACAAAGGGAAAACTATACACAGTATATTCGAAAAAGGGCATAGAAAAAGTACAAAAGAGTATTGACATTTTGGAAGAGAATAAGTGGGAGAATTGTTTGCACATGCACTTCTTCCACTAAAACGGACTGCTGTGGAGAAACCATTCATCAAGCTTTAAAAATAAAGAAGATGATGCGTTGTGAAGAGAGCGTTCCATTGACGCACATAGGAGAGAATTGACATCAATACTAATATCCCAAACGACCCAAGAAACAAAGGTAAAAATCCACGTAATAGAAGGGAAAATGGGGAAGAGTAAGTAAGAAAAAGGGTTGATGTTTCCAAAGAGAAGGACTGGAAGATTTCTGTGCACCTTCACTCTTTGCAATGAAAAGGACTGCTGTTAAGAAAAATCTGATCTAGCTTTAAATGGAAAGATGACAATGCATTCTAAAGAGAGTTCCATTGAAGCAATTACGAGAAAATTGATAGCTAAAATAATGTCCATTACTGCAGAAGGAATAAAGCGAAAAGTAGGCTTAAAGATAAAGATATGGAAAAGAACAAGTAAGAAAAGGAATTCATGTTTCCAAAAGCAAAAAGTGTAAGACTGTTTTGGACATTCACCAATCCATATAAAAAGACGGCTGTTAAGAAGCTTTGATCAAGCTTTATAAGTAAAATAGATAATGCATTGTTATGACAGAGTTCCTTTCAAGGAATTACAATAGATGTCACATCAACAATAATGTCCCGCCCTGGCTGGAAACACAGGGAAAACTATACACAATAGATTCAATAAATGGCAAAGAAAATGTAAAAATAGCTATTGTTGTATTGGAATAGAATAAGTGGAAGAATTATTTTCACATGCACTACTTCCACTAAAACGGACTGCTGTGAAGAAACCATTCATGAAGCTTTAAAAATAAAGAAGATAATGTGTTGTGCAGCACAGAGAGTTCCATTGACGCATATAGGAGAGATTTGACATCAATAATAATATCCTAAAAGATCCAAGAAACAAAGGGGAAAATACACATAATAGAAGAGAAAATGGGGAAGAGCAAGTAAGAAAAGGAGTTGATGTTTCCAAAAGCAAAAAGCATAAGACTGTTTTGGACATTCACCAATCCATCTAAAAAGACGGGTGTTTTGAAGCTTTGATCAAGCTTTATATGTAAAATAGATGATGCATTGCTATGACCGAGTTCGGTTGAAGGAATTACAATAGATTTCCCATCAACAATAATGTCCGTCCCTGGCTGGAAACAAAGGGAAAACTATACACAGTATATTCGAAAAAGGGCATAGAACAAGTACAAAAGAGTATTGACATTTTGGAAGAGAATAAGTGGGAGAATTGTTTGCACATGCACTTCTTCCACTAAAACGGACTGTTGTGGAGAAACCATTCATCAAGCTTTAAAAATAAAGAAGATGATGCGTTGTGAAGAGAGCGTTCCTTTGACGCACATAGGAGAGAATTGACATGAATACTAATATCCCAAACGACCCAAGAAACAAAGGTAAAAATACACGTAATAGAAGGGAAAATGGGAAAGAGTAAGTAAGAAAAGGAATTGATGTTTCCAAAGAGAAGGACTGGAAGATTTCTGTGCACATTCCCTCTTTGCAATGAAAAGGACTGCTGTTAAGAAAAATCTGATCTAGTTTTAAATGGAAAGATGACAATGCATTCTAAAGAGAGCGTTCCACTGAAGCAATTACGAGAAAATTGATAGCTAACATAATGTCCATTACTGCAGAAGGAATAAAGCGAAAAGTAGGCTTAAAAGATAAGGAATTGGAGAAGAAAAAGTCAGAAAAGGAATTGATGTTTCCAAAAGCAAAAAGGGTAAGACTGTTTTGGACATTCACCAATCCATCTAAAAAGACGGGTGTTTTGAAGCTTTGATCAAGCTTTATATGTAAAATAGATGATGCATTGCTATGACAGAGTTCGGTTGAAGGAATTACAATAGATTTCCCATCAACAATAATGTCCGTCCCTGGCTGGAAACAAAGGGAAAACTATACACAATAGATTCGAAAAAGGGCACAGAACAAGTACAAAAGAGTATTGACATTTTGGAAGATAATAAGTGGGAGAATTATTTGCACATGCAATAATTCCACTAAAAGGGACTGCTGTGAAGAAACATTCATCAAGCTTAAACAATAAAGAAGATAATTCGTTGTGCAGAGAGAGTTCCACTGACGCACATAGGAGAGAATTGACATCCATAATAATATCGCAAACGATCCACGAAACAAAGGGGAAAATACACATAATAGAAGAGAAAATGGGGAAGAGCAAGTAAGAAAGGGAGATGATGTTTCCAAAAGTAAAAAGCGTAAGACTGTTTTGGACATTCACCAATCCATCTAAAAAGACAGGTGTTTTGAATCTTTGATCAAGCTTTATATGTAAAATAGATGATGCATTGCTATGACAAAGTTCGGTTGAAGGAAGTACAATAGATTTCCCATCAACAATAATGTCCTTCTTTGGCTGGGAACAAAGGGAAAACTATACACAGTATATTCGAAAAAGGGCATAGAACAAGTACTAAAAAGTATTGACATTTTGGAAGAGAATAAGTGGGAGAATTATTTGCACATGCACTAATTCCACTAAAACGGAATCCTGTGAAGAAACATTCATCAAGCTTAAACAATAAAGAAGATAATTCGTTGTGCAGAGAGAGTTCCACTGACGCACATAGGAGAGAATTGACATCAATAATATCGCAAACGATCCAAGAAACAAAGGGGAAAATAAACATAATAGAAGAGAAAATGGGGAAGAACAAGTAAGAAAGGGAGATGATGTTTCCAGAAGTAAAAAGCGTAAGACTGTTTTGGACATTCCCCAATCCATCTAAAAAGACGGGTGTTTTGAAGCTTTGATCAAGGTTTATAGGTAAAATAGATGATGCATTGCTATGACAGAGTTCGGTTGAAGGAAGTACAATAGATTTCCCATCAACAATAATGTCCTTCCCTGGCTGGGAACAAAGGGAAAACTATACACAGTATATTCGAAAAAGGGCATAGAACAAGTACTAAAAAGTATTGACATTTTGGAAGAGAATAATTGGGAGAATTATTTGCACATGCACTAATTCCACTAAAACGGACTGCTGTGAAGAAACATTCATCAAGCTTAAACAATAAAGAAGATAATTTGTTGTGCAGAGAGAGTTCCACTGACGCACATAGGAGAGAATTGACATCAATAATAATATCCTAAAAGATCCAAGAAACAAAGGGGAAAATACACATAATAGAAGAGAAAATGGGGAAGAGCAAGTAAGAAAGGGAGTTGATGTTTCCAAAAGCAAAAAGCGTAAGACTGTTTTGGACATTCACCAATCCATCTAAAAAGAGGGGTGTTTTGAAGGTTTGATCAAGCTTTATATGTAAAATAGATGATGCATTGCTATGACAGAGTTCGTTTGAAGGAATTACAATAGATTTCCCATCAACAATAATGTCCGTCCCTGGCTGGAAACAAAGGGAAAACAATACACAATAGATTCGAAAAAGGGCACAGAACAAGTACAAAAGAGTATTGACATTTTGGAAGAGAATAAGTGGGAGAATTATTTGCACATGCACTAATTCCACCAAAAGGGACTGCTGTGAAGAAACATTCATCAAGCTTAAACAATAAAGAAGATAATTCGTTGTGCAGAGAGAGTTCCACTGACGCACATAGGAGAGAATTGACATCCATAATAATATCGCAAACGATCCACGAAACAAAGGGGAAAATACACATAATAGAAGAGAAAATGGGGAAGAGCAAGTAAGAAAGGGAGATGATGTTTCCAAAAGTAAAAAGCGTAAGACTGTTTTGGACATTCCCCAATCCATCTAAAAAGACGGGTGTTTTGAAGCTTTAACCAAGCTTTATATGTAAAATAGATGATGCATTGTTATGACAGAGTTCCTTTCAAGGAATTACAATAGATTTCCCATCAACAATAATGTCCGTCCCTGGCTGGAAACAAAGGGAAAACTATACACAACAGATTCGAAAAAGGGCACAGAACAAGTACAAAAGAGTATTGACATTTTGGAAGAGAATAAGTGCGAGAATTATTTTCACATGCACTAATTCACCTAAAACGGACTGCTGTGAAGAAACATTCATCAAGCTTAAACAATAAGGAAGATAATTCGTTGTGCAGAGACAGTTCCACTGACGCACATAGGAGAGAATTGACATCAATAATAATATCCCAAACGATCCAAGAAACCAAGGGAAAAATACACATAATAGAAGGGAAAATGGGGAAGAGCAAGTAAGAAACGGAGTTGATGTTTCCAAGGAGAAGGACTGGAAGATTTCTGTGCACATTCACTCTTTGCAATGAAAAAGACGGCTGTTAAGAAAAATCTGATCTAGCTTTAAATGGAAGAATGACAATGCATTCTAATGGGAGTGTTCCATTGAAGCAATTACAAGAAAATTGATAGCTAAAATAATGTCCATTACTGCAGAAGGAATAAAGCGAAAAGTAGGCTTAAAAGATAAGGAATTGAAGAAGAACAAGTCAGAAAAGGAAATCATGTTTCAAAAAGCAAAAAGCATAAGACTGTTTTGGCCATTCAGCAATCAATCTAAAAAGACGTGTGTTTTGAACCTTTGATCAAGCTTTATATGTAAAATAGATGATGAATTGCTATGACAGAATTCGGTTGAAGGAATTACAATCGATTTCCCATCAACAATAATGTCCGTCCCTGGCTGGAAACAAAGGGAAAACTATACACAGTATATTCGAAAAAGGGCATAGAACAAGTACAAAAGAGTATTGACATTTTGGAAGAGAATAAGTGGGAGAATTGTTTGCACATGCACTTCTTCCACTAAAACGGACTGCTGTGGAGAAACCATTCATCAAGCTTTAAAAATAAAGAAGATGATGCGTTGTGAAGAGAGCGTTCCATTGACGCACATAGGAGAGAATTGACATGAATACTAATATCCCAAACGACCCAAGAAACAAAGGTAAAAATACACGTAATAGAAGGGAAAATGGGAAAGAGTAAGTAAGAAAAGGAATTGATGTTTCCAAAGAGAAGGACTGGAAGATTTCTGTGCACATTCCCTCTTTGCAATGAAAAGGACTGCTGTTAAGAAAAATCTGATCTACTTTTAAATGGAAAGATGACAATGCATTCTAAAGAGAGCGTTCCACCGAAGCAATTACGAGAAAATTGATAGCTAACATAATGTCCATTACTGCAGAAGGAATAAAGCGAAAAGTAGGCTTAAAATATAAGGAATTGGAGAAGAAAAAGTCAGAAAAGGAATTGATGTTTCCAAAAGCAAAAAGGGTAAGACTGTTTTGGACATTCACCAATCCATCTAAAAAGACTGCTGTTATGAAGCTTTGATCAAGCTTCATAGGTAAAATAGATTATGCCTTGTTATGACAGAGTTCCTTTTAAAGAATTACAATAGATGTCACATCAACAATAATGTCCGTCCCTGGCTGGAAACAAAGGGAAAACTATACACAATAGATTCGAAAAAGGGCACAGAACAAGTACAAAAGAGTATTGACATTTTGGAAGAGAATAAGTGGGAGAATTATTTTCACATGCACTAATTCACCTAAAACGGACTGCTGTGAAGAAACATTCATCAAGCTTAAACAATAAGGAAGATAATTCGTTGTGCAGAGAGAGTTCCACTGACGCACGTAGGAGAGAATTGACATCAATAATAATATCCCAAACGATCCAAGAAACCAAGGGAACAATACACATAATAGAAGGGAAAATGGGGAAGAGCAAGTAAGAAAAGGAGTTGATGTTTCCAAGGAGAAGGACTGGAAGATTTCTGTGCACCTTCACTCTTTGCAATGAAAAAGACTGCTGTTAAGAAAAATCTGATCTAGCTTTAAATGGAAGAATGACAATGCATTCTAAAGGGAGCGTTCCATTGAAGCAATTATGAGAACATTGATAGCTAAAATAATGTCCATTACTGCAGAAGGAATAAAGCGAAAAGTAGGCTTAAAAGATAAGGAATTGAAGAACAACTCAGAAAAGGAAATCATGTTTCAAAAAGCAAAAAGCATAAGACTGTTTTGGACATTCAGCAATCAATCTAAAAAGACGTGTGTTTTGAAGCTTTGATCAAGCTTTATATGTAAAATAGATGATGCATTGCTATGACAGAGTTCGGTTGAAGGAATTACAATAGATTATAATGTCCGTCCCTGGCTGGAAACAAAGGGAAAACTATACACAGTATATTCGAAAAAGGGCATAGAAAAAGTACAAAAGAGTATTGACATTTTGGAAGAGAATAAGTGGGAGAATTGTTTGCACTTGCACTTCTTCCACTAAAACGGACTGCTGTAAAGAAACCATTCATCAAGCTTTAAAAATAAAGAAGATGATGCGTTGTGAAGAGAGCGTTCCATTGACGCACATAGGAGAGAATTGACATCAATACTAATATCCCAAACGACCCAAGAAATAAAGGTAAAAATCCACGTAATAGAAGGGAAAATGGGGAAGAGTAAGTAAGAAAAAGAGTTGATGTTTCCAAAGAGAAGGACTGGAAGATTTCTGTGCACCTTCACTCTTTGCAATGAAAAGGACTGCTGTTAAGAAAAATCTGATCTAGCTTTAAATGGAAAGATGACAATGCATTCTAAAGAGAGTTCCATTGAAGCAATTACGAGAAAATTGATAGCTAAAATAATGTCCATTACTGCAGAAGGAATAAAGCGAAAAGTAGGCTTAAAGATAAAGATATGGAAAAGAACAAGTAAGAAAAGGAATTCATGTTTCCAAAAGCAAAAAGTGTAAGACTGTTTTGGACATTCACCAATCCATATAAAAAGACGGCTGTTAAGAAGCTTTGATCAAGCTTTATAAGTAAAATAGATAATGCATTGTTATGACAGAGTTCCTTTCAAGGAATTACAATAGATGTCACATCAACAATAATGTCCCGCCCTGGATGGAAACACAGGGAAAACTATACACAATAGATTTAATAAATGGCAAAGAAAATGTAAAAATAGCTATTGTTTTATTGGAATAGAATAAGTGAAAGAATTATTTTCACATGCACTACTTCCACTAAAACGGACTGCTTTGAAGAAACCATTCATGAAGCTTTAAAAATAAAGAAGATAATGTGTTGTGCAGCACAGAGAGTTCCATTGACGCATATAGGAGAGATTTGACATCAATAACAATATCCTAAAAGATCCAAGAAACAAAGGGGAAAATACACATAATAGAAGAGAAAATGGGGAAGAGCAAGTAAGAAAAGGAGTTGATGTTTCCAAAAGCAAAAAGCATAAGACTGTTTTGGACATTCACCAATCCATCTAAAAAGACGGGTGTTTTGAAGCTTTGATCAAGCTTTATATGTAAAATAGATTGCTATGACCGAGTTCGGTTGAAGGAATTACAATAGATTTCCCATCAACAATAATGTCCGTCCCTGGCTGGAAACAAAGGGAAAACTATACACAGTATATTCGAAAAAGGGCATAGAACAAGTACAAAAGAGTATTGACATTTTGGAAGAGAATAAGTGGGAGAATTGTTTGCACATGCACTTCTTCCACTAAAACGGACTGCTGTGGAGAAACCATTCATCAAGCTTTAAAAATAAAGAAGATGATGCGTTGTGAAGAGAGCGTTCCATTGACGCACATAGGAGAGAATTGACATGAATACTAATATCCCAAACGACCCAAGAAACAAAGGTAAAAATACACGTAATAGAAGGGAAAATGGGAAAGAGTAAGTAAGAAAAGGAATTGATGTTTCCAAAGAGAAGGACTGGAAGATTTCTGTGCACATTCCCTCTTTGCAATGAAAAGGACTGCTGTTAAGAAAAATCTGATCTACTTTTAAATGGAAAGATGACAATGCATTCTAAAGAGAGCGTTCCACTGAAGCAATTACGAGAAAATTGATAGCTAACATAATGTCCATTACTGCAGAAGGAATAAAGCGAAAAGTAGGCTTAAAAGATAAGGAATTGGAGAAGAAAAAGTCAGAAAAGGAATTGATGTTTCCAAAAGCAAAAAGGGTAAGACTGTTTTGGACATTCACCAATCCATCTAAAAAGACTGCTGTTATGAAGCTTTGATCAAGCTTCATAGGTAAAATAGATTATGCCTTGTTATGACAGAGTTCCT
The DNA here is from genome assembly GCF_048593235.1 of Sminthopsis crassicaudata. Taxonomy (NCBI): domain Eukaryota; kingdom Metazoa; phylum Chordata; class Mammalia; order Dasyuromorphia; family Dasyuridae; genus Sminthopsis; species Sminthopsis crassicaudata. The sequence continues at coordinate 442,736,542 of NC_133617.1, forward strand.
TTTAAAGAATTACAATAGATTTCCCATCAACAATAATGTCCGTCCCTGGCTGGAAACAAAGGGAAAACTATACACAGTATATTCGAAAAAGGGCATAGAAAAAGTACAAAAGAGTATTGACATTTTGGAAGAGAATAAGTGGGAGAATTGTTTGCACATGCACTTCTTCCACTAAAACGGACTGCTGTGGAGAAACCATTCATCAAGCTTTAAAAATAAAGAAGATGATGCGTTGTGAAGAGAGCGTTCCATTGACGCACATAGGAGAGAATTGACATCAATACTAATATCCCAAACGACCCAAGAAACAAAGGTAAAAATCCACGTAATAGAAGGGAAAATGGGGAAGAGTAAGTAAGAAAAAGGGTTGATGTTTCCAAAGCTAAGGACTGGAAGATTTCTGTGCACCTTCACTCTTTGCAATGAAAAGGACTGCTGTTAAGAAAAATCTGATCTAGCTTTAAATGGAAAGATGACAATGCATTCTAAAGAGAGTTCCATTGAAGCAATTACGAGAAAATTGATAGCTAAAATAATGTCCATTACTGCAGAAGGAATAAAGCGAAAAGTAGGCTTAAAGATAAAGATATGGAAAAGAACAAGTAAGAAAAGGAATTCATGTTTCCAAAAGCAAAAAGTGTAAGACTGTTTTGGACATTCACCAATCCATATAAAAAGACGGCTGTTAAGAAGCTTTGATCAAGCTTTATAAGTAAAATAGATAATGCATTGTTATGACAGAGTTCCTTTCAAGGAATTACAATAGATGTCACATCAACAATAATGTCCCGCCCTGGTTGGAAACACAGGGAAAACTATACACAATAGATTTAATAAATGGCAAAGAAAATGTAAAAATAGCTATTGTTTTATTGGAATAGAATAAGTGAAAGAATTATTTTCACATGCACTACTTCCACTAAAACGGACTGCTTTGAAGAAACCATTCATGAAGCTTTAAAAATAAAGAAGATAATGTGTTGTGCAGCACAGAGAGTTCCATTGACGCATATAGGAGAGATTTGACATCAATAATAATATCCTAAAAGATCCAAGAAACAAAGGGGAAAATACACATAATAGAAGAGAAAATGGGGAAGAGCAAGTAAGAAAAGGAGTTGATGTTTCCAAAAGCAAAAAGCATAAGACTGTTTTGGACATTCACCAATCCATCTAAAAAGACGGGTGTTTTGAAGCTTTGATCAAGCTTTATATGTAAAATAGATGATGCATTGCTATGACCGAGTTCGGTTGAAGGAATTACAATAGATTTCCCATCAACAATAATGTCCGTCCCTGGCTGGAAACAAAGGGAAAACTATACACAGTATATTCGAAAAAGGGCATAGAACAAGTACAAAAGAGTATTGACATTTTGGAAGAGAATAAGTGGGAGAATTATTTGCACATGCACTAATTCCACTAAAACGGACTGCTGTGAAGAAACATTCATCAAGCTTAAACAATAAAGAAGATAATTCGTTGTGCAGAGAGAGTTCCACTGACGCACATAGGAGAGAATTGACATCAATAATATCGCAAACGATCCAAGAAACAAAGGGGAAAATAAACATAATAGAAGAGAAAATGGGGAAGAACAAGTAAGAAAGGGAGATGATGTTTCCAAAAGTAAAAAGCGTAAGGCTGTTTTGGACATTCACCAATCCATCTAAAAAGACGGGTGTTTTGAAGCTTTGATCAAGCTTTATATGAAAATAGATGATGCATTGCTATGACAGAGTTCGTTTGAAGGAATTACAATAGATTTCCCATCAACAATAATGTCCGTCCCTGGCTGGAAACAAAGGGAAAACTATACACAATAGATTCGAAAAAGGGCACAGAACAAGTACAAAAGAGTATTGACATTTTGGAAGAGAATAAGTGGGAGAATTATTTGCACATGCACTAATTCCACTAAAAGGGACTGCTGTGAAGAAACATTCATCAAGCTTAAACAATAAAGAAGATAATTCGTTGTGCAGAGAGAGTTCCACTGACGCACATAGGAGAGAATTGACATCCATAATAATATCGCAAACGATCCACGAAACAAAGGGGAAAATACACATAATAGAAGAGAAAATGGGGAAGAGCAAGTAAGAAAGGGAGATGATGTTTCCAAAAGTAAAAAGCGTAAGACTGTTTTGGACATTCCCCAATCCATCTAAAAAGACGGGTGTTTTGAAGCTTTGATCAAGGTTTATATGTAAAATAGATGATGCATTGCTATGACAAAGTTCGGTTGAAGGAAGTACAATAGATTTCCCATCAACAATAATGTCCTTCTTTGGCTGGGAACAAAGGGAAAACTATACACAGTATATTCGAAAAAGGGCATAGAACAAGTACTAAAAAGTATTGACATTTTGGAAGAGAATAAGTGGGAGAATTATTTGCACATGCACTAATTCCACTAAAACGGACTCCTGTGAAGAAACATTCATCAAGCTTAAACAATAAAGAAGATAATTCGTTGTGCAGAGAGAGTTCCACTGACGCACATAGGAGAGAATTGACATCAATAATATCGCAAACGATCCAAGAAACAAAGGGGAAAATAAACATAATAGAAGAGAAAATGGGGAAGAACAAGTAAGAAAGGGAGATGATGTTTCCAGAAGTAAAAAGCGTAAGACTGTTTTGGACATTCCCCAATCCATCTAAAAAGACGGGTGTTTTGAAGCTTTGATCAAGGTTTATAGGTAAAATAGATGATGCATTGCTATGACAGAGTTCGGTTGAAGGAAGTACAATAGATTTCCCATCAACAATAATGTCCTTCCCTGGCTGGGAACAAAGGGAAAACTATACACAGTATATTCGAAAAAGGGCATAGAACAAGTACTAAAAAGTATTGACATTTTGGAAGAGAATAAGTGGGAGAATTATTTGCACATGCACTAATTCCACTAAAACGGACTGCTGTGAAGAAACATTCATCAAGCTTAAACAATAAAGAAGATAATTTGTTGTGCAGAGAGAGTTCCACTGACGCACATAGGAGAGAATTGACATCAATAATAATATCCTAAAAGATCCAAGAAACAAAGGGGAAAATACACATAATAGAAGAGAAAATGGGGAAGAGCAAGTAAGAAAGGGAGTTGATGTTTCCAAAAGCAAAAAGCGTAAGACTGTTTTGGACATTCACCAATCCATCTAAAAAGAGGGGTGTTTTGAAGCTTTGATCAAGCTTTATATGTAAAATAGATGATGCATTGCTATGACAGAGTTCGTTTGAAGGAATTACAATAGATTTCCCATCAACAATAATGTCCGTCCCTGGCTGGAAACAAAGGGAAAACAATACACAATAGATTCGAAAAAGGGCACAGAACAAGTACAAAAGAGTATTGACATTTTGGAAGAGAATAAGTGGGAGAATTATTTGCACATGCACTAATTCCACCAAAAGGGACTGCTGTGAAGAAACATTCATCAAGCTTAAACAATAAAGAAGATAATTCGTTGTGCAGAGAGAGTTCCACTGACGCACATAGGAGAGAATTGACATCCATAATAATATCGCAAACGATCCACGAAACAAAGGGGAAAATACACATAATAGAAGAGAAAATGGGGAAGAGCAAGTAAGAAAGGGAGATGATGTTTCCAAAAGTAAAAAGCGTAAGGCTGTTTTGGACATTCACCAATCCATCTAAAAAGACGGGTGTTTTGAAGCTTTGATCAAGCTTTATATGAAAATAGATGATGCATTGCTATGATAGAGTTCGTTTGAAGGAATTACAATAGATTTCCCATCAACAATAATGTCCGTCCCTGGCTGGAAACAAAGGGAAAACTATACACAATAGATTCGAAAAAGGGCACAGAACAAGTACAAAAGAGTATTGACATTTTGGAAGAGAATAAGTGGGAGAATTATTTGCACATGCACTAATTCACCTAAAACGGACTGCTGTGAAGAAACATTCATCAAGCTTAAACAATAAAGAAGATAATTCATTGTGCAGAGAGAGTTCCACTGATGCACATAGGAGAGAATTGACATCAATAATAATATCCTAAAAGATCCAAGAAACAAAGGGGAAAATGCACATAATAGAAGAGAAAATGGGGAAGAGCAAGTAAGAAAGGGAGTTGATGTTTCCAAAAGCAAAAAGCGTAAGACTGTTTTGGACATTCACCAATCCATCTAAAAAGACGGGTGTTTTGAAGCTTTGATCAAGCTTTATATGTAAAATAGATGATGCATTGCTATGACAGAGTTCTTTTGAAGGAATTACAATAGATTTCCCATCAACAATAATGTCCGTCCCTGGCTGGAAACAAAGGGAAAACTATACACAATAGATTCGAAAAACGGCACAGAACAAGTACAAAAGAGTATTGACATTTTGGAAGAGAATAAATGGGAGAATTATTTGCACATGCACTAATTCCACTAAAAGGGACTGCTGTGAAGAAACATTCATCAAGCTTAAACAATAAAGAAGATAATTCGTTGTGCAGAGAGAGTTCCACTGACGCACATAGGAGAGAATTGACATCCATAATAATATCGCAAACGATCCACGAAACAAAGGGGAAAATACACATAATAGAAGAGAAAATGGGGAAGAGCAAGTAAGAAAGGGAGATGATGTTTCCAAAAGTAAAAAGCGTAAGACTGTTTTGGACATTCCCCAATCCATCTAAAAAGACGGGTGTTTTGAAGCTTTGATCAAGGTTTATATGTAAAATAGATGATGCATTGCTATGACAGAGTTCTTTTGAAGGAATTACAATAGATTTCCCATCAACAATAATGTCTGTCCCTGGCTGGAAACAAAGGGAAAACTATACACAATAGATTCGAAAAAGGGCACAGAACAAGTACAAAAGAGTATTGACATTTTGGAAGAGAATAAGTGGGAGAATTATTTGCACATGCACTAATTCCACTAAAAGGGACTGCTGTGAAGAAACATTCATCAAGCTTAAACAATAAAGAAGATAATTCGTTGTGCAGAGAGAGTTCCACTGACGCACCTAGGAGAGAATTGACATCAATAATAATAATATCGCAAACGATCCACGAAACAAAGGGGAAAATACACATAATAGAAGAGAAAATGGGGAAGAGCAAGTAAGAAAGGGAGATGATGTTTCCAAAAGTAATAAGCGTAAGACTGTTTTGGACATTCACCAATCCATCTAAAAAGACAGGTGTTTTGAAACTTTGATCAAGGTTTATATGTAAAATAGATGATGCATTGCTATGACAGAGTTCGGTTGAAGGAAGTATAATAGATTTCCCATCAACAATAATGTCCTTCCCTGGCTGGGAACAAAGGGAAAACTATACACAATAGATTCGAAAAAGGGCACAGAACAAGTACAAAAGAGTATTGACATTTTGGAAGAGAATAAGTGGGAGAATTATTTGCACATGCACTAATTCCACTAAAACGGACTGCTGTGAAGAAACATTCATCAAGCTTAAACAATAAAGAAGATAATTCGTTGTTCAGAGAGAGTTCCACTGACGCACATAGGAGAGAATTGACATCAATAATAACATCGCAAACGATCCAAGAAACAAAGGGGAAAATACACATAATAGAAGAGAAAATGGGGAAGAGCAAGTAAGAAAGGGAGATGATGTTTCCAAAAGTAAAAAGCGTAAGACTGTTTTGGACATTCACCAATCCATCTAAAAAGACAGGTGTTTTGTAGCTTTGATCAAGCTTTATATGTAAAATAGATGATGCATTGCTATAACAGAGTTCGGTTGAAGGAAGTACAATAGATTTCCCATCAACAATAATGTCCTTCCCTGGCTGGGAACAAAGGGAAAACTATACACAATAGATTCGAAAAAGGGGACAGAACAAGTACAAAAGAGTATTGACATTTTGGAAGAGAATAAGTGGGAGAATTATTTGCACATGCACTAATTCCACCAAAAGGGACTGCTGTGAAGAAACATTCATCAAGCTTAAACAATAAAGAAGATAATTCGTTGTGCAGAGAGAGTTCCACTGACGCACATAGGAGAGAATTGACATCCATAATAATATCGCAAACGATCCACGAAACAAAGGGGAAAATACACATAATAGAAGAGAAAATGGGGAATAGCAAGTAAGAAAGGGAGATGATGTTTCCAAAAGTAAAAAGCGTAAGACTGTTTTGGACATTCCCCAATCCATCTAAAAAGACGGGTGTTTTGAAGCTTTGATCAAGGTTTATATGTAAAATAGATGATGCATTGCTATGACAGAGTTCGGTTGAAGGAAGTACAATAGATTTCCCATCAACAATAATGTCCTTCCCTGGCTGGGAACAAAGGGAAAACTATACACAGTATATTCGAAAAAGGGCATAGAAGAAGTACTAAAAAGTATTGACATTTTGGAAGAGAATAAGTGGGAGAATTATTTGCACATGCACTAATTCCACTAAAACGGACTGCTGTGAAGAAACATTCATCAAGCTTAAACAATAAAGAAGATAATTCATTGTGCAGAGAGAGTTCCACTGATGCACATAGGAGAGAATTGACATCAATAATAATATCCTAAAAGATCCAAGAAACAAAGGGGAAAATACACATAATAGAAGAGAAAATGGGGAAGAGCAAGTAAGAAAGGGAGTTGATGTTTCCAAAAGCAAAAAGCGTAAGACTGTTTTGGACATTCACCAATCCATCTAAAAAGACGGGTGTTTTGAAGCTTTGATCAAGCTTTATATGTAAAATAGATGATGCATTGCTATGACAGAGTTCTTTTGAAGGAATTACAATAGATTTCCCATCAACAATAATGTCCGTCCCTGGCTGGAAACAAAGGGAAAACTATACACAATAGATTCGAAAAAGGGCACAGAACAAGTACAAAAGAGTATTGACATTTTGGAAGAGAATAAGTGGGAGAATTATTTGCACATGCACTAATTCCACTAAAAGGGACTGCTGTGAAGAAACATTCATCAAGCTTAAACAATAAAGAAGATAATTCGTTGTGCAGAGAGAGTTCCACTGACGCACATAGGAGAGAATTGACATCCATAATAATATCGCAAACGATCCACGAAACAAAGGGGAAAATACACATAATAGAAGAGAAAATGGGGAAGAGCAAGTAAGAAAGGGAGATGATGTTTCCAAAAGTAAAAAGCGTAAGACTGTTTTGGACATTCCCCAATCCATCTAAAAAGACGGGTGTTTTGAAGCTTTGATCAAGGTTTATATGTAAAATAGATGATGCATTGCTGTGACAGAGTTCGGTTGAAGGAAGTACAATAGATTTCCCATCAACAATAATGTCCGTCCCTGGCTGGAAACAAAGGGAAAACTATACACAATAGATTCGAAAAAGGGCACAGAACAAGTACAAAAGAGTATTGACATTTTGGAAGAGAATAAGTGGGAGAATTATTTGCACATGCACTAATTCCACTAAAAGGGACTGCTGTGAAGAAACATTCATCAAGCTTAAACAATAAAGAAGATAATTCGTTGTGCAGAGAGAGTTCCACTGACGCACCTAGGAGAGAATTGACATCAATAATAATAATATCGCAAACGATCCACGAAACAAAGGGGAAAATACACATAATAGAAGAGAAAATGGGGAAGAGCAAGTAAGAAAGGGAGATGATGTTTCCAAAAGTAATAAGCGTAAGACTGTTTTGGACATTCACCAATCCATCTAAAAAGACAGGTGTTTTGAAGCTTTGATCAAGGTTTATATGTAAAATAGATGATGCATTGCTATGACAGAGTTCGGTTGAAGGAAGTATAATAGATTTCCCATCAACAATAATGTCCTTCCCTGGCTGGGAACAAAGGGAAAACTATACACAGTATATTCGAAAAAGGGCATAGAACAAGTACTAAAAAGTATTGACATTTTTAAGAGAATAAGTGGGACAATTATTTCCACATGCACTAATTCCACTAAAAGGGACTGCTGTGAAGAAACATTCATCAAGCTTAAACAATAAAGAAGATAATTCGTTGTGCAGAGAGAGTTCCACTGACGCACATAGGAGAGAATTGACATCAATAATAATATCTTAAAAGATCCAAGAAACAAAGGGGAAAATACACAAAATAGAAGAGAAAATGGGGAAGAGCAAGTAAGAAAAGGAGTTGATGTTTCCAAAAGCAAAAAGCGTAAGACTGTTTTGGACATTCACCAATCCATCTAAAAAGAGGGGTGTTTTGAAGCTTTGATCAAGCTTTATATGTAAAATAGATGATGCATTGCTATGACAGAGTTCGTTTGAAGGAATTACAATAGATTTCCCATCAACAATAATGTCCGTCCCTGGCTGGAAACAAAGGGAAAACAATACACAATAGATTCGAAAAAGGGCACAGAACAAGTACAAAAGAGTATTGACATTTTGGAAGAGAATAAGTGGGAGAATTATTTGCACATGCACTAATTCCACCAAAAGGGACTGCTGTGAAGAAACATTCATCAAGCTTAAACAATAAAGAAGATAATTCGTTGTGCAGAGAGAGTTCCACTGACGCACATAGGAGAGAATTGACATCCATAATAATATCGCAAACGATCCACGAAACAAAGGGGAAAATACACATAATAGAAGAGAAAATGGGGAAGAGCAAGTAAGAAAGGGAGATGATGTTTCCAAAAGTAAAAAGCGTAAGGCTGTTTTGGACATTCACCAATCCATCTAAAAAGACGGGTGTTTTGAAGCTTTGATCAAGCTTTATATGAAAATAGATGATGCATTGCTATGATAGAGTTCGTTTGAAGGAATTACAATAGATTTCCCATCAACAATAATGTCCGTCCCTGGCTGGAAACAAAGGGAAAACTATACACAATAGATTCGAAAAAGGGCACAGAACAAGTACAAAAGAGTATTGACATTTTGGAAGAGAATAAGTGGGAGAATTATTTGCACATGCACTAATTCACCTAAAACGGACTGCTGTGAAGAAACATTCATCAAGCTTAAACAATAAAGAAGATAATTCATTGTGCAGAGAGAGTTCCACTGATGCACATAGGAGAGAATTGACATCAATAATAATATCCTAAAAGATCCAAGAAACAAAGGGGAAAATGCACATAATAGAAGAGAAAATGGGGAAGAGCAAGTAAGAAAGGGAGTTGATGTTTCCAAAAGCAAAAAGCGTAAGACTGTTTTGGACATTCACCAATCCATCTAAAAAGACGGGTGTTTTGAAGCTTTGATCAAGCTTTATATGTAAAATAGATGATGCATTGCTATGACAGAGTTCTTTTGAAGGAATTACAATAGATTTCCCATCAACAATAATGTCCGTCCCTGGCTGGAAACAAAGGGAAAACTATACACAATAGATTCGAAAAACGGCACAGAACAAGTACAAAAGAGTATTGACATTTTGGAAGAGAATAAGTGGGAGAATTATTTGCACATGCACTAATTCCACTAAAAGGGACTGCTGTGAAGAAACATTCATCAAGCTTAAACAATAAAGAAGATAATTCGTTGTGCAGAGAGAGTTCCACTGACGCACATAGGAGAGAATTGACATCCATAATAATATCGCAAACGATCCACGAAACAAAGGGGAAAATACACATAATAGAAGAGAAAATGGGGAAGAGCAAGTAAGAAAGGGAGATGATGTTTCCAAAAGTAAAAAGCGTAAGACTGTTTTGGACATTCCCCAATCCATCTAAAAAGACGGGTGTTTTGAAGCTTTGATCAAGGTTTATATGTAAAATAGATGATGCATTGCTGTGACAGAGTTCGGTTGAAGGAAGTACAATAGATTTCCCATCAACAATAATGTCTGTCCCTGGCTGGAAACAAAGGGAAAACTATACACAATAGATTCGAAAAAGGGCACAGAACAAGTACAAAAGAGTATTGACATTTTGGAAGAGAATAAGTGGGAGAATTATTTGCACATGCACTAATTCCACTAAAAGGGACTGCTGTGAAGAAACATTCATCAAGCTTAAACAATAAAGAAGATAATTCGTTGTGCAGAGAGAGTTCCACTGACGCACCTAGGAGAGAATTGACATCAATAATAATAATATCGCAAACGATCCACGAAACAAAGGGGAAAATACACATAATAGAAGAGAAAATGGGGAAGAGCAAGTAAGAAAGGGAGATGATGTTTCCAAAAGTAATAAGCGTAAGACTGTTTTGGACATTCACCAATCCATCTAAAAAGACAGGTGTTTTGAAACTTTGATCAAGGTTTATATGTAAAATAGATGATGCATTGCTATGACAGAGTTCGGTTGAAGGAAGTATAATAGATTTCCCATCAACAATAATGTCCTTCCCTGGCTGGGAACAAAGGGAAAACTATACACAATAGATTCGAAAAAGGGCACAGAACAAGTACAAAAGAGTATTGACATTTTGGAAGAGAATAAGTGGGAGAATTATTTGCACATGCACTAATTCCACTAAAACGGACTGCTGTGAAGAAACATTCATCAAGCTTAAACAATAAAGAAGATAATTCGTTGTTCAGAGAGAGTTCCACTGACGCACATAGGAGAGAATTGACATCAATAATAACATCGCAAACGATCCAAGAAACAAAGGGGAAAATACACATAATAGAAGAGAAAATGGGGAAGAGCAAGTAAGAAAGGGAGATGATGTTTCCAAAAGTAAAAAGCATAAGACTGTTTTGGACATTCACCAATCCATCTAAAAAGACAGGTGTTTTGTAGCTTTGATCAAGCTTTATATGTAAAATAGATGATGCATTGCTATAACAGAGTTCGGTTGAAGGAAGTACAATAGATTTCCCATCAACAATAATGTCCTTCCCTGGCTGGGAACAAAGGGAAAACTATACACAATAGATTCGAAAAAGGGGACAGAACAAGTACAAAAGAGTATTGACATTTTGGAAGAGAATAAGTGGGAGAATTATTTGCACATGCACTAATTCCACCAAAAGGGACTGCTGTGAAGAAACATTCATCAAGCTTAAACAATAAAGAAGATAATTCGTTGTGCAGAGAGAGTTCCACTGACGCACATAGGAGAGAATTGACATCCATAATAATATCGCAAACGATCCACGAAACAAAGGGGAAAATACACATAATAGAAGAGAAAATGGGGAATAGCAAGTAAGAAAGGGAGATGATGTTTCCAAAAGTAAAAAGCGTAAGACTGTTTTGGACATTCCCCAATCCATCTAAAAAGACGGGTGTTTTGAAGCTTTGATCAAGGTTTATATGTAAAATAGATGATGCATTGCTATGACAGAGTTCGGTTGAAGGAAGTACAATAGATTTCCCATCAACAATAATGTCCTTCCCTGGCTGGGAACAAAGGGAAAACTATACACAGTATATTCGAAAAAGGGCATAGAAGAAGTACTAAAAAGTATTGACATTTTGGAAGAGAATAAGTGGGAGAATTATTTGCACATGCACTAATTCCACTAAAACGGACTGCTGTGAAGAAACATTCATCAAGCTTAAACAATAAAGAAGATAATTCATTGTGCAGAGAGAGTTCCACTGATGCACATAGGAGAGAATTGACATCAATAATAATATCCTAAAAGATCCAAGAAACAAAGGGGAAAATACACATAATAGAAGAGAAAATGGGGAAGAGCAAGCAAGAAAGGGAGTTGATGTTTCCAAAAGCAAAAAGCGTAAGACTGTTTTGGACATTCACCAATCCATCTAAAAAGACGGGTGTTTTGAAGCTTTGATCAAGCTTTATATGTAAAATAGATGATGCATTGCTATGACAGAGTTCTTTTGAAGGAATTACAATAGATTTCCCATCAACAATAATGTCCGTCCCTGGCTGGAAACAAAGGGAAAACTATACACAATAGATTCGAAAAAGGGCACAGAACAAGTACAAAAGAGTATTGACATTTTGGAAGAGAATAAGTGGGAGAATTATTTGCACATGCACTAATTCCACTAAAAGGGACTGCTGTGAAGAAACATTCATCAAGCTTAAACAATAAAGAAGATAATTCGTTGTGCAGAGAGAGTTCCACTGACGCACCTAGGAGAGAATTGACATCAATAATAATAATATCGCAAACGATCCACGAAACAAAGGGGAAAATACACATAATAGAAGAGAAAATGGGGAAGAGCAAGTAAGAAAGGGAGATGATGTTTCCAAAAGTAATAAGCGTAAGACTGTTTTGGACATTCACCAATCCATCTAAAAAGACAGGTGTTTTGAAGCTTTGATCAAGGTTTATATGTAAAATAGATGATGCATTGCTATGACAGAGTTCGGTTGAAGGAAGTATAATAGATTTCCCATCAACAATAATGTCCTTCCCTGGCTGGGAACAAAGGGAAAACTATACACAGTATATTCGAAAAAGGGCATAGAACAAGTACTAAAAAGTATTGACATTTTGGAAGAGAATAAGTGGGACAATTATTTCCACATGCACTAATTCCACTAAAAGGGACTGCTGTGAAGAAACATTCATCAAGCTTAAACAATAAAGAAGATAATTCGTTGTGCAGAGAGAGTTCCACTGACGCACCTAGGAGAGAATTGACATCAATAATAATAATATCGCAAACGATCCACGAAACAAAGGGGAAAATACACATAATAGAAGAGAAAATGGGGAAGAGCAAGTAAGAAAGGGAGATGATGTTTCCAAAAGTAATAAGCGTAAGACTGTTTTGGACATTCACCAATCCATCTAAAAAGACAGGTGTTTTGAAGCTTTGATCAAGGTTTATATGTAAAATAGATGATGCATTGCTATGACAGAGTTCTGTTGAAGGAAGTATAATAGATTTCCCATCAACAATAATGTCCTTCCCTGGCTGGGAACAAAGGGAAAACTATACACAGTATATTCGAAAAAGGGCATAGAACAAGTACTAAAAAGTATTGACATTTTGGAAGAGAATAAGTGGGACAATTATTTCCACATGCACTAATTCCACTAAAAGGGACTGCTGTGAAGAAACATTCATCAAGCTTAAACAATAAAGAAGATAATTCGTTGTGCAGAGAGAGTTCCACTGACGCACCTAGGAGAGAATTGACATCAATAATAATAATATCGCAAACGATCCACGAAACAAAGGGGAAAATACACATAATAGAAGAGAAAATGGGGAAGAGCAAGTAAGAAAGGGAGATGATGTTTCCAAAAGTAATAAGCGTAAGACTGTTTTGGACATTCACCAATCCATCTAAAAAGACAGGTGTTTTGAAGCTTTGATCAAGGTTTATATGTAAAATAGATGATGCATTGCTATGACAGAGTTCGGTTGAAGGAAGTATAATAGATTTCCCATCAACAATAATGTCCTTCCCTGGCTGGGAACAAAGGGAAAACTATACACAGTATATTCGAAAAAGGGCATAGAACAAGTACTAAAAAGTATTGACATTTTGGAAGAGAATAAGTGGGACAATTATTTCCACATGCACTAATTCCACTAAAAGGGACTGCTGTGAAGAAACATTCATCAAGCTTAAACAATAAAGAAGATAATTCGTTGTGCAGAGAGAGTTCCACTGACGCACATAGGAGAGAATTGACATCAATAATAATATCTTAAAAGATCCAAGAAACAAAGGGGAAAATACACAAAATAGAAGAGAAAATGGGGAAGAGCAAGTAAGAAAAGGAGTTGATGTTTCCAAAAGCAAAAAGCGTAAGACTGTTTTGGACATTCACCAATCCATCTAAAAAGAGGGGTGTTTTGAAGCTTTGATCAAGCTTTATATGTAAAATAGATGATGCATTGCTATGACAGAGTTCGTTTGAAGGAATTACAATAGATTTCCCATCAACAATAATGTCCGTCCCTGGCTGGAAACAAAGGGAAAACAATACACAATAGATTCGAAAAAGGGCACAGAACAAGTACAAAAGAGTATTGACATTTTGGAAGAGAATAAGTGGGAGAATTATTTGCACATGCACTAATTCCACCAAAAGGGACTGCTGTGAAGAAACATTCATCAAGCTTAAACAATAAAGAAGATAATTCGTTGTGCAGAGAGAGTTCCACTGACGCACATAGGAGAGAATTGACATCCATAATAATATCGCAAACGATCCACGAAACAAAGGGGAAAATACACATAATAGAAGAGAAAATGGGGAAGAGCAAGTAAGAAAGGGAGATGATGTTTCCAAAAGTAAAAAGCGTAAGGCTGTTTTGGACATTCACCAATCCATCTAAAAAGACGGGTGTTTTGAAGCTTTGATCAAGCTTTATATGAAAATAGATGATGCATTGCTATGATAGAGTTCGTTTGAAGGAATTACAATAGATTTCCCATCAACAATAATGTCCGTCCCTGGCTGGAAACAAAGGGAAAACTATACACAATAGATTCGAAAAAGGGCACAGAACAAGTACAAAAGAGTATTGACATTTTGGAAGAGAATAAGTGGGAGAATTATTTGCACATGCACTAATTCACCTAAAACGGACTGCTGTGAAGAAACATTCATCAAGCTTAAACAATAAAGAAGATAATTCATTGTGCAGAGAGAGTTCCACTGATGCACATAGGAGAGAATTGACATCAATAATAATATCCTAAAAGATCCAAGAAACAAAGGGGAAAATGCACATAATAGAAGAGAAAATGGGGAAGAGCAAGTAAGAAAGGGAGTTGATGTTTCCAAAAGCAAAAAGCGTAAGACTGTTTTGGACATTCACCAATCCATCTAAAAAGACGGGTGTTTTGAAGCTTTGATCAAGCTTTATATGTAAAATAGATGATGCATTGCTATGACAGAGTTCTTTTGAAGGAATTACAATAGATTTCCCATCAACAATAATGTCCGTCCCTGGCTGGAAACAAAGGGAAAACTATACACAATAGATTCGAAAAACGGCACAGAACAAGTACAAAAGAGTATTGACATTTTGGAAGAGAATAAGTGGGAGAATTATTTGCACATGCACTAATTCCACTAAAAGGGACTGCTGTGAAGAAACATTCATCAAGCTTAAACAATAAAGAAGATAATTCGTTGTGCAGAGAGAGTTCCACTGACGCACATAGGAGAGAATTGACATCCATAATAATATCGCAAACGATCCACGAAACAAAGGGGAAAATACACATAATAGAAGAGAAAATGGGGAAGAGCAAGTAAGAAAGGGAGATGATGTTTCCAAAAGTAAAAAGCGTAAGACTGTTTTGGACATTCCCCAATCCATCTAAAAAGACGGGTGTTTTGAAGCTTTGATCAAGGTTTATATGTAAAATAGATGATGCATTGCTGTGACAGAGTTCGGTTGAAGGAAGTACAATAGATTTCCCATCAACAATAATGTCTGTCCCTGGCTGGAAACAAAGGGAAAACTATACACAATAGATTCGAAAAAGGGCACAGAACAAGTACAAAAGAGTATTGACATTTTGGAAGAGAATAAGTGGGAGAATTATTTGCACATGCACTAATTCCACTAAAAGGGACTGCTGTGAAGAAACATTCATCAAGCTTAAACAATAAAGAAGATAATTCGTTGTGCAGAGAGAGTTCCACTGACGCACCTAGGAGAGAATTGACATCAATAATAATAATATCGCAAACGATCCACGAAACAAAGGGGAAAATACACATAATAGAAGAGAAAATGGGGAAGAGCAAGTAAGAAAGGGAGATGATGTTTCCAAAAGTAATAAGCGTAAGACTGTTTTGGACATTCACCAATCCATCTAAAAAGACAGGTGTTTTGAAACTTTGATCAAGGTTTATATGTAAAATAGATGATGCATTGCTATGACAGAGTTCGGTTGAAGGAAGTATAATAGATTTCCCATCAACAATAATGTCCTTCCCTGGCTGGGAACAAAGGGAAAACTATACACAATAGATTCGAAAAAGGGCACAGAACAAGTACAAAAGAGTATTGACATTTTGGAAGAGAATAAGTGGGAGAATTATTTGCACATGCACTAATTCCACTAAAACGGACTGCTGTGAAGAAACATTCATCAAGCTTAAACAATAAAGAAGATAATTCGTTGTTCAGAGAGAGTTCCACTGACGCACATAGGAGAGAATTGACATCAATAATAACATCGCAAACGATCCAAGAAACAAAGGGGAATATACACATAATAGAAGAGAAAATGGGGAAGAGCAAGTAAGAAAGGGAGATGATGTTTCCAAAAGTAAAAAGCGTAAGACTGTTTTGGACATTCACCAATCCATCTAAAAAGACAGGTGTTTTGTAGCTTTGATCAAGCTTTATATGTAAAATAGATGATGCATTGCTATAACAGAGTTCGGTTGAAGGAAGTACAATAGATTTCCCATCAACAATAATGTCCTTCCCTGGCTGGGAACAAAGGGAAAACTATACACAATAGATTCGAAAAAGGGGACAGAACAAGTACAAAAGAGTATTGACATTTTGGAAGAGAATAAGTGGGAGAATTATTTGCACATGCACTAATTCCACCAAAAGGGACTGCTGTGAAGAAACATTCATCAAGCTTAAACAATAAAGAAGATAATTCGTTGTGCAGAGAGAGTTCCACTGACGCACATAGGAGAGAATTGACATCCATAATAATATCGCAAACGATCCACGAAACAAAGGGGAAAATACACATAATAGAAGAGAAAATGGGGAATAGCAAGTAAGAAAGGGAGATGATGTTTCCAAAAGTAAAAAGCGTAAGACTGTTTTGGACATTCCCCAATCCATCTAAAAAGACGGGTGTTTTGAAGCTTTGATCAAGGTTTATATGTAAAATAGATGATGCATTGCTATGACAGAGTTCGGTTGAAGGAAGTACAATAGATTTCCCATCAACAATAATGTCCTTCCCTGGCTGGGAACAAAGGGAAAACTATACACAGTATATTCGAAAAAGGGCATAGAAGAAGTACTAAAAAGTATTGACATTTTGGAAGAGAATAAGTGGGAGAATTATTTGCACATGCACTAATTCCACTAAAACGGACTGCTGTGAAGAAACATTCATCAAGCTTAAACAATAAAGAAGATAATTCATTGTGCAGAGAGAGTTCCACTGATGCACATAGGAGAGAATTGACATCAATAATAATATCCTAAAAGATCCAAGAAACAAAGGGGAAAATACACATAATAGAAGAGAAAATGGGGAAGAGCAAGCAAGAAAGGGAGTTGATGTTTCCAAAAGCAAAAAGCGTAAGACTGTTTTGGACATTCACCAATCCATCTAAAAAGACGGGTGTTTTGAAGCTTTGATCAAGCTTTATATGTAAAATAGATGATGCATTGCTATGACAGAGTTCTTTTGAAGGAATTACAATAGATTTCCCATCAACAATAATGTCCGTCCCTGGCTGGAAACAAAGGGAAAACTATACACAATAGATTCGAAAAAGGGCACAGAACAAGTACAAAAGAGTATTGACATTTTGGAAGAGAATAAGTGGGAGAATTATTTGCACATGCACTAATTCCACTAAAAGGGACTGCTGTGAAGAAACATTCATCAAGCTTAAACAATAAAGAAGATAATTCGTTGTGCAGAGAGAGTTCCACTGACGCACATAGGAGAGAATTGACATCCATAATAATATCGCAAACGATCCACGAAACAAAGGGGAAAATACACATAATAGAAGAGAAAATGGGGAAGAGCAAGTAAGAAAGGGAGATGATGTTTCCAAAAGTAAAAAGCGTAAGACTGTTTTGGACATTCCCCAATCCATCTAAAAAGACGGGTGTTTTGAAGCTTTGATCAAGGTTTATATGTAAAATAGATGATGCATTGCTGTGACAGAGTTCGGTTGAAGGAAGTACAATAGATTTCCCATCAACAATAATGTCCGTCCCTGGCTGGAAACAAAGGGAAAACTATACACAATAGATTCGAAAAAGGGCACAGAACAAGTACAAAAGAGTATTGACATTTTGGAAGAGAATAAGTGGGAGAATTATTTGCACATGCACTAATTCCACTAAAAGGGACTGCTGTGAAGAAACATTCATCAAGCTTAAACAATAAAGAAGATAATTCGTTGTGCAGAGAGAGTTCCACTGACGCACCTAGGAGAGAATTGACATCAATAATAATAATATCGCAAACGATCCACGAAACAAAGGGGAAAATACACATAATAGAAGAGAAAATGGGGAAGAGCAAGTAAGAAAGGGAGATGATGTTTCCAAAAGTAATAAGCGTAAGACTGTTTTGGACATTCACCAATCCATCTAAAAAGACAGGTGTTTTGAAGCTTTGATCAAGGTTTATATGTAAAATAGATGATGCATTGCTATGACAGAGTTCGGTTGAAGGAAGTATAATAGATTTCCCATCAACAATAATGTCCTTCCCTGGCTGGGAACAAAGGGAAAACTATACACAGTATATTCGAAAAAGGGCATAGAACAAGTACTAAAAAGTATTGACATTTTGGAAGAGAATAAGTGGGAGAATTATTTGCACATGCACTAATTCCACTAAAAGGGACTGCTGTGAAGAAACATTCATCAAGCTTAAACAATAAAGAAGATAATTCGTTGTGCAGAGAGAGTTCCACTGACGCACATAGGAGAGAATTGACATCAATAATAATATCTTAAAAGATCCAAGAAACAAAGGGGAAAATACACATAATAGAAGAGAAAATGGGGAAGAGCAAGTAAGAAAAGGAGTTGATGTTTCCAAAAGCAAAAAGCGTAAGACTGTTTTGGACATTCACCAATCCATCTAAAAAGACGGGTGTTTTGAAGCTTTGATCAAGCTTTATATGTAAAATAGATGATGCATTGCTATGACAGACTTCGGTTGAAGGAATTACAATAGATTTCCCATCAACAATAATGTCCGTCCCTGGCTGGAAACAAAGGGAAAACTATACACAATAGATTCGAAAAAGGGCACAGAACAAGTACAAAAGAGTATTGACATTTTGGAAGAGAATAAGTGGGAGAATTATTTGCACAGGCACTAATTCCACTAAAAGGGACAGCTGTGAAGAAACATTCATCAAGCTTAAACAATAAAGAAGATAATTCGTTGTGCAGAGAGAGTTGCACTGACGCACCTAGGAGAGAATTGACATCAATAATAATATCGCAAACGATCCACGAAACAAAGGGGAAAATACACATAATAGAAGAGAAAATGGGGAAGAGCAAGTAAGAAAGGGAGATGATGTTTCCAAAAGTAAAAAGCGTAAGACTGTTTTGGACATTCACCAATCCATCTAAAAAGACAGGTGTTTTGTAGCTTTGATCAAGCTTTATATGTAAAATAGATGATGCATTGCTATAACAGAGTTCGGTTGAAGGAAGTACAATAGATTTCCCATCAACAATAATGTCCTTCCCTGGCTGGGAACAAAGGGAAAACTATACACAATAGATTCGAAAAAGGGGACAGAACAAGTACAAAAGAGTATTGACATTTTGGAAGAGAATAAGTGGGAGAATTATTTGCACATGCACTAATTCCACCAAAAGGGACTGCTGTGAAGAAACATTCATCAAGCTTAAACAATAAAGAAGATAATTCGTTGTGCAGAGAGAGTTCCACTGACGCACATAGGAGAGAATTGACATCCATAATAATATCGCAAACGATCCACGAAACAAAGGGGAAAATACACATAATAGAAGAGAAAATGGGGAATAGCAAGTAAGAAAGGGAGATGATGTTTCCAAAAGTAAAAAGCGTAAGACTGTTTTGGACATTCCCCAATCCATCTAAAAAGACGGGTGTTTTGAAGCTTTGATCAAGGTTTATATGTAAAATAGATGATGCATTGCTATGACAGAGTTCGGTTGAAGGAAGTACAATAGATTTCCCATCAACAATAATGTCCTTCCCTGGCTGGGAACAAAGGGAAAACTATACACAGTATATTCGAAAAAGGGCATAGAAGAAGTACTAAAAAGTATTGACATTTTGGAAGAGAATAAGTGGGAGAATTATTTGCACATGCACTAATTCCACTAAAACGGACTGCTGTGAAGAAACATTCATCAAGCTTAAACAATAAAGAAGATAATTCATTGTGCAGAGAGAGTTCCACTGATGCACATAGGAGAGAATTGACATCAATAATAATATCCTAAAAGATCCAAGAAACAAAGGGGAAAATACACATAATAGAAGAGAAAATGGGGAAGAGCAAGCAAGAAAGGGAGTTGATGTTTCCAAAAGCAAAAAGCGTAAGACTGTTTTGGACATTCACCAATCCATCTAAAAAGACGGGTGTTTTGAAGCTTTGATCAAGCTTTATATGTAAAATAGATGATGCATTGCTATGACAGAGTTCTTTTGAAGGAATTACAATAGATTTCCCATCAACAATAATGTCCGTCCCTGGCTGGAAACAAAGGGAAAACTATACACAATAGATTCGAAAAAGGGCACAGAACAAGTACAAAAGAGTATTGACATTTTGGAAGAGAATAAGTGGGAGAATTATTTGCACATGCACTAATTCCACTAAAAGGGACTGCTGTGAAGAAACATTCATCAAGCTTAAACAATAAAGAAGATAATTCGTTGTGCAGAGAGAGTTCCACTGACGCACATAGGAGAGAATTGACATCCATAATAATATCGCAAACGATCCACGAAACAAAGGGGAAAATACACATAATAGAAGAGAAAATGGGGAAGAGCAAGTAAGAAAGGGAGATGATGTTTCCAAAAGTAAAAAGCGTAAGAGTGTTTTGGACATTCCCCAATCCATCTAAAAAGACGGGTGTTTTGAAGCTTTGATCAAGGTTTATATGTAAAATAGATGATGCATTGCTGTGACAGAGTTCGGTTGAAGGAAGTACAATAGATTTCCCATCAACAATAATGTCCGTCCCTGGCTGGAAACAAAGGGAAAACTATACACAATAGATTCGAAAAAGGGCACAGAACAAGTACAAAAGAGTATTGACATTTTGGAAGAGAATAAGTGGGAGAATTATTTGCACATGCACTAATTCCACTAAAAGGGACTGCTGTGAAGAAACATTCATCAAGCTTAAACAATAAAGAAGATAATTCGTTGTGCAGAGAGAGTTCCACTGACGCACCTAGGAGAGAATTGACATCAATAATAATAATATCGCAAACGATCCACGAAACAAAGGGGAAAATACACATAATAGAAGAGAAAATGCGGAAGAGCAAGTAAGAAAGGGAGATGATGTTTCCAAAAGTAATAAGCGTAAGACTGTTTTGGACATTCACCAATCCATCTAAAAAGACAGGTGTTTTGAAGCTTTGATCAAGGTTTATATGTAAAATAGATGATGCATTGCTATGACAGAGTTCGGTTGAAGGAAGTATAATAGATTTCCCATCAACAATAATGTCCTTCCCTGGCTGGGAACAAAGGGAAAACTATACACAGTATATTCGAAAAAGGGCATAGAACAAGTACTAAAAAGTATTGACATTTTGGAAGAGAATAAGTGGGAGAATTATTTGCACATGCACTAATTCCACTAAAAGGGACTGCTGTGAAGAAACATTCATCAAGCTTAAACAATAAAGAAGATAATTCGTTGTGCAGAGAGAGTTCCACTGACGCACATAGGAGAGAATTGACATCAATAATAATATCTTAAAAGATCCAAGAAACAAAGGGGAAAATACACAAAATAGAAGAGAAAATGGGGAAGAGCAAGTAAGAAAAGGAGTTGATGTTTCCAAAAGCAAAAAGCGTAAGACTGTTTTGGACATTCACCAATCCATCTAAAAAGACGGGTGTTTTGAAGCTTTGATCAAGCTTTATATGTAAAATAGATGATGCATTGCTATGACAGACTTCGGTTGAAGGAATTACAATAGATTTCCCATCAACAATAATGTCCCTCCCTGGCTGGAAACAAAGGGAAAACTATACACAATAGATTCGAAAAAGGGCACAGAACAAGTACAAAAGAGTATTGACATTTTGGAAGAGAATAAGTGGGAGAATTATTTGCACATGCACTAATTCCACTAAAAGGGACAGCTGTGAAGAAACATTCATCAAGCTTAAACAATAAAGAAGATAATTCGTTGTGCAGAGAGAGTTGCACTGACGCACCTAGGAGAGAATTGACATCAATAATAATATCGCAAACGATCCACGAAACAAAGGGGAAAATACACATAATAGAAGAGAAAATGGGGAAGAGCAAGTAAGAAAGGGAGATGATGTTTCCAAAAGTAAAAAGCGTAAGACTGTTTTGGACATTCCCCAATCCATCTAAAAAGACGGGTGTTTTGAAAATTTGATCAAGGTTTATATGTAAAATAGATGATGCATTGCTATGACAGAGTTCGGTTGAAGGAAGTACAATAGATTTCCCATCAACAATAATGTCCTTCCCTGGCTGGAAACAAAGGGAAAACTATACACAATAGATTCGAAAAAGGGCACAGAACAAGTACAAAAGAGTATTGACATTTTGGAAGAGAATAAGTGGGAGAATTATTTGCACATGCACTAATTCCACTAAAACGGACTGCTGTGAAGAAACATTCATCAAGCTTAAACAATAAAGAAGATAATTCGTTGTTCAGAGAGAGTTCCACTGACGCACATAGGAGAGAATTGACATTACTAATAATATCCTAAAAGATCCAAGAAACAAAGGGGAAAATACACATAATAGAAGAGAAAATGGGGAAGAGCAAGTAAGAAAAGGAGTTGATGTTTCCAAAAGCAAAAAGCGTAAGACTGTTTTGGACATTCACCAATCCATCTAAAAAGACGGGTGTTTTGAAGCTTTGATCAAGTTTTATATGTAAAATAGATGATGCATTGCTATAACAGAGTTCGGTTGAAGGAAGTACAATAGATTTCCCATCAACAATAATGTCCTTCCCTGGCTGGGAACAAAGGGAAAACTATACACAATAGATTCGAAAAAGGGCATAGAACAAGTACTAAAAAGTATTGACATTTTGGAAGAGAATAAGTGGGAGAATTATTTGCACATGCACTAATTCCACTAAAAGGGACTGCTGTGAAGAAACATTCATCAAGCTTAAACAATAAAGAAGATAATTCGTTGTGCAGAGAGAGTTCCACTGACGCACATAGGAGAGAATTGACATCAATAATATCGCAAACGATCCAAGAAACAAAGGGGAAAATACACATAATAGAAGAGAAAATGGGGAAGAGCAAGCAAGAAAGGGAGTTGATGTTTCCAAAAGCAAAAAGCGTAAGACTGTTTTGGACATTCACCAATCCATCTAAAAAGACGGGTGTTTTGAAGCTTTGATCAAGCTTTATATGTAAAATAGATGATGCATTGCTATGACAGAGTTCTTTTGAAGGAATTACAATAGATTTCCCATCAACAATAATGTCCGTCCCTGGCTGGAAACAAAGGGAAAACTATACACAATAGATTCGAAAAAGGGCACAGAACAAGTACAAAAGAGTATTGACATTTTGGAAGAGAATAAGTGGGAGAATTATTTGCACATGCACTAATTCCACTAAAAGGGACTGCTGTGAAGAAACATTCATCAAGCTTAAACAATAAAGAAGATAATTCGTTGTGCAGAGAGAGTTCCACTGACGCACATAGGAGAGAATTGACATCCATAATAATATCGCAAACGATCCACGAAACAAAGGGGAAAATACACATAATAGAAGAGAAAATGGGGAAGAGCAAGTAAGAAAGGGAGATGATGTTTCCAAAAGTAAAAAGCGTAAGAGTGTTTTGGACATTCCCCAATCCATCTAAAAAGACGGGTGTTTTGAAGCTTTGATCAAGGTTTATATGTAAAATAGATGATGCATTGCTGTGACAGAGTTCGGTTGAAGGAAGTACAATAGATTTCCCATCAACAATAATGTCCGTCCCTGGCTGGAAACAAAGGGAAAACTATACACAATAGATTCGAAAAAGGGCACAGAACAAGTACAAAAGAGTATTGACATTTTGGAAGAGAATAAGTGGGAGAATTATTTGCACATGCACTAATTCCACTAAAAGGGACTGCTGTGAAGAAACATTCATCAAGCTTAAACAATAAAGAAGATAATTCGTTGTGCAGAGAGAGTTCCACTGACGCACCTAGGAGAGAATTGACATCAATAATAATAATATCGCAAACGATCCACGAAACAAAGGGGAAAATACACATAATAGAAGAGAAAATGCGGAAGAGCAAGTAAGAAAGGGAGATGATGTTTCCAAAAGTAATAAGCGTAAGACTGTTTTGGACATTCACCAATCCATCTAAAAAGACAGGTGTTTTGAAGCTTTGATCAAGGTTTATATGTAAAATAGATGATGCATTGCTATGACAGAGTTCGGTTGAAGGAAGTACAATAGATTTCCCATCAACAATAATGTCCTTCCCTGGCTGGGAACAAAGGGAAAACTATACACAGTATATTCGAAAAAGGGCATAGAACAAGTACTAAAAAGTATTGACATTTTGGAAGAGAATAAGTGGGAGAATTATTTGCACATGCACTA
The DNA here is from genome assembly GCF_048593235.1 of Sminthopsis crassicaudata. Lineage (NCBI taxonomy): Eukaryota > Metazoa > Chordata > Mammalia > Dasyuromorphia > Dasyuridae > Sminthopsis > Sminthopsis crassicaudata. The sequence goes on from NC_133617.1 coordinate 442,760,928, forward strand.
ATTCCACTAAAAGGGACTGCTGTGAAGAAACATTCATCAAGCTTAAACAATAAAGAAGATAATTCGTTGTGCAGAGAGAGTTCCACTGACGCACATAGGAGAGAATTGACATCAATAATAATATCTTAAAAGATCCAAGAAACAAAGGGGAAAATACACAAAATAGAAGAGAAAATGGGGAAGAGCAAGTAAGAAAAGGAGTTGATGTTTCCAAAAGCAAAAAGCGTAAGACTGTTTTGGACATTCACCAATCCATCTAAAAAGACGGGTGTTTTGAAGCTTTGATCAAGCTTTATATGTAAAATAGATGATGCATTGCTATGACAGACTTCGGTTGAAGGAATTACAATAGATTTCCCATCAACAATAATGTCCGTCCCTGGCTGGAAACAAAGGGAAAACTATACACAATAGATTCGAAAAAGGGCACAGAACAAGTACAAAAGAGTATTGACATTTTGGAAGAGAATAAGTGGGAGAATTATTTGCACATGCACTAATTCCACTAAAAGGGACAGCTGTGAAGAAACATTCATCAAGCTTAAACAATAAAGAAGATAATTCGTTGTGCAGAGAGAGTTGCACTGACGCACCTAGGAGAGAATTGACATCAATAATAATATCGCAAACGATCCACGAAACAAAGGGGAAAATACACATAATAGAAGAGAAAATGGGGAAGAGCAAGTAAGAAAGGGAGATGATGTTTCCAAAAGTAAAAAGCGTAAGACTGTTTTGGACATTCCCCAATCCATCTAAAAAGACGGGTGTTTTGAAAATTTGATCAAGGTTTATATGTAAAATAGATGATGCATTGCTATGACAGAGTTCGGTTGAAGGAAGTACAATAGATTTCCCATCAACAATAATGTCCTTCCCTGGCTGGAAACAAAGGGAAAACTATACACAATAGATTCGAAAAAGGGCACAGAACAAGTACAAAAGAGTATTGACATTTTGGAAGAGAATAAGTGGGAGAATTATTTGCACATGCACTAATTCCACTAAAACGGACTGCTGTGAAGAAACATTCATCAAGCTTAAACAATAAAGAAGATAATTCGTTGTTCAGAGAGAGTTCCACTGACGCACATAGGAGAGAATTGACATTACTAATAATATCCTAAAAGATCCAAGAAACAAAGGGGAAAATACACATAATAGAAGAGAAAATGGGGAAGAGCAAGTAAGAAAAGGAGTTGATGTTTCCAAAAGCAAAAAGCGTAAGACTGTTTTGGACATTCACCAATCCATCTAAAAAGACGGGTGTTTTGAAGCTTTGATCAAGTTTTATATGTAAAATAGATGATGCATTGCTATAACAGAGTTCGGTTGAAGGAAGTACAATAGATTTCCCATCAACAATAATGTCCTTCCCTGGCTGGGAACAAAGGGAAAACTATACACAATAGATTCGAAAAAGGGCATAGAACAAGTACTAAAAAGTATTGACATTTTGGAAGAGAATAAGTGGGAGAATTATTTGCACATGCACTAATTCCACTAAAAGGGACTGCTGTGAAGAAACATTCATCAAGCTTAAACAATAAAGAAGATAATTCGTTGTGCAGAGAGAGTTCCACTGTCGCACATAGGAGAGAATTGACATCAATAATATCGCAAACGATCCAAGAAACAAAGGGGAAAATACACATAATAGAAGAGAAAATGGGGAAGAGCAAGTAAGAAAGGGAGATGATGTTTCCAAAAGTAAAAAGTGTAAGACTGTTTTGGACATTCCCCAATCCATCTAAAAAGACGGGTGTTTTGAAGCTTTGATCAAGCTTTATATGTAAAATAGATAATGCATTGCTATGACAGAGTTCGGTTGAAGGAATTACAATAGATTTCCCATCAACAATAATGTCCGTCCCTGGCTGGAAACAAAGGGAAAACTATACACAATAGATTCGAAAAAGGGCACAGAACAAGTACAAAAGAGTATTGACATTTTGGAAGAGAATAAGTGGGAGAATTATTTGCACATGCACTAATTCCACTAAAAGGGACAGCTGTGAGGAAACATTCATCAAGCTTAAACAATAAAGAAGATAATTCGTTGTGCAGAGAGAGTTCCACTGACGCACATAGGAGAGAATTGACATCAATAATAATATCCTAAAAGATCCAAGAAACAAAGGGGAAAATACACATAATAGAAGAGAAAATGGGGAAGAGCAAGTAAGAAAAGGAGTTGATGTTTCCAAAAGCAAAAAGCGTAAGACTGTTTTGGACATTCACCAATCCATCTAAAAAGACGGGTGTTTTGAAGCTTTGATCAAGGTTTATATGTAAAATAGATGATGCATTGCTATGACAGACTTCGGTTGAAGGAATTACAATAGATTTCCCATCAACAATAATGTCCGTCCCTGGCTGGAAACAAAGGGAAAACTATACACAATAGATTCGAAAAAGGGCACAGAAAAAGTACAAGAGTATTGACATTTTGGAAGAGAATAAGTGGGAGAATTATTTGCACATGCACTAATTCCACTAAAACGGACTGCTGTGAAGAAACATTCATCAAGCTTAAAAAATAAAGAAGATAATTCGTTGTGCAGAGAGAGTTCCACTGACGCCCCTAGGAGAGAATTGACATCAATAATAATATCCTAAAAGATCCAAGAAACAAAGGGGAAAATACACATAATAGAAGAGAAAATGGGGAAGAGCAAGTAAGAAAAGGAGTTGATGTTTCCAAAAGCAAAAAGCGTAAGACTGTTTTGGACATTCACCAATCCATCTAAAAAGACGGGTGTTTTGAAGCTTTGATCAAGCTTTATATGTAAAATAGATGATGCATTGCTATGACAGAGTTCGGTTGAAGGAAGTACAATAGATTTCCCATCATCAATAATGTCCTTCCCTGGCTGGGAACAAAGGGAAAACTATACACAGTATATTCGAAAAAGGGCATAGAACAAGTACTAAAAATTATTGACATTTTGGAAGAGAATAATTGGGAGAATTATTTGCACATGCACTAATTCCACTAAAAGGGACTGCTGTGAAGAAACATTCATCAAGCTTAAATAATAAAGAAGATAATTCGTTGTGCAGAGAGAGTTCCACTGACGCACATAGGAGAGAATTGACATCAATAATATCGCAAACGATCCAAGAAACAAAGGGGAAAATACACATAATAGAAGAGAAAATGGGGAAGAGCAAGTAAGAAAGGGAGATGATGTTTCCAAAAGTAAAAAGCGTAAGACTGTTTTGGACATTCACCAATCCATCTAAAAAGACGGGTGTTTTGAAGCTTTGATCAAGCTTTATATGTAAAATAGATGATGCATTGCTATGACCGACTTCGGTTGAAGGAATTACAATAGATTTCCCATCAACAATAATGTCCGTCCCTGGCTGGAAACAAAGGGAAAACTATACACAATAGATTCGAAAAAGGGCACAGAACAAGTACAAAAGAGTATTGACATTTTGGAAGAGAATAAGTGGGAGAATTATTTGCACATGCACTAATTCCACTAAAACGGACTGCTGTGAAGAAACATTCATCAAGCTTAAACAATAAAGAAGATAATTCGTTGTGCAGAGAGAGTTCCACTGACGCACATAGGAGAGAATTGACATCAATAATATCGCAAACGATCCAAGAAACAAAGGGGAAAATACACATAATAGAAGAGAAAATGGGGAAGAGCAAGTAAGAAAGGGAGATGATGTTTCCAAAAGTAAAAAGCGTAAGACTGTTTTGGACATTCACCAATCCATCTAAAAAGACGGGTGTTTTGAAGCTTTGATCAAGCTTTATATGTAAAATAGATAATGCATTGCTATGACAGAGTTCGGTTGAAGGAAGTACAATAGATTTCCCATCAACAATAATGTCCTTCCCTGGCTGGGAACAAAGGGAAAACTATACACAGTATATTCGAAAAAGGGCATAGAACAAGTACTAAAAAGTTTTGACATTTTGGAAGAGAATAAGTGGGAGAATTATTTGCACATGCACTAATTCCACTAAAAGGGACTGCTGTGAAGAAACATTCATCAAGCTTAAACAATAAAGAAGATAATTCGTTTTGCAGAGAGAGTTCCACTGACGCACATAGGAGAGAATTGACATCAATAATAATATCCTAAAAGATCCAAGAAACAAAGGGGAAAATACACATACTAGAAGAGAAAATGGGGAAGAGCAAGTAAGAAAAGGAGTTGATGTTTCCAAAAGCAAAAAGCGTAAGACTGTTTTGGACATTCACCAATCCATCTAAAAAGACGGGTGTTTTGAAGCTTTGATCAAGTTTTATATGTAAAATAGATGATGCATTGCTATGACAGAGTTCGGTTGAAGGAAGTACAATAGATTTCCCATCAACAATAATGTCCTTCCCTGGCTGGGAACAAAGGGAAAACTATACACAGTATATTCGAAAAAGGGCATAGAACAAGTACTAAAAAGTATTGACATTTTGGAAGAGAATAAGTGGGAGAATTATTTGCACATGCACTAATTCCACTAAAAGGGACTGCTGTGAAGAAACATTCATCAAGCTTAAACAATAAAGAAGATAATTCGTTGTGCAGAGAGAGTTCCACTGACGCACATAGGAGAGAATTGACATCAATAATAATATCCTAAAAGATCCAAGAAACAAAGGGGAAAATACACATAATAGAAGAGAAAATGGGGAAGAGTAAGTAAGAAAAGGAGTTGATGTTTCCAAAAGCAAAAAGCGTAAGACTGTTTTGGACATTCACCAATCCATCTAAAAAGACGGGTGTTTTGAAGCTTTGATCAAGCTTTATATGTAAAATAGATGATGCATTGCTATGACAGACTTCGGTTGAAGGAATTACAATAGATTTCCCATCAACAATAATGTCCGTCCCTGGCTGGAAACAAAGGGAAAACTATACACAATAGATTCGAAAAAGGGCACAGAACAAGTACAAAAGAGTATTGACATTTTGGAAGAGAATAAGTGGGAGAATTATTTGCACATGCACTAATTCCACTAAAAGGGACAGCTGTGAGGAAACATTCATCAAGCTTAAACAATAAAGAAGATAATTCGTTGTGCAGAGAGAGTTCCACTGACGCACATAGGAGAGAATTGACATCAATAATAATATCCTAAAAGATCCAAGAAACAAAGGGGAAAATACACATAATAGAAGAGAAAATGGGGAAGAGCAAGTAAGAAAAGGAGTTGATGTTTCCAAAAGCAAAAAGCGTAAGACTGTTTTGGACATTCCCCAATCCATCTAAAAAGACGGGTGTTTTGAAGCTTTGATCAAGGTTTATATGTAAAATAGATGATGCATTGCTATGACAGAGTTCTGTTGAAGGAAGTATAATAGATTTCCCATCAACAATAATGTCCTTCCCTGGCTGGGAACAAAGGGAAAACTATACACAATAGATTCGAAAAAGGGCACAGAACAAGTACAAAAGAGTATTGACATTTTGGAAGAGAATAAGTGGGAGAATTATTTGCACATGCACTAATTCCACTAAAACGGACTGCTGTGAAGAAACATTCATCAAGCTTAAACAATATAGAAGATAATTCGTTGTTCAGAGAGAGTTCCACTGACGCACATAGGAGAGAATTGACGTCAATAATAACATCGCAAACGATCCAAGAAACAAAGGGGAAAATACACATAATAGAAGAGAAAATGGGGAAGAGCAAGTAAGAAAGGGAGATGATGTTTCCAAAAGTAAAAAGCGTAAGACTGTTTTGGACATTCACCAATCCATCTAAAAAGACAGGTGTTTTGAAGCTTTGATCAAGCTTTATATGTAAAATAGATGATGCATTGCTATACCAGAGTTCGGTTGAAGGAAGTACAATAGATTTCCCATCAACAATAATGTCCTTCCCTGGCTGGGAACAAAGGGAAAACTATACACAATAGATTCGAAAAAGGGCACAGAACAAGTACAAAAGAGTATTGACATTTTGGAAGAGAATAAGTGGGAGAATTATTTGCACATGCACTAATTCCACTAAAAGGGACTGCTGTGAAGAAACATTCATCAAGCTTAAATAATAAAGAAGATAATTCGTTGTGCAGAGAGAGTTCCACTGACGCACATAGGAGAGAATTGACATCAATAATATCGCAAACGATCCAAGAAACAAAGGGGAAAATACACATAATAGAAGAGAAAATGGGGAAGAGCAAGTAAGAAAGGGAGATGATGTTTCCAAAAGTAAAAAGCGTAAGACTGTTTTGGACATTCACCAATCCATCTAAAAAGACGGGTGTTTTGAAGCTTTGATCAAGCTTTATATGTAAAATAGATGATGCATTGCTATGACCGACTTCGGTTGAAGGAATTACAATAGATTTCCCATCAACAATAATGTCCGTCCGTGGCTGGAAACAAAGGGAAAACTATACACAATAGATTCGAAAAAGGGCACAGAACAAGTACAAAAGAGTATTGACATTTTGGAAGAGAATAAGTGGGAGAATTATTTGCACATGCACTAATTCCACTAAAACGGACTGCTGTGAAGAAACATTCATCAAGCTTAAAAAATAAAGAAGATAATTCGTTGTGCAGAGAGAGTTCCACTGACGCACCTAGGAGAGAATTGACATCAATAATAATATCCTAAAAGATCCAAGAAACAAAGGGGAAAATACACATAATAGAAGAGAAAATGGGGAAGAGCAAGTAAGAAAAGGAGTTGATGTTTCCAAAAGCAAAAAGCGTAAGACTGTTTTGGACATTCACCAATCCATCTAAAAAGATGGGTGTTTTGAAGCTTTGATCAAGCTTTATATGTAAAATAGATGATGCATTGCTATGACAGAGTTCGGTTGAAGGAAGTACAATAGATTTCCCATCAACAATAATGTCCTTCCCTGGCTGGGAACAAAGGGAAAACTATACACAGTATATTCGAAAAAGGGCATAGAACAAGTAGTAAAAAGTATTGACATTTTGGAAGAGAATAAGTGGGAGAATTATTTGCACATGCACTAATTCCACTAAAACGGACTGCTGTGAAGAAACATTCATCAAGCTTAAACAATAAAGAAGATAATTCGTTGTGCAGAGAGAGTTCCACTGACGCACATAGGAGAGAATTGACATCAATAATAATATCCTAAAAGATCCAAGAAACAAAGGGAAAATACACATAATAGAAGAGAAAATGGGGAAGAGCAAGTAAGAAAAGGAGTTGATGTTTCCAAAAGCAAAAAGCGTAAGACTGTTTTGGACATTCACCAATCCATCTAAAAAGATGGGTGTTTTGAAGCTTTGATCAAGCTTTATATGTAAAATAGATGATGCATTGCTATGACAGAGTTCGGTTGAAGGAAGTACAATAGATTTCCCATCAACAATAATGTCCTTCCCTGGCTGGGAACAAAGGGAAAACTATACACAGTATATTCGAAAAAGGGCACAGAACAAGTACAAAAGAGTATTGACATTTTGGAAGAGAATAAGTGGGAGAATTATTTGCACATGCACTAATTCCACTAAAACGGACTGCTGTGAAGAAACATTCATCAAGCTTAAACAATAAAGAAGATAATTCGTTGTTCAGAGAGAGTTGCACTGATGCACATAGGAGAGAATTGACATCAATAATAATATCCTAAAAGATCCAAGAAACAAAGGGGAAAATACACATAATAGAAGAGAAAATGGGGAAGAGCAAGTAAGAAAAGGAGTTGATGTTTCCAAAAGCAAAAAGCGTAAGACTGTTTTGGACATTCACCAATCCATCTAAAAAGACGGGTGTTTTGAAGCTTTGATCAAGGTTTATATGTAAAATAGATGATGCATTGCTATGACAGAGTTCGGTTGAAGGAAGTATAATAGATTTCCCATCAACAATAATGTCCTTCCCTGGCTGGGAACAAAGGGAAAACTATACACAATAGATTCGAAAAAGGGCACAGAACAAGTACAAAAGAGTATTGACATTTTGGAAGAGAATAAGTGGGAGAATTATTTGCACATGCACTAATTCCACTAAAACGGACTGCTGTGAAGAAACATTCATCAAGCTTAAACAATAAAGAAGATAATTCGTTGTTCAGAGAGAATTCCACTGACGCACCTAGGAGAGAATTGACATCAATAATAATATCGCAAACGATCCAAGAAACAAAGGGGAAAATACACATAGTAGAAGAGAAAATGGGGAAGAGCAAGTAAGAAAGGGAGATGATGTTTCCAAAAGTAAAAAGCGTAAGACTGTTTTGGACATTCACCAATCCATCTAAAAAGACGGGTGTTTTGAAGCTTTGATCAAGCTTTATATGTAAAATAGATGATGCATTGCTATAACAGAGTTCGGTTGAAGGAAGTACAATAGATTTCCCATCATCAATAATGTCCTTCCCTGGCTGGAAACAAAGGGAAAACTATACACAATAGATTCGAAAAAGGGCACAGAAAAAGTACAAAAGAGTATTGACATTTTGGAAGAGAATAAGTGGGAGAATTATTTGCACATGCACTAATTCCACTAAAAGGGACTGCTGTGAAGAAACATTCATCAAGCTTAAATAATAAAGAAGATAATTCGTTGTGCAGAGAGAGTTCCACTGACGCACATAGGAGAGAATTGACATCAATAATATCGCAAACGATCCAAGAAAAAAAGGGGAAAATACACATAATAGAAGAGAAAATGGGGAAGAGCAAGTAAGAAAGGGAGATGATGTTTCCAAAAGTAAAAAGCGTAAGACTGTTTTGGACATTCACCAATCCATCTAAAAAGACGGGTGTTTTGAAGCTTTGATCAAGCTTTATATGTAAAATAGATGATGCATTGCTATGACAGACTTCGGTTGAAGGAATTACAATAGATTTCCCATCAACAATAATGTCCGTCCCTGGCTGGAAACAAAGGGAAAACTATACACAATAGATTCGAAAAAGGGCACAGAACAAGTACAAAAGAGTATTGACATTTTGGAAGAGAATAAGTGGGAGAATTATTTGCACATGCACTAATTCCACTAAAACGGACTGCTGTGAAGAAACATTCATCAAGCTTAAACAATAAAGAAGATAATTCGTTGTGCAGAGAGAGTTCCACTGACGCACATAGGAGAGAATTGACATCAATAATAATATCCTAAAAGATCCAAGAAACAAAGGGGAAAATACACATAATAGAAGAGAAAATGGGGAAGAGCAAGTAAGAAAAGGAGTTGATGTTTCCAAAAGCAAAAAGCGTAAGACTGTTTTGGACATTCACCAATCCATCTAAAAAGACGGGTGTTTTGAAGCTTTGATCAAGCTTTATATGTAAAATAGATGATGCATTGCTATGACAGACTTCGGTTGAAGGAATTACAATAGATTTCCCATCAACAATAATGTCCGTCCCTGGCTGGAAACAAAGGGAAAACTATACACAATAGATTCGAAAAAGGGCACAGAACAAGTACAAAAGAGTATTGACATTTTGGAAGAGAATAAGTGGGAGAATTATTTGTACATGCACTAATTCCACTAAAAGGGACAGCTGTGAAGAAACATTCATCAAGCTTAAACAATAAGGAAGATAATTCGTTGTGCAGAGAGAGTTCCACTGACGCACCTAGGAGAGAATTGACATCAATAATAATATCGCAAACGATCCACGAAACAAAGGGGAAAATACACATAATAGAAGAGAAAATGGGGAAGAGCAAGTAAGAAAGGGAGATGATGTTTCCAAAAGTAAAAAGCATAAGACTGTTTTGGACATTCCCTAATCCATCTAAAAAGACGGGTGTTTTGAAGCTTTGATCAAGGTTTATATGTAAAATAGATGATGCATTGCTATGACAGAGTTCGGTTGAAGGAAGTATAATAGATTTCCCATCAACAAAAATGTCCTTCCCTGGCTGGGAAAAAAGGGAAAACTATACACAATAGATTCGAAAAAGGGCACAGAACAAGTACAAAAGAGTATTGACATTTTGGAAGAGAATAAGTGGGAGAATTATTTGCACATGCACTAATTCCACTAAAACGGACTGCTGTGAAGAAACATTCATCAAGCTTAAACAATAAAGAAGATAATTCGTTGTTCAGAGAGAGTTCCACTGACGCACATAGGAGAGAATTGACATCAATAATAACATCGCAAACGATCCAAGAAACAAAGGGGAAAATACCCATAATAGAAGAGAAAATGGGGAAGAGCAAGTAAGAAAGGGAGATGATGTTTCCAAAAGTAAAAAGCGTAAGACTGTTTTGGACATTCACCAATCCATCTAAAAAGACAGGTGTTTTGAAGCTTTGATCAAGCTTTATATGTAAAATAGATGATGCATTGCTATAACAGAGATCGGTTGAAGGAAGTACAATAGATTTCCCATCAACAATAATGTCCTTCCCTGGCTGGGAACAAAGGGAAAACTATACACAATAGATTTGAAAAAGGGCACAGAACAAGTACAAAAGAGTATTGACATTTTGGAAGAGAATAAGTGGGAGAATTATTTGCACATGCACTAATTCCACTAAAAGGGACTGCTGTGAAGAAACATTCATCAAGCTTAAATAATAAAGAAGATAATTCGTTGTGCAGGGAGAGTTCCACTGACGAACATAGGAGAGAATTGACATCAATAACAATATCGCAAACGATCCACGAAACAAAGGGGAAAATACACATAATAGAAGAGAAAATGGGGAAGAGCAAGTAAGAAAGGGAGATGATGTTTCCAAAAGTAAAAAGCATAAGACTGTTTTGGACATTCCCCAATCCATCTAAAAAGACGGGTGTTTTGAAGCTTTGATCAAGGTTTATATGTAAAATAGATGATGCATTGCTATGACAGAGTTCGGTTGAAGGAAGGATAATAGATTTCCCATCAACAATAATGTCCTTCCCTGGCTGGGAACAAAGGGAAAACTATACACAATAGATTCGAAAAAGGGCACAGAACAAGTACAAAAGAGTATTGACATTTTGGAAGAGAATAAGTGGGAGAATTATTTGCACATGCACTAATTCCACTAAAACGGACTGCTGTGAAGAAACATTCATCAAGCTTAAACAATAAAGAAGATAATTCGTTGTTCAGAGAGAGTTCCACTGACGCACATAGGAGAGAATTGACATCAATAATAATATCGCAAACGATCCAAGAAACAAAGGGGAAAATACACATAGTAGAAGAGAAAATGGGGAAGAGCAAGTAAGAAAGGGAGATGATGTTTCCAAAAGTAAAAAGCGTAAGACTGTTTTGGACATTCACCAATCCATCTAAAAAGACAGGTGTTTTGAAGCTTTGATCAAGCTTTATATGTAAAATAGATGATGCATTGCTATAACAGAGTTCGGTTGAAGGAAGTACAATAGATTTCCCATCAACAATAATGTCCTTCCCTGGCTGGGAACAAAGGGAAAACTATACACAGTATATTCGAAAAAGGGCATAGAACAAGTACTAAAAAGTACTGACATTTTGGAAGAGAATAAGTGGGAGAATTATTTGCACATGCACTAATTCCACTAAAAGGGACTGCTGTGAAGAAACATTCATCAAGCTTAAACAATAAAGAAGATAATTCGTTTTGCAGAGAGAGTTCCACTGACGCACATAGGAGAGAATTGACATCAATAATAATATCCTAAAAGATCCAAGAAACAAAGGGGAAAATACACATACTAGAAGAAAAAATGGGGAAGAGCAAGTAAGAAAAGGAGTTGATGTTTCCAAAAGTAAAAACCGTAAGACTGTTTTGGACATTCACCAATCCATCTAAAAAGACGGGTGTTTTGAAGCTTTGATCAAGCTTTATATGTAAAATAGATGATGCATTGCTATGACAGACTTCGGTTGAAGGAATTACAATAGATTTCCCATCAACAATAATGTCCGTCCCTGGCTGGAAACAAAGGGAAAACTATACACAATAGATTCGAAAAAGGGCACAGAACAAGTACAAAAGAGTATTGACATTTTGGAAGAGAATAAGTGGGAGAATTATTTGCACATGCACTAATTCCACTAAAAGGGACAGCTGTGAAGAAACATTCATCAAGCTTAAACAATAAAGAAGATAATTCGTTGTGCAGAGAGAGTTCCACTGACGCACCTAGGAGAGAATTGACATCAATAATAATATCGCAAACGATCCACGAAACAAAGGGGAAAATACACATAATAGAAGAGAAAATGGGGAAGAGCAAGTAAGAAAGGGAGATGATGTTTCCAAAAGCAAAAAGCATAAGACTGTTTTGGACATTCCCCAATCCATCTAAAAAGACGGGTGTTTTGAAGCCTTGATCAAGGTTTATATGTAAAATAGATGATGCATTGCTATGACAGAGTTCGGTTGAAGGAAGTACAATAGATTTCCCATCAACAATAATGTCCTTCCCTGGCTGGGAACAAAGGGAAAACTATACACAATAGATTCGAAAAAGGGCACAGAACAAGTACAAAAGAGTATTGACATTTTGGAAGAGAATAAGTGGGAGAATTATTTGCACATGCACTAATTCCACTAAAACGGACTGCTGTGAAGAAACATTCATCAAGCTTAAACAATAAAGAAGATAATTCGTTGTTCAGAGAGAGTTCCACTGACGCACATAGGAGAGAATTGATTTCAATAATAATATCCTAAAAGATCCAAGAAACAAAGGGGAAAATACACATAATAGAAGAGAAAATGGGGAAGAGCAAGTAAGAAAAGGAGTTGATGTTTCCAAAAGCAAAAAGCGTAAGACTGTTTTGGACATTCACCAATCCATCTAAAAAGACGGGTGTTTTGAAGCTTTGATCAAGCTTTATATGTAAAATAGATGATGCATTGCTATGACAGACTTCGGTTGAAGGAATTACAATAGATTTCCCATCAACAATAATGTCCGTCCCTGGCTGGAAACAAAGGGAAAACTATACACAATAGATTCGAAAAAGGGCACAGAACAAGTACAAAAGAGTATTGACATTTTGGAAGAGAATAAGTGGGAGAATTATTTGTACATGCACTAATTCCACTAAAAGGGACAGCTGTGAAGAAACATTCATCAAGCTTAAACAATAAAGAAGATAATTCGTTGTGCAGAGAGAGTTCCACTGACGCACATAGGAGAGAATTGACATCAATAATAATATCGCAAACGATCCACGAAACAAAGGGGAAAATACACATAATAGAAGAGAAAATGGGGAAGAGCAAGTAAGAAAGGGAGATGATGTTTCCAAAAGTAAAAAGCGTAAGACTGTTTTGGACATTCCCCAATCCATCTAAAAAGACGGGTGTTTTGAAGCTTTGATCAAGGTTTATATGTAAAATAGATGATGCATTGCTATGACAGAGTTCGGTTGAAGGAAGTACAATAGATTTCCCATCAACAATAATGTCCTTCCCTGGCTGGGAACAAAGGGAAAACTATACACAATAGATTCGAAAAAGGACACAGAACAAGTACAAAAGAGTATTGACATTTTGGAAGAGAATAAGTGGGAGAATTATTTGCACATGCACTAATTCCACTAAAACGGACTGCTGTGAAGAAACATTCATCAAGCTTAAACAATATAGAAGATAATTCGTTGTTCAGAGAGAGTTCCACTGACGCACATAGGAGAGAATTGACATCAATAATAACATCGCAAACGATCCAAGAAACAAAGGGGAAAATACACATAATAGAAGAGAAAATGGGGAAGAGCAAGTAAGAAAAGGAGTTGATGTTTCCAAAAGCAAAAAGCGTAAGACTGTTTTGGACATTCACCAATCCATCTAAAAAGACGGGTGTTTTGAAGCTTTGATCAAGCTTTATATGTAAAATAGATGATGCATTGCTATGACAGACTTCGGTTGAAGGAATTACAATAGATTTCCCATCAACAATAATGTCCGTCCCTGGCTGGAAACAAAGGGAAAACTATACACAATAGATTCGAAAAAGGGCACAGAACAAGTACAAAAGAGTATTGACATTTTGGAAGAGAATAAGTGGGAGAATTATTTGTACATGCACTAATTCCACTAAAAGGGACAGCTGTGAAGAAACATTCATCAAGCTTAAACAATAAAGAAGATAATTCGTTGTGCAGAGAGAGTTCCACTGACGCACCTAGGAGAGAATTGACATCAATAATAATATCGCAAACGATCCACGAAACAAAGGGGAAAATACACATAATAGAAGAGAAAATGGGGAAGAGCAAGTAAGAAAGGGAGATGATGTTTCCAAAAGTAAAAAGCATAAGACTGTTTTGGACATTCCCTAATCCATCTAAAAAGACGGGTGTTTTGAAGCTTTGATCAAGGTTTATATGTAAAATAGATGATGCATTGCTATGACAGAGTTCGGTTGAAGGAAGTATAATAGATTTCCCATCAACAATAATGTCCTTCCCTGGCTGGGAAAAAAGGGAAAACTATACACAATAGATTCGAAAAAGGGCACAGAACAAGTACAAAAGAGTATTGACATTTTGGAAGAGAATAAGTGGGAGAATTATTTGCACATGCACTAATTCCACTAAAACGGACTGCTGTGAAGAAACATTCATCAAGCTTAAACAATAAAGAAGATAATTCGTTGTTCAGAGAGAGTTCCACTGACGCACATAGGAGAGAATTGACATCAATAATAACATCGCAAACGATCCAAGAAACAAAGGGGAAAATACACATAATAGAAGAGAAAATGGGGAAGAGCAAGTAAGAAAGGGAGATGATGTTTCCAAAAGCAAAAAGCGTAAGACTGTTTTGGACATTCACCAATCCATCTAAAAAGACGGGTGTTTTGAAGCTTTGATCAAGGTTTATATGTAAAATAGATGATGCATTGCTATGACAGAGTTCGGTTGAAGGAAGTATAATAGATTTCCCATCAACAATAATGTCCTTCCCTGGCTGGGAACAAAGGGAAAACTATACACAATAGATTCGAAAAAGGGCACAGAACAAGTACAAAAGAGTATTGACATTTTGGAAGAGAATAAGTGGGAGAATTATTTGCACATGCACTAATTCCACTAAAACGGACTGCTGTGAAGAAACATTCATCAAGCTTAAACAATAAAGAAGATAATTCGTTGTTCAGAGAGAGTTCCACTGACGCACATAGGAGAGAATTGACATCAATAATAATATCGCAAACGATCCAAGAAACAAAGGGGAAAATACACATAGTAGAAGAGAAAATGGGGAAGAGCAAGTAAGAAAGGGAGATGATGTTTCCAAAAGTAAAAAGCGTAAGACTGTTTTGGACATTCACCAATCCATCTAAAAAGACAGGTGTTTTGAAGCTTTGATCAAGCTTTATATGTAAAATAGATGATGCATTGCTATAACAGAGTTCGGTTGAAGGAAGTACAATAGATTTCCCATCAACAATAATGTCCTTCCCTGGCTGGGAACAAAGGGAAAACTATACACAGTATATTCGAAAAAGGGCATAGAACAAGTACTAAAAAGTACTGACATTTTGGAAGAGAATAAGTGGGAGAATTATTTGCACATGCACTAATTCCACTAAAAGGGACTGCTGTGAAGAAACATTCATCAAGCTTAAACAATAAAGAAGATAATTCGTTTTGCAGAGAGAGTTCCACTGACGCACATAGGAGAGAATTGACATCAATAATAATATCCTAAAAGATCCAAGAAACAAAGGGGAAAATACACATACTAGAAGAAAAAATGGGGAAGAGCAAGTAAGAAAAGGAGTTGATGTTTCCAAAAGTAAAAACCGTAAGACTGTTTTGGACATTCACCAATCCATCTAAAAAGACGGGTGTTTTGAAGCTTTGATCAAGCTTTATATGTAAAATAGATGATGCATTGCTATGACAGACTTCGGTTGAAGGAATTACAATAGATTTCCCATCAACAATAATGTCCGTCCCTGGCTGGAAACAAAGGGAAAACTATACACAATAGATTCGAAAAAGGGCACAGAACAAGTACAAAAGAGTATTGACATTTTGGAAGAGAATAAGTGGGAGAATTATTTGCACATGCACTAATTCCACTAAAAGGGACAGCTGTGAAGAAACATTCATCAAGCTTAAACAATAAAGAAGATAATTCGTTGTGCAGAGAGAGTTCCACTGACGCACCTAGGAGAGAATTGACATCAATAATAATATCGCAAACGATCCACGAAACAAAGGGGAAAATACACATAATAGAAGAGAAAATGGGGAAGAGCAAGTAAGAAAGGGAGATGATGTTTCCAAAAGCAAAAAGCATAAGACTGTTTTGGACATTCCCCAATCCATCTAAAAAGACGGGTGTTTTGAAGCCTTGATCAAGGTTTATATGTAAAATAGATGATGCATTGCTATGACAGAGTTCGGTTGAAGGAAGTACAATAGATTTCCCATCAACAATAATGTCCTTCCCTGGCTGGGAACAAAGGGAAAACTATACACAATAGATTCGAAAAAGGGCACAGAACAAGTACAAAAGAGTATTGACATTTTGGAAGAGAATAAGTGGGAGAATTATTTGCACATGCACTAATTCCACTAAAACGGACTGCTGTGAAGAAACATTCATCAAGCTTAAACAATAAAGAAGATAATTCGTTGTTCAGAGAGAGTTCCACTGACGCACATAGGAGAGAATTGACTTCAATAATAATATCCTAAAAGATCCAAGAAACAAAGGGGAAAATACACATAATAGAAGAGAAAATGGGGAAGAGCAAGTAAGAAAAGGAGTTGATGTTTCCAAAAGCAAAAAGCGTAAGACTGTTTTGGACATTCACCAATCCATCTAAAAAGACGGGTGTTTGGAAGCTTTGATCAAGCTTTATATGTAAAATAGATGATGCATTGCTATGACAGACTTCGGTTGAAGGAATTACAATAGATTTCCCATCAACAATAATGTCCGTCCCTGGCTGGAAACAAAGGGAAAACTATACACAATAGATTCGAAAAAGGGCACAGAAAAAGTACAAAAGAGTATTGACATTTTGGAAGAGAATAAGTGGGAGAATTATTTGCACATGCACTAATTCCACTAAAAGGGACAGCTGTGAAGAAACATTCATCAAGCTTAAACAATAAAGAAGATAATTCGTTGTGCAGAGAGAGTTCCACTGACGCACCTAGGAGAGAATTGACATCAATAATAATATCGCAAACGATCCACGAAACAAAGGGGAAAATACACATAATAGAAGAGAAAATGGGGAAGAGCAAGTAAGAAAGGGAGATGATGTTTCCAAAAGCAAAAAGCATAAGACGGTTTTGGACATTCCCCAATCCATCTAAAAAGACGGGTGTTTTGAAGCCTTGATCAAGGTTTATATGTAAAATAGATGATGCATTGCTATGACAGAGTTCGGTTGAAGGAAGTACAATAGATTTCCCATCAACAATAATGTCCTTCCCTGGCTGGGAACAAAGGGAAAACTATACACAATAGATTCGAAAAAGGGCACAGAACAAGTACAAAAGAGTATTGACATTTTGGAAGAGAATAAGTGGGAGAATTATTTGCACATGCACTAATTCCACTAAAACGGACTGCTGTGAAGAAACATTCATCAAGCTTAAACAATAAAGAAGATAATTCGTTGTTCAGAGAGAGTTCCACTGACGCACATAGGAGAGAATTGACTTCAATAATAATATCCTAAAAGATCCAAGAAACAAAGGGGAAAATACACATAATAGAAGAGAAAATGGGGAAGAGCAAGTAAGAAAAGGAGTTGATGTTTCCAAAAGCAAAAAGCGTAAGACTGTTTTGGACATTCACCAATCCATCTAAAAAGACGGGTGTTTTGAAGCTTTGATCAAGCTTTATATGTAAAATAGATGATGCATTGCTATGACAGACTTCGGTTGAAGGAATTACAATAGATTTCCCATCAACAATAATGTCCGTCCCTGGCTGGAAACAAAGGGAAAACTATACACAATAGATTCGAAAAAGGGCACAGAAAAAGTACAAAAGAGTATTGACATTTTGGAAGAGAATAAGTGGGAGAATTATTTGCACATGCACTAATTCCACTAAAAGGGACAGCTGTGAAGAAACATTCATCAAGCTTAAACAATAAAGAAGATAATTCGTTGTGCAGAGAGAGTTCCACTGACGCACATAGGAGAGAATTGACATCAATAATAATATCGCAAACGATCCACGAAACAAAGGGGAAAATACACATAATAGAAGAGAAAATGGGGAAGAGCAAGTAAAAAAGGGAGATGATGTTTCCAAAAGTAAAAAGCGTAAGACTGTTTTGGACATTCCCCAATCCATCTAAAAAGACGGGTGTTTTGAAGCTTTGATCAAGGTTTATATGTAAAATAGATGATGCATTGCTATGACAGAGTTCGGTTGAAGGAAGTACAATAGATTTCCCATCAACAATAATGTCCTTCCCTGGCTGGGAACAAAGGGAAAACTATACACAATAGATTCGAAAAAGGACACAGAACAAGTACAAAAGAGTATTGACATTTTGGAAGAGAATAAGTGGGAGAATTATTTGCACATGCACTAATTCCACTAAAACGGACTGCTGTGAAGAAACATTCATCAAGCTTAAACAATATAGAAGATAATTCGTTGTTCAGAGAGAGTTCCACTGACGCACATAGGAGAGAATTGACATCAATAATAACATCGCAAACGATCCAAGAAACAAAGGGGAAAATACACATAATAGAAGAGAAAATGGGGAAGAGCAAGTAAGAAAAGGAGTTGATGTTTCCAAAAGCAAAAAGCGTAAGACTGTTTTGGACATTCACCAATCCATCTAAAAAGACGGGTGTTTTGAAGCTTTGATCAAGCTTTATATGTAAAATAGATGATGCATTGCTATGACAGACTTCGGTTGAAGGAATTACAATAGATTTCCCATCAACAATAATGTCCGTCCCTGGCTGGAAACAAAGGGAAAACTATACACAATAGATTCGAAAAAGGGCACAGAAAAAGTACAAAAGAGTATTGACATTTTGGAAGAGAATAAGTGGGAGAATTATTTGCACATGCACTAATTCCACTAAAAGGGACTGCTGTGAAGAAACATTCATCAAGCTTAAACAATAAAGAAGATAATTCGTTGTGCAGAGAGAGTTCCACTGACACACATAGGAGAGAATTGACATCAATAATAATATCCTAAAAGATCCAAGAAACAAAGAGGAAAATAGACATAATAGAAGAGAAAATGGGGAAGAGCAAGTAAGAAAAGGAGTTGATGTTTCCAAAAGCAAAAAGCGTAAGACTGTTTTGGACATTCACCAATCCATCTAAAAAGACGGGTGTTTTGAAGCTTTGATCAAGCTTTATATGTAAAATAGATGATGCATTGCTATGACAGACTTCGGTTGAAGGAATTACAATAGATTTCCCATCAACAATAATGTCCGTCCCTGGCTGGAAACAAAGGGAAAACTATACACAATAGATTCGAAAAAGGGCACAGAACAAGTACAAAAGAGTATTGACATTTTGGAAGAGAATAAGTGGGAGAATTATTTGTACATGCACTAATTCCACTAAAAGGGACAGCTGTGAAGAAACATTCATCAAGCTTAAACAATAAAGAAGATAATTCGTTGTGCAGAGAGAGTTCCACTGACGCACCTAGGAGAGAATTGACATCAATAATAATATCGCAAACGATCCACGAAACAAAGGGGAAAATACACATAATAGAAGAGAAAATGGGGAAGAGCAAGTAAGAAAGGGAGATGATGTTTCCAAAAGTAAAAAGCATAAGACTGTTTTGGACATTCCCTAATCCATCTAAAAAGACGGGTGTTTTGAAGCTTTGATCAAGGTTTATATGTAAAATAGATGATGCATTGCTATGACAGAGTTCGGTTGAAGGAAGTATAATAGATTTCCCATCAACAATAATGTCCTTCCCTGGCTGGGAAAAAAGGGAAAACTATACACAATAGATTCGAAAAAGGGCACAGAACAAGTACAAAAGAGTATTGACATTTTGGAAGAGAATAAGTGGGAGAATTATTTGCACATGCACTAATTCCACTAAAACGGACTGCTGTGAAGAAACATTCATCAAGCTTAAACAATAAAGAAGATAATTCGTTGTTCAGAGAGAGTTCCACTGACGCACATAGGAGAGAATTGACATCAATAATAACATCGCAAACGATCCAAGAAACAAAGGGGAAAATACACATAATAGAAGAGAAAATGGGGAAGAGCAAGTAAGAAAGGGAGATGATGTTTCCAAAAGTAAAAAGCGTAAGACTGTTTTGGACATTCACCAATCCATCTAAAAAGACAGGTGTTTTGAAGCTTTGATCAAGCTTTATATGTAAAATAGATGATGCATTGCTATAACAGAGTTCGGTTGAAGGAAGTACAATAGATTTCCCATCAACAATAATGTCCTTCCCTGGCTGGGAACAAAGGGAAAACTATACACAGTATATTCGAAAAAGGGCATAGAACAAGTACTAAAAAGTACTGACATTTTGGAAGAGAATAAGTGGGAGAATTATTTGCACATGCACTAATTCCACTAAAAGGGACTGCTGTGAAGAAACATTCATCAAGCTTAAACAATAAAGAAGATAATTCGTTTTGCAGAGAGAGTTCCACTGACGCACATAGGAGAGAATTGACATCAATAATAATATCCTAAAAGATCCAAGAAACAAAGGGGAAAATACACATACTAGAAGAGAAAATGGGGAAGAGCAAGTAAGAAAAGGAGTTGATGTTTCCAAAAGTAAAAACCGTAAGACTGTTTTGGACATTCACCAATCCATCTAAAAAGACGGGTGTTTTGAAGCTTTGATCAAGCTTTATATGTAAAATAGATGATGCATTGCTATGACAGACTTCGGTTGAAGGAATTACAATAGATTTCCCATCAACAATAATGTCCGTCCCTGGCTGGAAACAAAGGGAAAACTATACACAATAGATTCGAAAAAGGGCACAGAACAAGTACAAAAGAGTATTGACATTTTGGAAGAGAATAAGTGGGAGAATTATTTGCACATGCACTAATTCCACTAAAAGGGACAGCTGTGAAGAAACATTCATCAAGCTTAAACAATAAAGAAGATAATTCGTTGTGCAGAGAGAGTTCCACTGACGCACCTAGGAGAGAATTGACATCAATAATAATATCGCAAACGATCCACGAAACAAAGGGGAAAATACACATAATAGAAGAGAAAATGGGGAAGAGCAAGTAAGAAAGGGAGATGATGTTTCCAAAAGCAAAAAGCATAAGACTGTTTTGGACATTCCCCAATCCATCTAAAAAGACGGGTGTTTTGAAGCCTTGATCAAGGTTTATATGTAAAATAGATGATGCATTGCTATGACAGAGTTCGGTTGAAGGAAGTACAATAGATTTCCCATCAACAATAATGTCCTTCCCTGGCTGGGAACAAAGGGAAAACTATACACAATAGATTCGAAAAAGGGCACAGAACAAGTACAAAAGAGTATTGACATTTTGGAAGAGAATAAGTGGGAGAATTATTTGCACATGCACTAATTCCACTAAAACGGACTGCTGTGAAGAAACATTCATCAAGCTTAAACAATAAAGAAGATAATTCGTTGTTCAGAGAGAGTTCCACTGACGCACATAGGAGAGAATTGACTTCAATAATAATATCCTAAAAGATCCAAGAAACAAAGGGGAAAATACACATAATAGAAGAGAAAATGGGGAAGAGCAAGTAAGAAAAGGAGTTGATGTTTCCAAAAGCAAAAAGCGTAAGACTGTTTTGGACATTCACCAATCCATCTAAAAAGACGGGTGTTTTGAAGCTTTGATCAAGCTTTATATGTAAAATAGATGATGCATTGCTATGACAGACTTCGGTTGAAGGAATTACAATAGATTTCCCATCAACAATAATGTCCGTCCCTGGCTGGAAACAAAGGGAAAACTATACACAATAGATTCGAAAAAGGGCACAGAAAAAGTACAAAAGAGTATTGACATTTTGGAAGAGAATAAGTGGGAGAATTATTTGCACATGCACTAATTCCACTAAAAGGGACAGCTGTGAAGAAACATTCATCAAGCTTAAACAATAAAGAAGATAATTCGTTGTGCAGAGAGAGTTCCACTGACGCACATAGGAGAGAATTGACATCAATAATAATATCGCAAACGATCCACGAAACAAAGGGGAAAATACACATAATAGAAGAGAAAATGGGGAAGAGCAAGTAAGAAAGGGAGATGATGTTTCCAAAAGTAAAAAGCGTAAGACTGTTTTGGACATTCCCCAATCCATCTAAAAAGACGGGTGTTTTGAAGCTTTGATCAAGGTTTATATGTAAAATAGATGATGCATTGCTATGACAGAGTTCGGTTGAAGGAAGTACAATAGATTTCCCATCAACAATAATGTCCTTCCCTGGCTGGGAACAAAGGGAAAACTATACACAATAGATTCGAAAAAGGACACAGAACAAGTACAAAAGAGTATTGACATTTTGGAAGAGAATAAGTGGGAGAATTATTTGCACATGCACTAATTCCACTAAAACGGACTGCTGTGAAGAAACATTCATCAAGCTTAAACAATATAGAAGATAATTCGTTGTTCAGAGAGAGTTCCACTGACGCACATAGGAGAGAATTGACATCAATAATAACATCGCAAACGATCCAAGAAACAAAGGGGAAAATACACATAATAGAAGAGAAAATGGGGAAGAGCAAGTAAGAAAGGGAGATGATGTTTCCAAAAGTAAAAAGCGTAAGACTGTTTTGGACATTCACCAATCCATCTAAAAAGACAGGTGTTTTGAAGCTTTGATCAAGCTTTATATGTAAAATAGATGATGCATTGCTATAACAGAGTTCGGTTGAAGGAAGTACAATAGATTTCCCATCAACAATAATGTCCTTCCCTGGCTGGGAACAAAGGGAAAACTATACACAGTATATTCGAAAAAGGGCATAGAACAAGTACTAAAAAGTATTGACATTTTGGAAGAGAATAAGTTGGAGAATTATTTGCACATGCACTAATTCCACTAAAAGGGACTGCTGTGAAGAAACATTCATCAAGCTTAAACAATAAAGAAGATAATTCGTTGTGCAGAGAGAGTTCCACTGACGCACATAGGAGAGAATTGACTTCAATAATAATATCCTAAAAGATCCAAGAAACAAAGGGGAAAATACACATAATAGAAGAGAAAATGGGGAAGAGCAAGTAAGAAAAGGAGTTGATGTTTCCAAAAGCAAAAAGCGTAAGACTGTTTTGGACATTCACCAATCCATCTAAAAAGACGGGTGTTTTGAAGCTTTGATCAAGCTTTATATGTAAAATAGATGATGCATTGCTATGACAGACTTCGGTTGAAGGAATTACAATAGATTTCCCATCAACAATAATGTCCGTCCCTGGCTGGAAACAAAGGGAAAACTATACACAATAGATTCGAAAAAGGGCACAGAAAAAGTACAAAAGAGTATTGACATTTTGGAAGAGAATAAGTGGGAGAATTATTTGCACATGCACTAATTCCACTAAAAGGGACAGCTGTGAAGAAACATTCATCAAGCTTAAACAATAAAGAAGATAATTCGTTGTGCAGAGAGAGTTCCACTGACGCACCTAGGAGAGAATTGACATCAATAATAATATCGCAAACGATCCACGAAACAAAGGGGAAAATACACATAATAGAAGAGAAAATGGGGAAGAGCAAGTAAGAAAGGGAGATGATGTTTCCAAAAGCAAAAAGCATAAGACGGTTTTGGACATTCCCCAATCCATCTAAAAAGACGGGTGTTTTGAAGCCTTGATCAAGGTTTATATGTAAAATAGATGATGCATTGCTATGACAGAGTTCGGTTGAAGGAAGTACAATAGATTTCCCATCAACAATAATGTCCTTCCCTGGCTGGGAACAAAGGGAAAACTATACACAATAGATTCGAAAAAGGGCACAGAACAAGTACAAAAGAGTATTGACATTTTGGAAGAGAATAAGTGGGAGAATTATTTGCACATGCACTAATTCCACTAAAACGGACTGCTGTGAAGAAACATTCATCAAGCTTAAACAATAAAGAAGATAATTCGTTGTTCAGAGAGAGTTCCACTGACGCACATAGGAGAGAATTGACTTCAATAATAATATCCTAAAAGATCCAAGAAACAAAGGGGAAAATACACATAATAGAAGAGAAAATGGGGAAGAGCAAGTAAGAAAAGGAGTTGATGTTTCCAAAAGCAAAAAGCGTAAGACTGTTTTGGACATTCACCAATCCATCTAAAAAGACGGGTGTTTTGAAGCTTTGATCAAGCTTTATATGTAAAATAGATGATGCATTGCTATGACAGACTTCGGTTGAAGGAATTACAATAGATTTCCCATCAACAATAATGTCCGTCCCTGGCTGGAAACAAAGGGAAAACTATACACAATAGATTCGAAAAAGGGCACAGAAAAAGTACAAAAGAGTATTGACATTTTGGAAGAGAATAAGTGGGAGAATTATTTGCACATGCACTAATTCCACTAAAAGGGACAGCTGTGAAGAAACATTCATCAAGCTTAAACAATAAAGAAGATAATTCGTTGTGCAGAGAGAGTTCCACTGACGCACATAGGAGAGAATTGACATCAATAATAATATCGCAAACGATCCACGAAACAAAGGGGAAAATACACATAATAGAAGAGAAAATGGGGAAGAGCAAGTAAAAAAGGGAGATGATGTTTCCAAAAGTAAAAAGCGTAAGACTGTTTTGGACATTCCCCAATCCATCTAAAAAGACGGGTGTTTTGAAGCTTTGATCAAGGTTTATATGTAAAATAGATGATGCATTGCTATGACAGAGTTCGGTTGAAGGAAGTACAATAGATTTCCCATCAACAATAATGTCCTTCCCTGGCTGGGAACAAAGGGAAAACTATACACAATAGATTCGAAAAAGGACACAGAACAAGTACAAAAGAGTATTGACATTTTGGAAGAGAATAAGTGGGAGAATTATTTGCACATGCACTAATTCCACTAAAACGGACTGCTGTGAAGAAACATTCATCAAGCTTAAACAATATAGAAGATAATTCGTTGTTCAGAGAGAGTTCCACTGACGCACATAGGAGAGAATTGACATCAATAATAACATCGCAAACGATCCAAGAAACAAAGGGGAAAATACACATAATAGAAGAGAAAATGGGGAAGAGCAAGTAAGAAAAGGAGTTGATGTTTCCAAAAGCAAAAAGCGTAAGACTGTTTTGGACATTCACCAATCCATCTAAAAAGACGGGTGTTTTGAAGCTTTGATCAAGCTTTATATGTAAAATAGATGATGCATTGCTATGACAGACTTCGGTTGAAGGAATTACAATAGATTTCCCATCAACAATAATGTCCGTCCCTGGCTGGAAACAAAGGGAAAACTATACACAATAGATTCGAAAAAGGGCACAGAAAAAGTACAAAAGAGTATTGACATTTTGGAAGAGAATAAGTGGGAGAATTATTTGCACATGCACTAATTCCACTAAAAGGGACTGCTGTGAAGAAACATTCATCAAGCTTAAACAATAAAGAAGATAATTCGTTGTGCAGAGAGAGTTCCACTGACACACATAGGAGAGAATTGACATCAATAATAATATCCTAAAAGATCCAAGAAACAAAGAGGAAAATAGACATAATAGAAGAGAAAATGGGGAAGAGCAAGTAAGAAAAGGAGTTGATGTTTCCAAAAGCAAAAAGCGTAAGACTGTTTTGGACATTCACCAATCCATCTAAAAAGACGGGTGTTTTGAAGCTTTGATCAAGCTTTATATGTAAAATAGATGATGCATTGCTATGACAGACTTCGGTTGAAGGAATTACAATAGATTTCCCATCAACAATAATGTCCGTCCCTGGCTGGAAACAAAGGGAAAACTATACACAATAGATTCGAAAAAGGGCACAGAACAAGTACAAAAGAGTATTGACATTTTGGAAGAGAATAAGTGGGAGAATTATTTGTACATGCACTAATTCCACTAAAAGGGACAGCTGTGAAGAAACATTCATCAAGCTTAAACAATAAAGAAGATAATTCGTTGTGCAGAGAGAGTTCCACTGACGCACCTAGGAGAGAATTGACATCAATAATAATATCGCAAACGATCCACGAAACAAAGGGGAAAATACACATAATAGAAGAGAAAATGGGGAAGAGCAAGTAAGAAAGGGAGATGATGTTTCCAAAAGCAAAAAGCATAAGACGGTTTTGGACATTCCCCAATCCATCTAAAAAGACGGGTGTTTTGAAGCCTTGATCAAGGTTTATATGTAAAATAGATGATGCATTGCTATGACAGAGTTCGGTTGAAGGAAGTACAATAGATTTCCCATCAACAATAATGTCCTTCCCTGGCTGGGAACAAAGGGAAAACTATACACAATAGATTCGAAAAAGGGCACAGAACAAGTACAAAAGAGTATTGACATTTTGGAAGAGAATAAGTGGGAGAATTATTTGCACATGCACTAATTCCACTAAAACGGACTGCTGTGAAGAAACATTCATCAAGCTTAAACAATAAAGAAGATAATTCGTTGTTCAGAGAGAGTTCCACTGACGCACATAGGAGAGAATTGACTTCAATAATAATATCCTAAAAGATCCAAGAAACAAAGGGGAAAATACACATAATAGAAGAGAAAATGGGGAAGAGCAAGTAAGAAAAGGAGTTGATGTTTCCAAAAGCAAAAAGCGTAAGACTGTTTTGGACATTCACCAATCCATCTAAAAAGACGGGTGTTTTGAAGCTTTGATCAAGCTTTATATGTAAAATAGATGATGCATTGCTATGACAGACTTCGGTTGAAGGAATTACAATAGATTTCCCATCAACAATAATGTCCGTCCCTGGCTGGAAACAAAGGGAAAACTATACACAATAGATTCGAAAAAGGGCACAGAAAAAGTACAAAAGAGTATTGACATTTTGGAAGAGAATAAGTGGGAGAATTATTTGCACATGCACTAATTCCACTAAAAGGGACAGCTGTGAAGAAACATTCATCAAGCTTAAACAATAAAGAAGATAATTCGTTGTGCAGAGAGAGTTCCACTGACGCACATAGGAGAGAATTGACATCAATAATAATATCGCAAACGATCCACGAAACAAAGGGGAAAATACACATAATAGAAGAGAAAATGGGGAAGAGCAAGTAAAAAAGGGAGATGATGTTTCCAAAAGTAAAAAGCGTAAGACTGTTTTGGACATTCCCCAATCCATCTAAAAAGACGGGTGTTTTGAAGCTTTGATCAAGGTTTATATGTAAAATAGATGATGCATTGCTATGACAGAGTTCGGTTGAAGGAAGTACAATAGATTTCCCATCAACAATAATGTCCTTCCCTGGCTGGGAACAAAGGGAAAACTATACACAATAGATTCGAAAAAGGACACAGAACAAGTACAAAAGAGTATTGACATTTTGGAAGAGAATAAGTGGGAGAATTATTTGCACATGCACTAATTCCACTAAAACGGACTGCTGTGAAGAAACATTCATCAAGCTTAAACAATATAGAAGATAATTCGTTGTTCAGAGAGAGTTCCACTGACGCACATAGGAGAGAATTGACATCAATAATAACATCGCAAACGATCCAAGAAACAAAGGGGAAAATACACATAATAGAAGAGAAAATGGGGAAGAGCAAGTAAGAAAAGGAGTTGATGTTTCCAAAAGCAAAAAGCGTAAGACTGTTTTGGACATTCACCAATCCATCTAAAAAGACGGGTGTTTTGAAGCTTTGATCAAGCTTTATATGTAAAATAGATGATGCATTGCTATGACAGACTTCGGTTGAAGGAATTACAATAGATTTCCCATCAACAATAATGTCCGTCCCTGGCTGGAAACAAAGGGAAAACTATACACAATAGATTCGAAAAAGGGCACAGAAAAAGTACAAAAGAGTATTGACATTTTGGAAGAGAATAAGTGGGAGAATTATTTGCACATGCACTAATTCCACTAAAAGGGACTGCTGTGAAGAAACATTCATCAAGCTTAAACAATAAAGAAGATAATTCGTTGTGCAGAGAGAGTTCCACTGACACACATAGGAGAGAATTGACATCAATAATAATATCCTAAAAGATCCAAGAAACAAAGAGGAAAATAGACATAATAGAAGAGAAAATGGGGAAGAGCAAGTAAGAAAAGGAGTTGATGTTTCCAAAAGCAAAAAGCGTAAGACTGTTTTGGACATTCACCAATCCATCTAAAAAGACGGGTGTTTTGAAGCTTTGATCAAGCTTTATATGTAAAATAGATGATGCATTGCTATGACAGACTTCGGTTGAAGGAATTACAATAGATTTCCCATCAACAATAATGTCCGTCCCTGGCTGGAAACAAAGGGAAAACTATACACAATAGATTCGAAAAAGGGCACAGAACAAGTACAAAAGAGTATTGACATTTTGGAAGAGAATAAGTGGGAGAATTATTTGTACATGCACTAATTCCACTAAAAGGGACAGCTGTGAAGAAACATTCATCAAGCTTAAACAATAAAGAAGATAATTCGTTGTGCAGAGAGAGTTCCACTGACGCACCTAGGAGAGAATTGACATCAATAATAATATCGCAAACGATCCACGAAACAAAGGGGAAAATACACATAATAGAAGAGAAAATGGGGAAGAGCAAGTAAGAAAGGGAGATGATGTTTCCAAAAGTAAAAAGCATAAGACTGTTTTGGACATTCCCTAATCCATCTAAAAAGACGGGTGTTTTGAAGCTTTGATCAAGGTTTATATGTAAAATAGATGATGCATTGCTATGACAGAGTTCGGTTGAAGGAAGTATAATAGATTTCCCATCAACAATAATGTCCTTCCCTGGCTGGGAAAAAAGGGAAAACTATACACAATAGATTCGAAAAAGGGCACAGAACAAGTACAAAAGAGTATTGACATTTTGGAAGAGAATAAGTGGGAGAATTATTTGCACATGCACTAATTCCACTAAAACGGACTGCTGTGAAGAAACATTCATCAAGCTTAAACAATAAAGAAGATAATTCGTTGTTCAGAGAGAGTTCCACTGACGCACATAGGAGAGAATTGACATCAATAATAACATCGCAAACGATCCAAGAAACAAAGGGGAAAATACACATAATAGAAGAGAAAATGGGGAAGAGCAAGTAAGAAAGGGAGATGATGTTTCCAAAAGTAAAAAGCGTAAGACTGTTTTGGACATTCACCAATCCATCTAAAAAGACAGGTGTTTTGAAGCTTTGATCAAGCTTTATATGTAAAATAGATGATGCATTGCTATAACAGAGTTCGGTTGAAGGAAGTACAATAGATTTCCCATCAACAATAATGTCCTTCCCTGGCTGGGAACAAAGGGAAAACTATACACAGTATATTCGAAAAAGGGCATAGAACAAGTACTAAAAAGTATTGACATTTTGGAAGAGAATAAGTTGGAGAATTATTTGCACATGCACTAATTCCACTAAAAGGGACTGCTGTGAAGAAACATTCATCAAGCTTAAACAATAAAGAAGATAATTCGTTGTGCAGAGAGAGTTCCACTGACGCACATAGGAGAGAATTGACTTCAATAATAATATCCTAAAAGATCCAAGAAACAAAGGGGAAAATACACATAATAGAAGAGAAAATGGGGAAGAGCAAGTAAGAAAAGGAGTTGATGTTTCCAAAAGCAAAAAGCGTAAGACTGTTTTGGACATTCACCAATCCATCTAAAAAGACGGGTGTTTTGAAGCTTTGATCAAGCTTTATATGTAAAATAGATGATGCATTGCTATGACAGACTTCGGTTGAAGGAATTACAATAGATTTCCCATCAACAATAATGTCCGTCCCTGGCTGGAAACAAAGGGAAAACTATACACAATAGATTCGAAAAAGGGCACAGAAAAAGTACAAAAGAGTATTGACATTTTGGAAGAGAATAAGTGGGAGAATTATTTGCACATGCACTAATTCCACTAAAAGGGACAGCTGTGAAGAAACATTCATCAAGCTTAAACAATAAAGAAGATAATTCGTTGTGCAGAGAGAGTTCCACTGACGCACCTAGGAGAGAATTGACATCAATAATAATATCGCAAACGATCCACGAAACAAAGGGGAAAATACACATAATAGAAGAGAAAATGGGGAAGAGCAAGTAAGAAAGGGAGATGATGTTTCCAAAAGCAAAAAGCATAAGACGGTTTTGGACATTCCCCAATCCATCTAAAAAGACGGGTGTTTTGAAGCCTTGATCAAGGTTTATATGTAAAATAGATGATGCATTGCTATGACAGAGTTCGGTTGAAGGAAGTACAATAGATTTCCCATCAACAATAATGTCCTTCCCTGGCTGGGAACAAAGGGAAAACTATACACAATAGATTCGAAAAAGGGCACAGAACAAGTACAAAAGAGTATTGACATTTTGGAAGAGAATAAGTGGGAGAATTATTTGCACATGCACTAATTCCACTAAAACGGACTGCTGTGAAGAAACATTCATCAAGCTTAAACAATAAAGAAGATAATTCGTTGTTCAGAGAGAGTTCCACTGACGCACATAGGAGAGAATTGACTTCAATAATAATATCCTAAAAGATCCAAGAAACAAAGGGGAAAATACACATAATAGAAGAGAAAATGGGGAAGAGCAAGTAAGAAAAGGAGTTGATGTTTCCAAAAGCAAAAAGCGTAAGACTGTTTTGGACATTCACCAATCCATCTAAAAAGACGGGTGTTTTGAAGCTTTGATCAAGCTTTATATGTAAAATAGATGATGCATTGCTATGACAGACTTCGGTTGAAGGAATTACAATAGATTTCCCATCAACAATAATGTCCGTCCCTGGCTGGAAACAAAGGGAAAACTATACACAATAGATTCGAAAAAGGGCACAGAAAAAGTACAAAAGAGTATTGACATTTTGGAAGAGAATAAGTGGGAGAATTATTTGCACATGCACTAATTCCACTAAAAGGGACAGCTGTGAAGAAACATTCATCAAGCTTAAACAATAAAGAAGATAATTCGTTGTGCAGAGAGAGTTCCACTGACGCACATAGGAGAGAATTGACATCAATAATAATATCGCAAACGATCCACGAAACAAAGGGGAAAATACACATAATAGAAGAGAAAATGGGGAAGAGCAAGTAAAAAAGGGAGATGATGTTTCCAAAAGTAAAAAGCGTAAGACTGTTTTGGACATTCCCCAATCCATCTAAAAAGACGGGTGTTTTGAAGCTTTGATCAAGGTTTATATGTAAAATAGATGATGCATTGCTATGACAGAGTTCGGTTGAAGGAAGTACAATAGATTTCCCATCAACAATAATGTCCTTCCCTGGCTGGGAACAAAGGGAAAACTATACACAATAGATTCGAAAAAGGACACAGAACAAGTACAAAAGAGTATTGACATTTTGGAAGAGAATAAGTGGGAGAATTATTTGCACATGCACTAATTCCACTAAAACGGACTGCTGTGAAGAAACATTCATCAAGCTTAAACAATATAGAAGATAATTCGTTGTTCAGAGAGAGTTCCACTGACGCACATAGGAGAGAATTGACATCAATAATAACATCGCAAACGATCCAAGAAACAAAGGGGAAAATACACATAATAGAAGAGAAAATGGGGAAGAGCAAGTAAGAAAAGGAGTTGATGTTTCCAAAAGCAAAAAGCGTAAGACTGTTTTGGACATTCACCAATCCATCTAAAAAGACGGGTGTTTTGAAGCTTTGATCAAGCTTTATATGTAAAATAGATGATGCATTGCTATGACAGACTTCGGTTGAAGGAATTACAATAGATTTCCCATCAACAATAATGTCCGTCCCTGGCTGGAAACAAAGGGAAAACTATACACAATAGATTCGAAAAAGGGCACAGAAAAAGTACAAAAGAGTATTGACATTTTGGAAGAGAATAAGTGGGAGAATTATTTGCACATGCACTAATTCCACTAAAAGGGACTGCTGTGAAGAAACATTCATCAAGCTTAAACAATAAAGAAGATAATTCGTTGTGCAGAGAGAGTTCCACTGACACACATAGGAGAGAATTGACATCAATAATAATATCCTAAAAGATCCAAGAAACAAAGAGGAAAATAGACATAATAGAAGAGAAAATGGGGAAGAGCAAGTAAGAAAAGGAGTTGATGTTTCCAAAAGCAAAAAGCGTAAGACTGTTTTGGACATTCACCAATCCATCTAAAAAGACGGGTGTTTTGAAGCTTTGATCAAGCTTTATATGTAAAATAGATGATGCATTGCTATGACAGACTTCGGTTGAAGGAATTACAATAGATTTCCCATCAACAATAATGTCCGTCCCTGGCTGGAAACAAAGGGAAAACTATACACAATAGATTCGAAAAAGGGCACAGAACAAGTACAAAAGAGTATTGACATTTTGGAAGAGAATAAGTGGGAGAATTATTTGTACATGCACTAATTCCACTAAAAGGGACAGCTGTGAAGAAACATTCATCAAGCTTAAACAATAAAGAAGATAATTCGTTGTGCAGAGAGAGTTCCACTGACGCACCTAGGAGAGAATTGACATCAATAATAATATCGCAAACGATCCACGAAACAAAGGGGAAAATACACATAATAGAAGAGAAAATGGGGAAGAGCAAGTAAGAAAGGGAGATGATGTTTCCA
This sequence comes from Sminthopsis crassicaudata, assembly GCF_048593235.1. NCBI lineage: Eukaryota > Metazoa > Chordata > Mammalia > Dasyuromorphia > Dasyuridae > Sminthopsis > Sminthopsis crassicaudata. The sequence goes on from NC_133617.1 coordinate 442,793,558, forward strand.
AAAGCAAAAAGCATAAGACGGTTTTGGACATTCCCCAATCCATCTAAAAAGACGGGTGTTTTGAAGCCTTGATCAAGGTTTATATGTAAAATAGATGATGCATTGCTATGACAGAGTTCGGTTGAAGGAAGTACAATAGATTTCCCATCAACAATAATGTCCTTCCCTGGCTGGGAACAAAGGGAAAACTATACACAATAGATTCGAAAAAGGGCACAGAACAAGTACAAAAGAGTATTGACATTTTGGAAGAGAATAAGTGGGAGAATTATTTGCACATGCACTAATTCCACTAAAACGGACTGCTGTGAAGAAACATTCATCAAGCTTAAACAATAAAGAAGATAATTCGTTGTTCAGAGAGAGTTCCACTGACGCACATAGGAGAGAATTGACTTCAATAATAATATCCTAAAAGATCCAAGAAACAAAGGGGAAAATACACATAATAGAAGAGAAAATGGGGAAGAGCAAGTAAGAAAAGGAGTTGATGTTTCCAAAAGCAAAAAGCGTAAGACTGTTTTGGACATTCACCAATCCATCTAAAAAGACGGGTGTTTTGAAGCTTTGATCAAGCTTTATATGTAAAATAGATGATGCATTGCTATGACAGACTTCGGTTGAAGGAATTACAATAGATTTCCCATCAACAATAATGTCCGTCCCTGGCTGGAAACAAAGGGAAAACTATACACAATAGATTCGAAAAAGGGCACAGAAAAAGTACAAAAGAGTATTGACATTTTGGAAGAGAATAAGTGGGAGAATTATTTGCACATGCACTAATTCCACTAAAAGGGACAGCTGTGAAGAAACATTCATCAAGCTTAAACAATAAAGAAGATAATTCGTTGTGCAGAGAGAGTTCCACTGACGCACATAGGAGAGAATTGACATCAATAATAATATCGCAAACGATCCACGAAACAAAGGGGAAAATACACATAATAGAAGAGAAAATGGGGAAGAGCAAGTAAAAAAGGGAGATGATGTTTCCAAAAGTAAAAAGCGTAAGACTGTTTTGGACATTCCCCAATCCATCTAAAAAGACGGGTGTTTTGAAGCTTTGATCAAGGTTTATATGTAAAATAGATGATGCATTGCTATGACAGAGTTCGGTTGAAGGAAGTACAATAGATTTCCCATCAACAATAATGTCCTTCCCTGGCTGGGAACAAAGGGAAAACTATACACAATAGATTCGAAAAAGGACACAGAACAAGTACAAAAGAGTATTGACATTTTGGAAGAGAATAAGTGGGAGAATTATTTGCACATGCACTAATTCCACTAAAACGGACTGCTGTGAAGAAACATTCATCAAGCTTAAACAATATAGAAGATAATTCGTTGTTCAGAGAGAGTTCCACTGACGCACATAGGAGAGAATTGACATCAATAATAACATCGCAAACGATCCAAGAAACAAAGGGGAAAATACACATAATAGAAGAGAAAATGGGGAAGAGCAAGTAAGAAAAGGAGTTGATGTTTCCAAAAGCAAAAAGCGTAAGACTGTTTTGGACATTCACCAATCCATCTAAAAAGATGGGTGTTTTGAAGCTTTGATCAAGCTTTATATGTAAAATAGATGATGCATTGCTATGACAGACTTCGGTTGAAGGAATTACAATAGATTTCCCATCAACAATAATGTCCGTCCCTGGCTGGAAACAAAGGGAAAACTATACACAATAGATTCGAAAAAGGGCACAGAAAAAGTACAAAAGAGTATTGACATTTTGGAAGAGAATAAGTGGGAGAATTATTTGCACATGCACTAATTCCACTAAAAGGGACTGCTGTGAAGAAACATTCATCAAGCTTAAACAATAAAGAAGATAATTCGTTGTGCAGAGAGAGTTCCACTGACACACATAGGAGAGAATTGACATCAATAATAATATCCTAAAAGATCCAAGAAACAAAGAGGAAAATAGACATAATAGAAGAGAAAATGGGGAAGAGCAAGTAAGAAAAGGAGTTGATGTTTCCAAAAGCAAAAAGCGTAAGACTGTTTTGGACATTCACCAATCCATCTAAAAAGACGGGTGTTTTGAAGCTTTGATCAAGCTTTATATGTAAAATAGATGATGCATTGCTATGACAGACTTCGGTTGAAGGAATTACAATAGATTTCCCATCAACAATAATGTCCGTCCCTGGCTGGAAACAAAGGGAAAACTATACACAATAGATTCGAAAAAGGGCACAGAACAAGTACAAAAGAGTATTGACATTTTGGAAGAGAATAAGTGGGAGAATTATTTGTACATGCACTAATTCCACTAAAAGGGACAGCTGTGAAGAAACATTCATCAAGCTTAAACAATAAAGAAGATAATTCGTTGTGCAGAGAGAGTTCCACTGACGCACCTAGGAGAGAATTGACATCAATAATAATATCGCAAACGATCCACGAAACAAAGGGGAAAATACACATAATAGAAGAGAAAATGGGGAAGAGCAAGTAAGAAAGGGAGATGATGTTTCCAAAAGTAAAAAGCATAAGACTGTTTTGGACATTCCCTAATCCATCTAAAAAGACGGGTGTTTTGAAGCTTTGATCAAGGTTTATATGTAAAATAGATGATGCATTGCTATGACAGAGTTCGGTTGAAGGAAGTATAATAGATTTCCCATCAACAATAATGTCCTTCCCTGGCTGGGAAAAAAGGGAAAACTATACACAATAGATTCGAAAAAGGGCACAGAACAAGTACAAAAGAGTATTGACATTTTGGAAGAGAATAAGTGGGAGAATTATTTGCACATGCACTAATTCCACTAAAACGGACTGCTGTGAAGAAACATTCATCAAGCTTAAACAATAAAGAAGATAATTCGTTGTTCAGAGAGAGTTCCACTGACGCACATAGGAGAGAATTGACATCAATAATAACATCGCAAACGATCCAAGAAACAAAGGGGAAAATACACATAATAGAAGAGAAAATGGGGAAGAGCAAGTAAGAAAGGGAGATGATGTTTCCAAAAGTAAAAAGCGTAAGACTGTTTTGGACATTCACCAATCCATCTAAAAAGACAGGTGTTTTGAAGCTTTGATCAAGCTTTATATGTAAAATAGATGATGCATTGCTATAACAGAGTTCGGTTGAAGGAAGTACAATAGATTTCCCATCAACAATAATGTCCTTCCCTGGCTGGGAACAAAGGGAAAACTATACACAGTATATTCGAAAAAGGGCATAGAACAAGTACTAAAAAGTACTGACATTTTGGAAGAGAATAAGTGGGAGAATTATTTGCACATGCACTAATTCCACTAAAAGGGACTGCTGTGAAGAAACATTCATCAAGCTTAAACAATAAAGAAGATAATTCGTTTTGCAGAGAGAGTTCCACTGACGCACATAGGAGAGAATTGACATCAATAATAATATCCTAAAAGATCCAAGAAACAAAGGGGAAAATACACATACTAGAAGAGAAAATGGGGAAGAGCAAGTAAGAAAAGGAGTTGATGTTTCCAAAAGTAAAAACCGTAAGACTGTTTTGGACATTCACCAATCCATCTAAAAAGACGGGTGTTTTGAAGCTTTGATCAAGCTTTATATGTAAAATAGATGATGCATTGCTATGACAGACTTCGGTTGAAGGAATTACAATAGATTTCCCATCAACAATAATGTCCGTCCCTGGCTGGAAACAAAGGGAAAACTATACACAATAGATTCGAAAAAGGGCACAGAACAAGTACAAAAGAGTATTGACATTTTGGAAGAGAATAAGTGGGAGAATTATTTGCACATGCACTAATTCCACTAAAAGGGACAGCTGTGAAGAAACATTCATCAAGCTTAAACAATAAAGAAGATAATTCGTTGTGCAGAGAGAGTTCCACTGACGCACCTAGGAGAGAATTGACATCAATAATAATATCGCAAACGATCCACGAAACAAAGGGGAAAATACACATAATAGAAGAGAAAATGGGGAAGAGCAAGTAAGAAAGGGAGATGATGTTTCCAAAAGCAAAAAGCATAAGACTGTTTTGGACATTCCCCAATCCATCTAAAAAGACGGGTGTTTTGAAGCCTTGATCAAGGTTTATATGTAAAATAGATGATGCATTGCTATGACAGAGTTCGGTTGAAGGAAGTACAATAGATTTCCCATCAACAATAATGTCCTTCCCTGGCTGGGAACAAAGGGAAAACTATACACAATAGATTCGAAAAAGGGCACAGAACAAGTACAAAAGAGTATTGACATTTTGGAAGAGAATAAGTGGGAGAATTATTTGCACATGCACTAATTCCACTAAAACGGACTGCTGTGAAGAAACATTCATCAAGCTTAAACAATAAAGAAGATAATTCGTTGTTCAGAGAGAGTTCCACTGACGCACATAGGAGAGAATTGACTTCAATAATAATATCCTAAAAGATCCAAGAAACAAAGGGGAAAATACACATAATAGAAGAGAAAATGGGGAAGAGCAAGTAAGAAAAGGAGTTGATGTTTCCAAAAGCAAAAAGCGTAAGACTGTTTTGGACATTCACCAATCCATCTAAAAAGACGGGTGTTTTGAAGCTTTGATCAAGCTTTATATGTAAAATAGATGATGCATTGCTATGACAGACTTCGGTTGAAGGAATTACAATAGATTTCCCATCAACAATAATGTCCGTCCCTGGCTGGAAACAAAGGGAAAACTATACACAATAGATTCGAAAAAGGGCACAGAAAAAGTACAAAAGAGTATTGACATTTTGGAAGAGAATAAGTGGGAGAATTATTTGCACATGCACTAATTCCACTAAAAGGGACAGCTGTGAAGAAACATTCATCAAGCTTAAACAATAAAGAAGATAATTCGTTGTGCAGAGAGAGTTCCACTGACGCACATAGGAGAGAATTGACATCAATAATAATATCGCAAACGATCCACGAAACAAAGGGGAAAATACACATAATAGAAGAGAAAATGGGGAAGAGCAAGTAAGAAAGGGAGATGATGTTTCCAAAAGTAAAAAGCGTAAGACTGTTTTGGACATTCCCCAATCCATCTAAAAAGACGGGTGTTTTGAAGCTTTGATCAAGGTTTATATGTAAAATAGATGATGCATTGCTATGACAGAGTTCGGTTGAAGGAAGTACAATAGATTTCCCATCAACAATAATGTCCTTCCCTGGCTGGGAACAAAGGGAAAACTATACACAATAGATTCGAAAAAGGACACAGAACAAGTACAAAAGAGTATTGACATTTTGGAAGAGAATAAGTGGGAGAATTATTTGCACATGCACTAATTCCACTAAAACGGACTGCTGTGAAGAAACATTCATCAAGCTTAAACAATATAGAAGATAATTCGTTGTTCAGAGAGAGTTCCACTGACGCACATAGGAGAGAATTGACATCAATAATAACATCGCAAAGGATCCAAGAAACAAAGGGGAAAATACACATAATAGAAGAGAAAATGGGGAAGAGCAAGTAAGAAAGGGAGATGATGTTTCCAAAAGTAAAAAGCGTAAGACTGTTTTGGACATTCACCAATCCATCTAAAAAGACAGGTGTTTTGAAGCTTTGATCAAGCTTTATATGTAAAATAGATGATGCATTGCTATAACAGAGTTCGGTTGAAGGAAGTACAATAGATTTCCCATCAACAATAATGTCCTTCCCTGGCTGGGAACAAAGGGAAAACTATACACAGTATATTCGAAAAAGGGCATAGAACAAGTACTAAAAAGTATTGACATTTTGGAAGAGAATAAGTTGGAGAATTATTTGCACATGCACTAATTCCACTAAAAGGGACTGCTGTGAAGAAACATTCATCAAGCTTAAACAATAAAGAAGATAATTCGTTGTGCAGAGAGAGTTCCACTGACACACATAGGAGAGAATTGACATCAATATTAATATCCTAAAAGATCCAAGAAACAAAGAGGAAAATAGACATAATAGAAGAGAAAATGGGGAAGAGCAAGTAAGAAAAGGAGTTGATGTTTCCAAAAGCAAAAAGCGTAAGACTGTTTTGGACATTCACCAATCCATCTAAAAAGACGGGTGTTTTGAAGCTTTGATCAAGCTTTATATGTAAAATAGATGATGCATTGCTATGACAGACTTCGGTTGAAGGAATTACAATAGATTTCCCATCAACAATAATGTCCGTCCCTGGCTGGAAACAAAGGGAAAACTATACACAATAGATTCGAAAAAGGGCACAGAACAAGTACAAAAGAGTATTGACATTTTGGAAGAGAATAAGTGGGAGAATTATTTGTACATGCACTAATTCCACTAAAAGGGACAGCTGTAAAAAAACATTCATCAAGCTTAAACAATAAAGAAGATAATTCGTTGTGCAGAGAGAGTTCCACTGACGCACCTAGGAGAGAATTGACATCAATAATAATATCGCAAACGATCCACGAAACAAAGGGGAAAATACACATAATAGAAGAGAAAATGGGGAAGAGCAAGTAAGAAAGGGAGATGATGTTTCCAAAAGTAAAAAGCATAAGACTGTTTTGGACATTCCCTAATCCATCTAAAAAGACGGGTGTTTTGAAGCTTTGATCAAGGTTTATATGTAAAATAGATGATGCATTGCTATGACAGAGTTCGGTTGAAGGAAGTATAATAGATTTCCCATCAACAATAATGTCCTTCCCTGGCTGGGAAAAAAGGGAAAACTATACACAATAGATTCGAAAAAGGGCACAGAACAAGTACAAAAGAGTATTGACATTTTGGAAGAGAATAAGTGGGAGAATTATTTGCACATGCACTAATTCCACTAAAACGGACTGCTGTGAAGAAACATTCATCAAGCTTAAACAATAAAGAAGATAATTCGTTGTTCAGAGAGAGTTCCACTGACGCACATAGGAGAGAATTGACATCAATAATAACATCGCAAACGATCCAAGAAACAAAGGGGAAAATACACATAATAGAAGAGAAAATGGGGAAGAGCAAGTAAGAAAGGGAGATGATGTTTCCAAAAGTAAAAAGCGTAAGACTGTTTTGGACATTCACCAATCCATCTAAAAAGACAGGTGTTTTGAAGCTTTGATCAAGCTTTATATGTAAAATAGATGATGCATTGCTATAACAGAGTTCGGTTGAAGGAAGTACAATAGATTTCCCATCAACAATAATGTCCTTCCCTGGCTGGGAACAAAGGGAAAACTATACACAGTATATTCGAAAAAGGGCATAGAACAAGTACTAAAAAGTACTGACATTTTGGAAGAGAATAAGTGGGAGAATTATTTGCACATGCACTAATTCCACTAAAAGGGACTGCTGTGAAGAAACATTCATCAAGCTTAAACAATAAAGAAGATAATTCGTTTTGCAGAGAGAGTTCCACTGACGCACATAGGAGAGAATTGACATCAATAATAATATCCTAAAAGATCCAAGAAACAAAGGGGAAAATACACATACTAGAAGAGAAAATGGGGAAGAGCAAGTAAGAAAAGGAGTTGATGTTTCCAAAAGTAAAAACCGTAAGACTGTTTTGGACATTCACCAATCCATCTAAAAAGACGGGTGTTTTGAAGCTTTGATCAAGCTTTATATGTAAAATAGATGATGCATTGCTATGACAGACTTCGGTTGAAGGAATTACAATAGATTTCCCATCAACAATAATGTCCGTCCCTGGCTGGAAACAAAGGGAAAACTATATACAATAGATTCGAAAAAGGGCACAGAACAAGTACAAAAGAGTATTGACATTTTGGAAGAGAATAAGTGGGAGAATTATTTGCACATGCACTAATTCCACTAAAAGGGACAGCTGTGAAGAAACATTCATCAAGCTTAAACAATAAAGAAGATAATTCGTTGTGCAGAGAGAGTTCCACTGACGCACCTAGGAGAGAATTGACATCAATAATAATATCGCAAACGATCCACGAAACAAAGGGGAAAATACACATAATAGAAGAGAAAATGGGGAAGAGCAAGTAAGAAAGGGAGATGATGTTTCCAAAAGTAAAAAGCATAAGACTGTTTTGGACATTCCCTAATCCATCTAAAAAGACGGGTGTTTTGAAGCTTTGATCAAGGTTTATATGTAAAATAGATGATGCATTGCTATGACAGAGTTCGGTTGAAGGAAGTATAATAGATTTCCCATCAACAATAATGTCCTTCCCTGGCTGGGAATAAAGGGAAAACTATACACAATAGATTCGAAAAAGGGCACAGAACAAGTACAAAAGAGTATTGACATTTTGGAAGAGAATAAGTGGGAGAATTATTTGCACATGCACTAATTCCACTAAAACGGACTGCTGTGAAGAAACATTCATCAAGCTTAAACAATAAAGAAGATAATTCGGTTTTCAGAGAGAGTTCCACTGACGCACATAGGAGAGAATTGACATCAATAATAACATCGCAAACGATCCAAGAAACAAAGGGGAAAATACACATAATAGAAGAGAAAATGGGGAAGAGCAAGTAAGAAAGGGAGATGATGTTTCCAAAAGTAAAAAGCGTAAGACTGTTTTGGACATTCACCAATCCATCTAAAAAGACAGGTGTTTTGAAGCTTTGATCAAGCTTTATATGTAAAATAGATGATGCATTGCTATAACAGAGTTCGGTTGAAGGAAGTACAATAGATTTCCCATCAACAATAATGTCCTTCCCTGGCTGGGAACAAAGGGAAAACTATACACAGTATATTCGAAAAAGGGCATAGAACAAGTACTAAAAAGTACTGACATTTTGGAAGAGAATAAGTGGGAGAATTATTTGCACATGCACTAATTCCACTAAAAGGGACTGCTGTGAAGAAACATTCATCAAGCTTAAACAATAAAGAAGATAATTCGTTTTGCAGAGAGAGTTCCACTGACGCACATAGGAGAGAATTGACATCAATAATAATATCCTAAAAGATCCAAGAAACAAAGGGGAAAATACACATACTAGAAGAGAAAATGGGGAAGAGCAAGTAAGAAAAGGAGTTGATGTTTCCAAAAGTAAAAACCGTAAGACTGTTTTGGACATTCACCAATCCATCTAAAAAGACGGGTGTTTTGAAGCTTTGATCAAGCTTTATATGTAAAATAGATGATGCATTGCTATGACAGACTTCGGTTGAAGGAATTACAATAGATTTCCCATCAACAATAATGTCCGTCCCTGGCTGGAAACAAAGGGAAAACTATACACAATAGATTCGAAAAAGGGCACAGAACAAGTACAAAAGAGTATTGACATTTTGGAAGAGAATAAGTGGGAGAATTATTTGCACATGCACTAATTCCACTAAAAGGGACAGCTGTGAAGAAACATTCATCAAGCTTAAACAATAAAGAAGATAATTCGTTGTGCAGAGAGAGTTCCACTGACGCACCTAGGAGAGAATTGACATCAATAATAATATCGCAAACGATCCACGAAACAAAGGGGAAAATACACATAATAGAAGAGAAAATGGGGAAGAGCAAGTAAGAAAGGGAGATGATGTTTCCAAAAGCAAAAAGCATAAGACTGTTTTGGACATTCCCCAATCCATCTAAAAAGACGGGTGTTTTGAAGCCTTGATCAAGGTTTATATGTAAAATAGATGATGCATTGCTATGACAGAGTTCGGTTGAAGGAAGTACAATAGATTTCCCATCAACAATAATGTCCTTCCCTGGCTGGGAACAAAGGGAAAACTATACACAATAGATTCGAAAAAGGGCACAGAACAAGTACAAAAGAGTATTGACATTTTGGAAGAGAATAAGTGGGAGAATTATTTGCACATGCACTAATTCCACTAAAACGGACTGCTGTGAAGAAACATTCATCAAGCTTAAACAATAAAGAAGATAATTCGTTGTGCAGAGAGAGTTCCACTGACACACATAGGAGAGAATTGACATCAATAATAATATCCTAAAAGATCCAAGAAACAAAGAGGAAAATAGACATAATAGAAGAGAAAATGGGGAAGAGCAAGTAAGAAAGGGAGATGATGTTTCCAAAAGTAAAAAGCATAAGACTGTTTTGGACATTCCCTAATCCATCTAAAAAGACGGGTGTTTTGAAGCTTTGATCAAGGTTTATATGTAAAATAGATGATGCATTGCTATGACAGAGTTCGGTTGAAGGAAGTATAATAGATTTCCCATCAACAATAATGTCCTTCCCTGGCTGGGAAAAAAGGGAAAACTATACACAATAGATTCGAAAAAGGGCACAGAACAAGTACAAAAGAGTATTGACATTTTGGAAGAGAATAAGTGGGAGAATTATTTGCACATGCACTAATTCCACTAAAACGGACTGCTGTGAAGAAACATTCATCAAGCTTAAACAATAAAGAAGATAATTCGTTGTTCAGAGAGAGTTCCACTGACGCACATAGGAGAGAATTGACATCAATAATAATATCCTAAAAGATCCAAGAAACAAAGGGGAAAATACACATAATAGAAGAGAAAATGGGGAAGAGCAAGTAAGAAAAGGAGTTGATGTTTCCAAAAGCAAAAAGCGTAAGACTGTTTTGGACATTCACCAATCCATCTAAAAAGACGGGTGTTTTGAAGCTTTGATCAAGCTTTATATGTAAAATAGATGATGCATTGCTATGACAGACTTCGGTTGAAGGAATTACAATAGATTTCCCATCAACAATAATGTCCGTCCCTGGCTGGAAACAAAGGGAAAACTATACACAATAGATTCGAAAAAGGGCACAGAAAAAGTACAAAAGAGTATTGACATTTTGGAAGAGAATAAGTGGGAGAATTATTTGCACATGCACTAATTCCACTAAAAGGGACAGCTGTGAAGAAACATTCATCAAGCTTAAACAATAAAGAAGATAATTCGTTGTGCAGAGAGAGTTCCACTGACGCACATAGGAGAGAATTGACATCAATAATAATATCCTAAAAGATCCAAGAAACAAAGGGGAAAATACACATAATAGAAGAGAAAATGGGGAAGAGCAAGTAAGAAAAGGAGTTGATGTTTCCAAAAGCAAAAAGCGTAAGACTGTTTTGGACATTCACCAATCCATCTAAAAAGACGGGTGTTTTGAAGCTTTGATCAAGCTTTATATGTAAAATAGATGATGCATTGCTATGACAGAGTTCGGTTGAAGGAATTACAATAGATTTCCCATCAACAATAATGTCCGTCCGTGGCTGGAAACAAAGGGAAAACTATACACAATAGATTCGAAAAAGGGCACAGAACAAGTACAAAAGAGTATTGACATTTTGGAAGAGAATAAGTGGGAGAATTATTTGCACATGCACTAATTCCACTAAAAGGGACAGCTGTGAAGAAACATTCATCAAGCTTAAACAATAAAGAAGATAATTCGTTGTGCAGAGAGAGTTCCACTGACGCACATAGGAGAGAATTGACATCAATAATAATATCGCAAACGATCCACGAAACAAAGGGGAAAATAGACATAATAGAAGAGAAAATGGGGAAGAGCAAGTAAGAAAGGGAGATGATGTTTCCAAAAGTAAAAAGCGTAAGACTGTTTTGGACATTCCCCAATCCATCTAAAAAGACGGGTGTTTTGAAGCTTTGATCAAGGTTTATATGTAAAATAGATGATGCATTGCTATGACAGAGTTCGGTTGAAGGAAGTACAATAGATTTCCCATCAACAATAATGTCCTTCCCTGGCTGGGAACAAAGGGAAAACTATACACAATAGATTCGAAAAAGGACACAGAACAAGTACAAAAGAGTATTGACATTTTGGAAGAGAATAAGTGGGAGAATTATTTGCACATGCACTAATTCCACTAAAACGGACTGCTGTGAAGAAACATTCATCAAGCTTAAACAATATAGAAGATAATTCGTTGTTCAGAGAGAGTTCCACTGACGCACATAGGAGAGAATTGACATCAATAATAACATCGCAAACGATCCAAGAAACAAAGGGGAAAATACACATAATAGAAGAGAAAATGGGGAAGAGCAAGTAAGAAAAGGAGTTGATGTTTCCAAAAGCAAAAAGCGTAAGACTGTTTTGGACATTCACCAATCCATCTAAAAAGACGGGTGTTTTGAAGCTTTGATCAAGTTTTATATGTAAAATAGATGATGCATTGCTATGACAGAGTTCGGTTGAAGGAATTACAATAGATTTCCCATCAACAATAATGTCCGTCCGTGGCTGGAAACAAAGGGAAAACTATACACAATAGATTCGAAAAAGGGCACAGAACAAGTACAAAAGAGTATTGACATTTTGGAAGAGAATAAGTGGGAGAATTATTTGCACATGCACTAATTCCACTAAAAGGGACTGCTGTGAAGAAACATTCATCAAGCTTAAACAATAAAGAAGATAATTCGTTGTGCAGAGAGAGTTCCACTGACGCACCTAGGAGAGAATTGACATCAATAATAATATCGCAAACGATCCAAGAAACAAAGGGGAAAATACACATAATAGAAGAGAAAATGGGGAAGAGCAAGTAAGAAAGGGAGATGATGTTTCCAAAAGTAAAAAGCGTAAGACTGTTTTGGACATTCACCAATCCATCTAAAAAGACAGGTGTTTTGAAGCTTTGATCAAGCTTTATATGTAAAATAGATGATGCATTGCTATAACAGAGTTCGGTTGAAGGAAGTACAATAGATTTCCCATCAACAATAATGTCCTTCCCTGGCTGGGAACAAAGGGAAAACTATACACAGTATATTCGAAAAAGGGCATAGAACAAGTACTAAAAAGTATTGACATTTTGGAAGAGAATAAGTTGGAGAATTATTTGCACATGCACTAATTCCACTAAAAGGGACTGCTGTGAAGAAACATTCATCAAGCTTAAACAATAAAGAAGATAATTCGTTGTGCAGAGAGAGTTCCACTGACACACATAGGAGAGAATTGACATCAATAATAATATCCTAAAAGATCCAAGAAACAAAGAGGAAAATAGACATAATAGAAGAGAAAATGGGGAAGAGCAAGTAAGAAAGGGAGATGATGTTTCCAAAAGTAAAAAGCATAAGACTGTTTTGGACATTCCCTAATCCATCTAAAAAGACGGGTGTTTTGAAGCTTTGATCAAGGTTTATATGTAAAATAGATGATGCATTGCTATGACAGAGTTCGGTTGAAGGAAGTATAATAGATTTCCCATCAACAATAATGTCCTTCCCTGGCTGGGAAAAAAGGGAAAACTATACACAATAGATTCGAAAAAGGGCACAGAACAAGTACAAAAGAGTATTGACATTTTGGAAGAGAATAAGTGGGAGAATTATTTGCACATGCACTAATTCCACTAAAACGGACTGCTGTGAAGAAACATTCATCAAGCTTAAACAATAAAGAAGATAATTCGTTGTTCAGAGAGAGTTCCACTGACGCACATAGGAGAGAATTGACATCAATAATAATATCCTAAAAGATCCAAGAAACAAAGGGGAAAATACACATAATAGAAGAGAAAATGGGGAAGAGCAAGTAAGAAAAGGAGTTGATGTTTCCAAAAGCAAAAAGCGTAAGACTGTTTTGGACATTCACCAATCCATCTAAAAAGACGGGTGTTTTGAAGCTTTGATCAAGCTTTATATGTAAAATAGATGATGCATTGCTATGACAGACTTCGGTTGAAGGAATTACAATAGATTTCCCATCAACAATAATGTCCGTCCCTGGCTGGAAACAAAGGGAAAACTATACACAATAGATTCGAAAAAGGGCACAGAAAAAGTACAAAAGAGTATTGACATTTTGGAAGAGAATAAGTGGGAGAATTATTTGCACATGCACTAATTCCACTAAAAGGGACAGCTGTGAAGAAACATTCATCAAGCTTAAACAATAAAGAAGATAATTCGTTGTGCAGAGAGAGTTCCACTGACGCACATAGGAGAGAATTGACATCAATAATAATATCCTAAAAGATCCAAGAAACAAAGGGGAAAATACACATAATAGAAGAGAAAATGGGGAAGAGCAAGTAAGAAAAGGAGTTGATGTTTCCAAAAGCAAAAAGCGTAAGACTGTTTTGGACATTCACCAATCCATCTAAAAAGACGGGTGTTTTGAAGCTTTGATCAAGCTTTATATGTAAAATAGATGATGCATTGCTATGACAGACTTCGGTTGAAGGAATTACAATAGATTTCCCATCAACAATAATGTCCGTCCCTGGCTGGAAACAAAGGGAAAACTATACACAATAGATTCGAAAAAGGGCACAGAAAAAGTACAAAAGAGTATTGACATTTTGGAAGAGAATAAGTGGGAGAATTATTTGCACATGCACTAATTCCACTAAAAGGGACAGCTGTGAAGAAACATTCATCAAGCTTAAACAATAAAGAAGATAATTCGTTGTGCAGAGAGAGTTCCACTGACGCACATAGGAGAGAATTGACATCAATAATAATATCGCAAACGATCCACGAAACAAAGGGGAAAATACACATAATAGAAGAGAAAATGGGGAAGAGCAAGTAAGAAAGGGAGATGATGTTTCCAAAAGTAAAAAGCGTAAGACTGTTTTGGACATTCCCCAATCCATCTAAAAAGACGGGTGTTTTGAAGCTTTGATCAAGGTTTATATGTAAAATAGATGATGCATTGCTATGACAGAGTTCGGTTGAAGGAAGTACAATAGATTTCCCATCAACAATAATGTCCTTCCCTGGCTGGGAACAAAGGGAAAACTATACACAATAGATTCGAAAAAGGACACAGAACAAGTACAAAAGAGTATTGACATTTTGGAAGAGAATAAGTGGGAGAATTATTTGCACATGCACTAATTCCACTAAAACGGACTGCTGTGAAGAAACATTCATCAAGCTTAAACAATATAGAAGATAATTCGTTGTTCAGAGAGAGTTCCACTGACGCACATAGGAGAGAATTGACATCAATAATAACATCGCAAACGATCCAAGAAACAAAGGGGAAAATACACATAATAGAAGAGAAAATGGGGAAGAGCAAGTAAGAAAAGGAGTTGATGTTTCCAAAAGCAAAAAGCGTAAGACTGTTTTGGACATTCACCAATCCATCTAAAAAGACGGGTGTTTTGAAGCTTTGATCAAGTTTTATATGTAAAATAGATGATGCATTGCTATGACAGAGTTCGGTTGAAGGAATTACAATAGATTTCCCATCAACAATAATGTCCGTCCGTGGCTGGAAACAAAGGGAAAACTATACACAATAGATTCGAAAAAGGGCACAGAACAAGTACAAAAGAGTATTGACATTTTGGAAGAGAATAAGTGGGAGAATTATTTGCACATGCACTAATTCCACTAAAAGGGACTGCTGTGAAGAAACATTCATCAAGCTTAAACAATAAAGAAGATAATTCGTTGTGCAGAGAGAGTTCCACTGACGCACCTAGGAGAGAATTGACATCAATAATAATATCGCAAACGATCCAAGAAACAAAGGGGAAAATACACATAATAGAAGAGAAAATGGGGAAGAGCAAGTAAGAAAGGGAGATGATGTTTCCAAAAGTAAAAAGCGTAAGACTGTTTTGGACATTCACCAATCCATCTAAAAAGACAGGTGTTTTGAAGCTTTGATCAAGCTTTATATGTAAAATAGATGATGCATTGCTATAACAGAGTTCGGTTGAAGGAAGTACAATAGATTTCCCATCAACAATAATGTCCTTCCCTGGCTGGGAACAAAGGGAAAACTATACACAGTATATTCGAAAAAGGGCATAGAACAAGTACTAAAAAGTATTGACATTTTGGAAGAGAATAAGTTGGAGAATTATTTGCACATGCACTAATTCCACTAAAAGGGACTGCTGTGAAGAAACATTCATCAAGCTTAAACAATAAAGAAGATAATTCGTTGTGCAGAGAGAGTTCCACTGACACACATAGGAGAGAATTGACATCAATAATAATATCCTAAAAGATCCAAGAAACAAAGAGGAAAATAGACATAATAGAAGAGAAAATGGGGAAGAGCAAGTAAGAAAGGGAGATGATGTTTCCAAAAGTAAAAAGCATAAGACTGTTTTGGACATTCCCTAATCCATCTAAAAAGACGGGTGTTTTGAAGCTTTGATCAAGGTTTATATGTAAAATAGATGATGCATTGCTATGACAGAGTTCGGTTGAAGGAAGTATAATAGATTTCCCATCAACAATAATGTCCTTCCCTGGCTGGGAAAAAAGGGAAAACTATACACAATAGATTCGAAAAAGGGCACAGAACAAGTACAAAAGAGTATTGACATTTTGGAAGAGAATAAGTGGGAGAATTATTTGCACATGCACTAATTCCACTAAAACGGACTGCTGTGAAGAAACATTCATCAAGCTTAAACAATAAAGAAGATAATTCGTTGTTCAGAGAGAGTTCCACTGACGCACATAGGAGAGAATTGACATCAATAATAATATCCTAAAAGATCCAAGAAACAAAGGGGAAAATACACATAATAGAAGAGAAAATGGGGAAGAGCAAGTAAGAAAAGGAGTTGATGTTTCCAAAAGCAAAAAGCGTAAGACTGTTTTGGACATTCACCAATCCATCTAAAAAGACGGGTGTTTTGAAGCTTTGATCAAGCTTTATATGTAAAATAGATGATGCATTGCTATGACAGACTTCGGTTGAAGGAATTACAATAGATTTCCCATCAACAATAATGTCCGTCCCTGGCTGGAAACAAAGGGAAAACTATACACAATAGATTCGAAAAAGGGCACAGAAAAAGTACAAAAGAGTATTGACATTTTGGAAGAGAATAAGTGGGAGAATTATTTGCACATGCACTAATTCCACTAAAAGGGACAGCTGTGAAGAAACATTCATCAAGCTTAAACAATAAAGAAGATAATTCGTTGTGCAGAGAGAGTTCCACTGACGCACATAGGAGAGAATTGACATCAATAATAATATCCTAAAAGATCCAAGAAACAAAGGGGAAAATACACATAATAGAAGAGAAAATGGGGAAGAGCAAGTAAGAAAAGGAGTTGATGTTTCCAAAAGCAAAAAGCGTAAGACTGTTTTGGACATTCACCAATCCATCTAAAAAGACGGGTGTTTTGAAGCTTTGATCAAGCTTTATATGTAAAATAGATGATGCATTGCTATGACAGACTTCGGTTGAAGGAATTACAATAGATTTCCCATCAACAATAATGTCCGTCCCTGGCTGGAAACAAAGGGAAAACTATACACAATAGATTCGAAAAAGGGCACAGAAAAAGTACAAAAGAGTATTGACATTTTGGAAGAGAATAAGTGGGAGAATTATTTGCACATGCACTAATTCCACTAAAAGGGACAGCTGTGAAGAAACATTCATCAAGCTTAAACAATAAAGAAGATAATTCGTTGTGCAGAGAGAGTTCCACTGACGCACATAGGAGAGAATTGACATCAATAATAATATCGCAAACGATCCACGAAACAAAGGGGAAAATACACATAATAGAAGAGAAAATGGGGAAGAGCAAGTAAGAAAGGGAGATGATGTTTCCAAAAGTAAAAAGCGTAAGACTGTTTTGGACATTCCCCAATCCATCTAAAAAGACGGGTGTTTTGAAGCTTTGATCAAGGTTTATATGTAAAATAGATGATGCATTGCTATGACAGAGTTCGGTTGAAGGAAGTACAATAGATTTCCCATCAACAATAATGTCCTTCCCTGGCTGGGAACAAAGGGAAAACTATACACAATAGATTCGAAAAAGGACACAGAACAAGTACAAAAGAGTATTGACATTTTGGAAGAGAATAAGTGGGAGAATTATTTGCACATGCACTAATTCCACTAAAACGGACTGCTGTGAAGAAACATTCATCAAGCTTAAACAATATAGAAGATAATTCGTTGTTCAGAGAGAGTTCCACTGACGCACATAGGAGAGAATTGACATCAATAATAACATCGCAAACGATCCAAGAAACAAAGGGGAAAATACACATAATAGAAGAGAAAATGGGGAAGAGCAAGTAAGAAAAGGAGTTGATGTTTCCAAAAGCAAAAAGCGTAAGACTGTTTTGGACATTCACCAATCCATCTAAAAAGACGGGTGTTTTGAAGCTTTGATCAAGTTTTATATGTAAAATAGATGATGCATTGCTATGACAGAGTTCGGTTGAAGGAATTACAATAGATTTCCCATCAACAATAATGTCCGTCCGTGGCTGGAAACAAAGGGAAAACTATACACAATAGATTCGAAAAAGGGCACAGAACAAGTACAAAAGAGTATTGACATTTTGGAAGAGAATAAGTGGGAGAATTATTTGCACATGCACTAATTCCACTAAAAGGGACTGCTGTGAAGAAACATTCATCAAGCTTAAACAATAAAGAAGATAATTCGTTGTGCAGAGAGAGTTCCACTGACGCACCTAGGAGAGAATTGACATCAATAATAATATCGCAAACGATCCAAGAAACAAAGGGGAAAATACACATAATAGAAGAGAAAATGGGGAAGAGCAAGTAAGAAAGGGAGATGATGTTTCCAAAAGTAAAAAGCGTAAGACTGTTTTGGACATTCACCAATCCATCTAAAAAGACAGGTGTTTTGAAGCTTTGATCAAGCTTTATATGTAAAATAGATGATGCATTGCTATAACAGAGTTCGGTTGAAGGAAGTACAATAGATTTCCCATCAACAATAATGTCCTTCCCTGGCTGGGAACAAAGGGAAAACTATACACAGTATATTCGAAAAAGGGCATAGAACAAGTACTAAAAAGTATTGACATTTTGGAAGAGAATAAGTTGGAGAATTATTTGCACATGCACTAATTCCACTAAAAGGGACTGCTGTGAAGAAACATTCATCAAGCTTAAACAATAAAGAAGATAATTCGTTGTGCAGAGAGAGTTCCACTGACACACATAGGAGAGAATTGACATCAATAATAATATCCTAAAAGATCCAAGAAACAAAGAGGAAAATAGACATAATAGAAGAGAAAATGGGGAAGAGCAAGTAAGAAAGGGAGATGATGTTTCCAAAAGTAAAAAGCATAAGACTGTTTTGGACATTCCCTAATCCATCTAAAAAGACGGGTGTTTTGAAGCTTTGATCAAGGTTTATATGTAAAATAGATGATGCATTGCTATGACAGAGTTCGGTTGAAGGAAGTATAATAGATTTCCCATCAACAATAATGTCCTTCCCTGGCTGGGAAAAAAGGGAAAACTATACACAATAGATTCGAAAAAGGGCACAGAACAAGTACAAAAGAGTATTGACATTTTGGAAGAGAATAAGTGGGAGAATTATTTGCACATGCACTAATTCCACTAAAACGGACTGCTGTGAAGAAACATTCATCAAGCTTAAACAATAAAGAAGATAATTCGTTGTTCAGAGAGAGTTCCACTGACGCACATAGGAGAGAATTGACATCAATAATAATATCCTAAAAGATCCAAGAAACAAAGGGGAAAATACACATAATAGAAGAGAAAATGGGGAAGAGCAAGTAAGAAAAGGAGTTGATGTTTCCAAAAGCAAAAAGCGTAAGACTGTTTTGGACATTCACCAATCCATCTAAAAAGACGGGTGTTTTGAAGCTTTGATCAAGCTTTATATGTAAAATAGATGATGCATTGCTATGACAGACTTCGGTTGAAGGAATTACAATAGATTTCCCATCAACAATAATGTCCGTCCCTGGCTGGAAACAAAGGGAAAACTATACACAATAGATTCGAAAAAGGGCACAGAAAAAGTACAAAAGAGTATTGACATTTTGGAAGAGAATAAGTGGGAGAATTATTTGCACATGCACTAATTCCACTAAAAGGGACAGCTGTGAAGAAACATTCATCAAGCTTAAACAATAAAGAAGATAATTCGTTGTGCAGAGAGAGTTCCACTGACGCACATAGGAGAGAATTGACATCAATAATAATATCGCAAACGATCCACGAAACAAAGGGGAAAATACACATAATAGAAGAGAAAATGGGGAAGAGCAAGTAAGAAAGGGAGATGATGTTTCCAAAAGTAAAAAGCGTAAGACTGTTTTGGACATTCCCCAATCCATCTAAAAAGACGGGTGTTTTGAAGCTTTGATCAAGGTTTATATGTAAAATAGATGATGCATTGCTATGACAGAGTTCGGTTGAAGGAAGTACAATAGATTTCCCATCAACAATAATGTCCTTCCCTGGCTGGGAACAAAGGGAAAACTATACACAATAGATTCGAAAAAGGACACAGAACAAGTACAAAAGAGTATTGACATTTTGGAAGAGAATAAGTGGGAGAATTATTTGCACATGCACTAATTCCACTAAAACGGACTGCTGTGAAGAAACATTCATCAAGCTTAAACAATATAGAAGATAATTCGTTGTTCAGAGAGAGTTCCACTGACGCACATAGGAGAGAATTGACATCAATAATAACATCGCAAACGATCCAAGAAACAAAGGGGAAAATACACATAATAGAAGAGAAAATGGGGAAGAGCAAGTAAGAAAAGGAGTTGATGTTTCCAAAAGCAAAAAGCGTAAGACTGTTTTGGACATTCACCAATCCATCTAAAAAGACGGGTGTTTTGAAGCTTTGATCAAGTTTTATATGTAAAATAGATGATGCATTGCTATGACAGAGTTCGGTTGAAGGAATTACAATAGATTTCCCATCAACAATAATGTCCGTCCGTGGCTGGAAACAAAGGGAAAACTATACACAATAGATTCGAAAAAGGGCACAGAACAAGTACAAAAGAGTATTGACATTTTGGAAGAGAATAAGTGGGAGAATTATTTGCACATGCACTAATTCCACTAAAAGGGACTGCTGTGAAGAAACATTCATCAAGCTTAAACAATAAAGAAGATAATTCGTTGTGCAGAGAGAGTTCCACTGACGCACCTAGGAGAGAATTGACATCAATAATAATATCGCAAACGATCCAAGAAACAAAGGGGAAAATACACATAATAGAAGAGAAAATGGGGAAGAGCAAGTAAGAAAGGGAGATGATGTTTCCAAAAGTAAAAAGCGTAAGACTGTTTTGGACATTCACCAATCCATCTAAAAAGACAGGTGTTTTGAAGCTTTGATCAAGCTTTATATGTAAAATAGATGATGCATTGCTATAACAGAGTTCGGTTGAAGGAAGTACAATAGATTTCCCATCAACAATAATGTCCTTCCCTGGCTGGGAACAAAGGGAAAACTATACACAGTATATTCGAAAAAGGGCATAGAACAAGTACTAAAAAGTATTGACATTTTGGAAGAGAATAAGTTGGAGAATTATTTGCACATGCACTAATTCCACTAAAAGGGACTGCTGTGAAGAAACATTCATCAAGCTTAAACAATAAAGAAGATAATTCGTTGTGCAGAGAGAGTTCCACTGACACACATAGGAGAGAATTGACATCAATAATAATATCCTAAAAGATCCAAGAAACAAAGAGGAAAATAGACATAATAGAAGAGAAAATGGGGAAGAGCAAGTAAGAAAGGGAGATGATGTTTCCAAAAGTAAAAAGCATAAGACTGTTTTGGACATTCCCTAATCCATCTAAAAAGACGGGTGTTTTGAAGCTTTGATCAAGGTTTATATGTAAAATAGATGATGCATTGCTATGACAGAGTTCGGTTGAAGGAAGTATAATAGATTTCCCATCAACAATAATGTCCTTCCCTGGCTGGGAAAAAAGGGAAAACTATACACAATAGATTCGAAAAAGGGCACAGAACAAGTACAAAAGAGTATTGACATTTTGGAAGAGAATAAGTGGGAGAATTATTTGCACATGCACTAATTCCACTAAAACGGACTGCTGTGAAGAAACATTCATCAAGCTTAAACAATAAAGAAGATAATTCGTTGTTCAGAGAGAGTTCCACTGACGCACATAGGAGAGAATTGACATCAATAATAACATCGCAAACGATCCAAGAAACAAAGGGGAAAATACACATAATAGAAGAGAAAATGGGGAAGAGCAAGTAAGAAAGGGAGATGATGTTTCCAAAAGTAAAAAGCGTAAGACTGTTTTGGACATTCCCCAATCAATCTAAAAAGACGGTTGTTTTGAAGCTTTGATCAAGGTTTATATGTAAAATAGATGATGCATTGCTATGATAGAGTTCGGTTGAAGGAAGTACAATAGATTTCCCATCAACAATAATGTCCTTCCCTGGCTGGGAACAAAGGGAAAACTTTACACAATAGATTCGAAAAAGGGCACAGAACAAGTACAAAAGAGTATTGACATTTTGGAAGAGAATAAGTGGGAGAATTATTTGCACATGCACTAATTCCACTAAAACGGACTGCTGTGAAGAAACATTCATCAAGCTTAAACAATAAAGAAGATAATTCGTTGTTCAGAGAGAGTTCCACTGACGCACCTAGGAGAGAATTGACATCAATAATAATATCCTAAAAGATCCAAGAAACAAAGGGGAAAATACACATAATAGAAGAGAAAATGGGGAAGAGCAAGTAAGAAAAGGAGTTGATGTTTCCAAAAGCAAAAAGCGTAAGACTGTTTTGGACATTCACCAATCCATCTAAAAAGACGGGTGTTTTGAAGCTTTGATCAAGGTTTATATGTAAAATAGATGATGCATTGCTATGACAGAGTTCGGTTGAAGGAAGTATAATAGATTTCCGATCAACAATAATGTCCTTCCCTGGCTGGAAACAAAGGGAAAACTATACAGAATAGATTCGAAAAAGGGCACAGAACAAGTACAAAAGAGTATTGACATTTTGGAAGAGAATAAGTGGGAGAATTATTTGCACATGCACTAATTCCACTAAAACGGACTGCTGTGAAGAAACATTCATCAAGCCTAAACAATAAAGAAGATAATTCGTTGCTCAGAGAGAGTTCCACTGACGCACATAGGAGAGAATTGACATCAATAATAATATCGCAAACGATCCAAGAAACAAAGGGGAAAATACACATAGTAGAAGAGAAAATGGGGAAGAGCAAGTAAGAAAGGGAGATGATGTTTCCAAAAGTAAAAAGCGTAAGACTGTTTTGGACATTCACCAATCCATCTAAAAAGACAGGTGTTTTGAAGCTTTGATCAAGCTTTATATGTAAAATAGATGATGCATTGCTATAACAGAGTTCGGTTGAAGGAAGTACAATAGATTTCCCATCAACAATAATGTCCTTCCCTGGCTGGGAACAAAGGGAAAACTATACACAGTATATTCGAAAAAGGGCATAGAAAAAGTACTAAAAAGTATTGACATTTTGGAAGAGAATAAGTGGGAGAATTATTTGCACATGCACTAATTCCACTAAAAGGGACTGCTGTGAAGAAACATTCATCAAGCTTAAATAATAAAGAAGATAATTCGTTGTGCAGAGAGAGTTCCACTGACGCACATAGGAGAGAATTGACATCAATAATATCGCAAACGATCCAAGAAACAAAGGGGAAAATACACATAATAGAAGAGAAAATGGGGAAGAGCAAGTAAGAAAGGGAGATGATGTTTCCAAAAGTAAAAAGCGTAAGACTGTTTTGGACATTCACCAATCCACCTAAAAAGACGGGTGTTTTGAATCTTTGATCAAGCTTTATATGTAAAATAGATGATGCATTGCTATGACAGAGTTCTGATGAAGGAAGTACAATAGATTTCCCATCAACAATAATGTCCTTCCCTGGCTGGGAACAAAGGGAAAACTATACACAGTATATTCGAAAAAGGGCATAGAACATGTACTAAAAAGTATTGACATTTTGGAAGAGAATAATTGAAAGAATTATTTTCACATGCACTAATTCCACTAAAAGGGACTGCTGTGAAGAAACATTCATCAAGCTTAAACAATAAAGAAGCTAATTCGTTGTGTAGAGAGAGTTCCATTGACGCCCATAGGAGAGAACTGACATCAATAATACTATCATAAAAGATTCAAGAAACAAAGGGAAAATACACATAATAGAAGAGAAAATGGGGAAGAGCAAGTAAGAAAAGGAGTTGATGTTTCCAAAAGCAAAAAGCGTAAGAGTGTTTTGGACATTCACCAATCCATCTAAAAAGATGGGTGTTTTGAAGCTTTGATCAAGCTTTATATGTAAAATAGATGATGCATTGCTATGACAGAGTTTGGTTGAAGGAAGTACAATAGATTTCCCATCAACAATAATGTCCTTCCCTGGCTGGGAACAAAGGGAAAACTATACACAGTATATTCGAAAAAGGGCATAGAACAAGTACTAAAAAGTATTGACATTTTGGAAGAGAATAAGTTGGAGAATTATTTGCACATGCACTAATTCCACTAAAACGGACTGCTGTGAAGAAACATTCATCAAGCTTAAACAATAAAGAAGATAATTCGTTGTGCAGAGAGAGTTCCACTGACGCACATAGGAGAGAATTGACATCAATAATAATATCCTAAAAGATCCAAGAAACAAAGGGAAAATACACATAATAGAAGAGAAAATGGGGAAGAGCAAGTAAGAAAAGGAGTTGATGTTTCCAAAAGCAAAAAGCGTAAGAGTGTTTTGGACATTCACCAATCCATCTAAAAAGATGGGTGTTTTGAAGCTTTGATCAAGGTTTATATGTAAAATAGATGATGCATTGCTATGACAGAGTTCGGTTGACGGAATTACAATAGATTTCCCATCAACAATAATGTCCTTCCCTGGCTGGGAACAAAGGGAAAACTATACACAATAGATTCGAAAAAGGGCACAGAACAAGTACAAAAGAGTATTGACATTTTGGAAGAGAATAAGTGGGAGAATTATTTGCACATGCACTAATTCCACTAAAAGGGACTGCTGTGAAGAAACATTCATCAAGCTTAAACAATAAAGAAGATAATTCGTTGTGCAGAGAGAGTTCCACTGACGCACCTAGGAAAGAATTGACATCAATAATAATATCGCAAACGATCCACGAAACAAAGGGGAAAATACACATAATAGAAGAGAAAATGGGGAAGAGCAAGTAAGAAAGGGAGATGATGTTTCCAAAAGTAATAAGCGTAAGACTGTTTTGGACATTCACCAATCCATCTAAAAAGACAGGTGTTTTGAATCTTTGATCAAGCTTTATATGTAAAATAGATGATGCATTGCTATGACAGAGTTCTGTTGAAGGAAGTACAATAGATTTCCCATCAACAATAATGTCCTTCCCTGGCTGGGAACAAAGGAAAACTATACACAGTATATTCGAAAAAGGGCATAGAACAGGTACTAAAAAGTATTGACATTTTGGAAGAGAATAATTGAAAGAATTATTTTCACATGCACTAATTCCACTAAAAGGGACTGCTGTGAAGAAACATTCATCAAGCTTAAACAATAAAGAAGCTAATTCGTTGTGCAGAGAGAGTTCCATTGACGCACATAGGAGAGAATTGACATCAATAATACTATCATAAAAGATCCAAGAAACAAAGGGAAAATACACATAATAGAAGAGAAAATGGGGAAGAGCAAGTAAGAAAAGGAGTTGATGTTTCCAAAAGCAAAAAGCGTAAGAGTGTTTTGGTCATTCACCAATCCATCTAAAAAGATGGGTGTTTTGAAGCTTTGATCAAGCTTTATATGTAAAATAGATGATGCATTGCTATGACAGAGTTCGGTTGAAGGAAGTACAATAGATTTCCCATCAACAATAATGTCCTTCCCTGGCTGGGAACAAAGGGAAAACTTTACACAGTATATTCGAAAAAGGGCATAGTACAAGTACTAAAAAGTATTGACATTTTGGAAGAGAATAAGTGGGAGAATTATTTGCACATGCACTAATTCCACTAAAACGGACTGCTGTGAAGAAACATTCATCAAGCTTAAACAATAAAGAAGATAATTCGTTGTGCAGAGAGAGTTCCACTGACGCACATAGGAGAGAATTGACATCAATAATAATATCCTAAAAGATCCAAGAAACAAAGGGGAAAATACACATAATAGAAGAGAAAATGGGGAAGAGCAAGTAAGAAAAGGAGTTGATGTTTCCAAAAGCAAAAAGCGTAAGACTGTTTTGGACATTCACCAATCCATCTAAAAAGACGGGTGTTTTGAAGCTTTGATCAAGCTTTATATGTAAAATAGATGATGCATTGCTATGACAGACTTCGGTTGAAGGAATTACAATAGATTTCCCATCAACAATAATGTCCGTCCCTGGCTGGAAACAAAGGGAAAACTATACACAATAGATTCGAAAAAGGGCACAGAACAAGTACAAAAGAGTATTGACATTTTGGAAGAGAATAAGTGGGAGAATTATTTGCACATGCACTAATTCCACTAAAAGGGACAGCTGTGAAGAAACATTCATCAAGCTTAAACAATAAAGAAGATAATTCGTTGTGCAGAGAGAGTTCCACTGACGCACAGAGGAGAGAATTGACATCAATAATAATATCGCAAACGATCCACGAAACAAAGGGGAAAATACACATAATAGAAGAGAAAATGGGGAAGAGCAAGTAAGAAAGGGAGATGATGTTTCCAAAAGTAAAAAGCGTAAGACTGTTTTGGACATTCCCCAATCCATCTAAAAAGACGGGTGTTTTGAAGCTTTGATCAAGGTTTATATGTAAAATAGATGATGCATTGCTATGACAGAGTTCGGTTGAAGGAAGTACAATAGATTTCCCTTCAACAATAATGTCCTTCCCTGGCTGGGAACAAAGGGAAAACTATACAAAATAGATTCGAAAAAGGGCACAGAACAAGTACAAAAGAGTATTGACATTTTGGAAGAGAATAAGTGGGAGAATTATTTCCACATGCACTAATTCATCTAAAACGGACTGCTGTGAAGAAACATTCATCAAGCTTAAACAATAAAGAAGATAATTCGTTGTGCAGAGAGAGTTCCACTGACGCACATAGGAGAGAATTGACATCAATAATATCGCAAACGATCCAAGAAACAAAGGGGAAAATAAACATAATAGAAGAGAAAATGGGGAAGAGCAAGAAAGGGAGATGATGTTTCCAAAAGTAAAAAGCGTAAGACTGTTTTGGACATTCACCAATCCATCTAAAAAGACGGGTGTTTTGAAGCTTTGATCAAGCTTCATATGTAAAATAGATGATGCATTGCTATGACAGACTTCGGTTGAAGGAATTACAATAGATTTCCCATCAACAATAATGTCCGTCCCTGGCTGGAAACAAAGGGAAAACTATACACAATAGATTCGAAAAAGGGCACAGAACAAGTACAAAAGAGTATCGACATTTTGGAAGAGAATAAGTGGGAGAATTATTTGCACATGCACTAATTCCACTAAAACGGACTGCTGTGAAGAAACATTCATCAAGCTTAAAAAATAAAGAAGATAATTCGTTGTGCAGAGAGAGTTCCACTGACGCACCTAGGAGAGAATTGACATCAATAATAATATCCTAAAAGATCCAAGAAACAAAGGGGAAAATACACATAATAGAAGAGAAAATGGGGAAGAGAAAGTAAGTAAAGGAGTTGATGTTTCCAAAAGCAAAAAGCGTAAGACTGTTTTGGACATTCACCAATCCATCTAAAAAGATGGGTGTTTTGAAGCTTTGATCAAGCTTTATATGTAAAATAGATGATGCATTGCTATGACAGAGTTCGGTTGAAGGAAGTACAATAGATTTCCCATCAACAATAATGTCCTTCCCTGGCTGGGAACAAAGGGAAAACTATACACAGTATATTCGAAAAAGGGCATAGAACAAGTACTAAAAAGTATTGACATTTTGGAAGAGAATAAGTGGGAGAATTATTTGCACATGCACTAATTCCACTAAAACGGACTGCTGTGAAGAAACATTCATCAAGCTTAAACAATAAAGAAGATAATTCGTTGTGCAGAGAGAGTTCCACTGACGCACCTAGGAGAGAATTGACATCAATAATAATATCGCAAACGATCCACGAAACAAAGGGGAAAATACACATAATAGAAGAGAAAATGGGGAAGAGCAAGTAAGAAAAGGAGTTGATGTTTCCAAAAGCAAAAAGTGTAAGAGTGTTTTGGACATTCACCAATCCATCTAAAAAGATGGGTGTTTTGAAGCTTTGATCAAGCTTTATATGTAAAATAGATGATGCATTGCTATGACAGAGTTCGGTTGAAGGAAGTACAATAGATTTCCCATAAACAATAATGTCCTTCCCTGGCTGGGAACAAAGGGAAAACTATACACAGTATATTCGAAAAAGGGCATAGAACAAGTACAAAAGAGTATTGACATTTTGGAAGAGAATAAGTGGGAGAATTATTTGCACATGCACTAATTCCACTAAAAGGGACTGCTGTGAAGAAACATTCATCAAGCTTAAACAATAAAGAAGATAATTCGTTGTTCAGAGAGAGTTCCACTGACGCACATAGGAGAGAATTGACATCAATAATAATATCCTAAAAGATCCAAGAAACAAAGGGGAAAATACACATAATAGAAGAGAAAATGGGGAAGAGCAAGTAAGAAAAGGAGTTGATGTTTCCAAAAGCAAAAAGCGTAAGACTGTTTTGGACATTCACCAATCCATCTAAAAAGACGGGTGTTTTGAAGCTTTGATCAAGCTTTATATGTAAAATAGATGATGCATTGCTATGACAGAGTTCGGTTGAAGGAATTACAATAGATTTCTCATCAACAATAATGTCCGTCCGTGGCTGGAAACAAAGGGAAAACTATACACAATAGATTCGAAAAAGGGCACAGAACAAGTACAAAAGAGTATTGACATTTTGGAAGAGAATAAGTGGGAGAATTATTTGCACATACACTAATTCCACTAAAAGGGACTGCTGTGAAGAAACATTCATGAAGCTTAAACAATAAAGAAGATAATTCGTTGTGCAGAGAGAGTTCCACTGACGCACCTAGGAGAGAATTGACATCAATAATAATATCCTAAAAGATCCAAGAAACAAAGGGGAAAATACACATAATAGAAGAGAAAATGTGGAAGAGCAAGTAAGTAAAGGAGTTGATGTTTCCAAAAGCAAAAAGCGTAAGACTGTTTTGGACATTCACCAATCCATCTAAAAAGATGGGTGTTTTGAAGCTTTGATCAAGCTTTATATGTAAAATAGATGATGCATTGCTATGACAGAGTTCGGTTGAAGGAAGTACAATAGATTTCCCATCAACAATAATGTCCTTCCCTGGCTGGGAACAAAGGGAAAACTATACACAGTATATTCGAAAAAGGGCATAGAACAAGTACTAAAAAGTATTGACATTTTGGAAGAGAATAAGTGGGAGAATTATTTGCACATGCACTAATTCCACTAAAACGGACTGCTGTGAAGAAACATTCATCAAGCTTAAACAATAAAGAAGCTAATTCGTTGTGTAGAGAGAGTTCCATTGACGCCCATAGGAGAGAATTGACATCAATAATACTA
Source organism: Sminthopsis crassicaudata (assembly GCF_048593235.1). Lineage (NCBI taxonomy): Eukaryota > Metazoa > Chordata > Mammalia > Dasyuromorphia > Dasyuridae > Sminthopsis > Sminthopsis crassicaudata. The sequence goes on from NC_133617.1 coordinate 442,822,895, forward strand.
TCATAAAAGATCCAAGAAACAAAGGGAAAATACACATAATAGAAGAGAAAATGGGGAAGAGCAAGTAAGAAAAGGAGTTGATGTTTCCAAAAGCAAAAAGCGTAAGAGTGTTTTGGACATTCACCAATCCATCTAAAAAGATGGGTGTTTTGAAGCTTTGATCAAGCTTTATATGTAAAATAGATGATGCATTGCTATGACAGAGTTTGGTTGAAGGAAGTACAATAGATTTCCCATCAACAATAATGTCCTTCCCTGGCTGGGAACAAAGGGAAAACTATACACAGTATATTCGAAAAAGGGCATAGAACAAGTACTAAAAAGTATTGACATTTTGGAAGAGAATAAGTTGGAGAATTATTTGCACATGCACTAATTCCACTAAAACGGACTGCTGTGAAGAAACATTCAATAAGCTTAAACAATAAAGAAGATAATTCGTTGTGCAGAGAGAGTTCCACTGACGCACATAGGAGAGAATTGACATCAATAATAATATCCTAAAAGATCCAAGAAACAAAGGGGAAAATACACATAATAGAAGAGAAAATGGGGAAGAGCAAGTAATAAAAGGAGTTGATGTTTCCAAAAGCAAAAAGCGTAAGACTGTTTTGGACATTCACCAATCCATCTAAAAAGACGGGTGTTTGGAAGCTTTGATCCAGCTTCATATGTAAAATAGATGATGCATTGCTATGACAGAGTTCGGTTGACGGAATTACAATAGATTTCCCATCAACAATAATGTCCTTCCCTGGCTGGGAACAAAGGGAAAACTATACACAATAGATTCGAAAAAGGGCACAGAACAAGTACAAAAGAGTATTGACATTTTGGAAGAGAATAAGTGGGAGAATTATTTGCACATGCACTAATTCCACTAAAAGGGACTGCTGTGAAGAAACATTCATCAAGCTTAAACAATAAAGAAGATAATTCGTTGTGCAGAGAGAGTTCCACTGACGCACCTAGGAAAGAATTGACATCAATAATAATATCGCAAACGATCCACGAAACAAAGGGGAAAATACACATAATAGAAGAGAAAATGGGGAAGAGCAAGTAAGAAAGGGAGATGATGTTTCCAAAAGTAATAAGCGTAAGACTGTTTTGGACATTCACCAATCCATCTAAAAAGACAGGTGTTTTGAATCTTTGATCAAGCTTTATATGTAAAATAGATGATGCATTGCTATGACAGAGTTCTGTTGAAGGAAGTACAATAGATTTCCCATCAACAATAATGTCCTTCCCTGGCTGGGAACAAAGGGAAAACTATACACAGTATATTCGAAAAAGGGCATAGAACAGGTACTAAAAAGTATTGACATTTTGGAAGAGAATAATTGAAAGAATTATTTTCACATGCACTAATTCCACTAAAAGGGACTGCTGTGAAGAAACATTCATCAAGCTTAAACAATAAAGAAGCTAATTCGTTGTGCAGAGAGAGTTCCATTGACGCACATAGGAGAGAATTGACATCAATAATACTATCATAAAAGATCCAAGAAACAAAGGGAAAATACACATAATAGAAGAGAAAATGGGGAAGAGCAAATAAGAAAAGGAGTTGATGTTTCCAAAAGCAAAAAGCGTAAGAGTGTTTTGGTCATTCACCAATCCATCTAAAAAGATGGGTGTTTTGAAGCTTTGATCAAGCTTTATATGTAAAATAGATGATGCATTGCTATGACAGAGTTCGGTTGAAGGAAGTACAATAGATTTCCCATCAACAATAATGTCCTTCCCTGGCTGGGAACAAAGGGAAAACTTTACACAGTATATTCGAAAAAGGGCATAGAACAAGTACTAAAAAGTATTGACATTTTGGAAGAGAATAAGTGGGAGAATTATTTGCACATGCACTAATTCCACTAAAACGGACTGCTGTGAAGAAACATTCATCAAGCTTAAACAATAAAGAAGATAATTCGTTGTGCAGAGAGAGTTCCACTGACGCACATAGGAGAGAATTGACATCAATAATAATATCCTAAAAGATCCAAGAAACAAAGGGGAAAATACACATAATAGAAGAGAAAATGGGGAAGAGCAAGTAAGAAAAGGAGTTGATGTTTCCAAAAGCAAAAAGCGTAAGACTGTTTTGGACATTCACCAATCCATCTAAAAAGACGGGTGTTTGGAAGCTTTGATCAAGCTTTATATGTAAAATAGATGATGCATTGCTATGACAGACTTCGGTTGAAGGAATTACAATAGATTTCCCATCAACAATAATGTCCGTCCCTGGCTGGAAACAAAGGGAAAACTATACACAATAGATTCGAAAAAGGGCACAGAACAAGTACAAAAGAGTATTGACATTTTGGAAGAGAATAAGTGGGAGAATTATTTGCACATGCACTAATTCCACTAAAAGGGACAGCTGTGAAGAAACATTCATCAAGCTTAAACAATAAAGAAGATAATTCGTTGTGCAGAGAGAGTTCCACTGACGCACAGAGGAGAGAATTGACATCAATAATAATATCGCAAACGATCCACGAAACAAAGGGGAAAATACACATAATAGAAGAGAAAATGGGGAAGAGCAAGTAAGAAAGGGAGATGATGTTTCCAAAAGTAAAAAGCGTAAGACTGTTTTGGACATTCCCCAATCCATTTAAAAAGACGGGTGTTTTGAAGCTTTGATCAAGGTTTATATGTAAAATAGATGATGCATTGCTATGACAGAGTTCGGTTGAAGGAAGTACAATAGATTTCCCTTCAACAATAATGTCCTTCCCTGGCTGGGAACAAAGGGAAAACTATACAAAATAGATTCGAAAAAGGGCACAGAACAAGTACAAAAGAGTATTGACATTTTGGAAGAGAATAAGTGGGAGAATTATTTCCACATGCACTAATTCATCTAAAACGGACTGCAGTGAAGAAACATTCATCAAGCTTAAACAATAAAGAAGATAATTCGTTGTGCAGAGAGAGTTCCACTGACGCACATAGGAGAGAATTGACATCAATAATATCGCAAACGATCCAAGAAACAAAGGGGAAAATAAACATAATAGAAGAGAAAATGGGGAAGAGCAAGAAAGGGAGATGATGTTTCCAAAAGTAAAAAGCGTAAGACTGTTTTGGACATTCACCAATCCATCTAAAAAGACGGGTGTTTTGAAGCTTTGATCAAGCTTCATATGTAAAATAGATGATGCATTGCTATGACAGACTTCGGTTGAAGGAATTACAATAGATTTCCCATCAACAATAATGTCCGTCCCTGGCTGGAAACAAAGGGAAAACTATACACAATAGATTCGAAAAAGGGCACAGAACAAGTACAAAAGAGTATCGACATTTTGGAAGAGAATAAGTGGGAGAATTATTTGCACATGCACTAATTCCACTAAAACGGACTGCTGTGAAGAAACATTCATCAAGCTTAAAAAATAAAGAAGATAATTCGTTGTGCAGAGAGAGTTCCACTGACGCACCTAGGAGAGAATTGACATCAATAATAATATCCTAAAAGATCCAAGAAACAAAGGGGAAAATACACATAATAGAAGAGAAAATGGGGAAGAGCAAGTAAGTAAAGGAGTTGATGTTTCCAAAAGCAAAAAGCGTAAGACTGTTTTGGACATTCACCAATCCATCTAAAAAGATGGGTGTTTTGAAGCTTTGATCAAGCTTTATATGTAAAATAGATGATGCATTGCTATGACAGAGTTCGGTTGAAGGAAGTACAATAGATTTCCCATCAACAATAATGTCCTTCCCTGGCTGGGAACAAAGGGAAAACTATACACAGTATATTCGAAAAAGGGCATAGAACAAGTACAAAAGAGTATTGACATTTTGGAAGAGAATAAGTGGGAGAATTATTTGCACATGCACTAATTCCACTAAAAGGGACTGCTGTGAAGAAACATTCATCAAGCTTAAACAATAAAGAAGATAATTCGTTGTGCAGAGAGAGTTCCACTGACGCACCTAGGAGAGAATTGACATCAATAATAATATCCTAAAAGATCCAAGAAACAAAGGGGAAAATACACATAATAGAAGAGAAAATGGGGAAGAGCAAGTAAGAAAAGGAGTTGATGTTTCCAAAAGCAAAAAGCGTAAGACTGTTTTGGACATTCACCAATCCATCTAAAAAGACGGGTGTTTTGAAGCTTTGATCAAGCTTTATATGTAAAATAGATGATGCATTGCTATGACAGAGTTCGGTTGAAGGAATTACAATAGATTTCTCATCAACAATAATGTCCGTCCGTGGCTGGAAACAAAGGGAAAACTATACACAATAGATTCGAAAAAGGGCACAGAACAAGTACAAAAGAGTATTGACATTTTGGAAGAGAATAAGTGGGAGAATTATTTGCACATACACTAATTCCACTAAAAGGGACTGCTGTGAAGAAACATTCATCAAGCTTAAACAATAAAGAAGATAATTCGTTGTGCAGAGAGAGTTCCACTGACGCACCTAGGAGAGAATTGACATCAATAATAATATCCTAAAAGATCCAAGAAACAAAGGGGAAAATACACATAATAGAAGAGAAAATGTGGAAGAGCAAGTAAGTAAAGGAGTTGATGTTTCCAAAAGCAAAAAGCGTAAGACTGTTTTGGACATTCACCAATCCATCTAAAAAGATGGGTGTTTTGAAGCTTTGATCAAGCTTTATATGTAAAATAGATGATGCATTGCTATGACAGAGTTCGGTTGAAGGAATTACAATAGATTTCTCATCAACAATAATGTCCGTCCGTGGCTGGAAACAAAGGGAAAACTATACACAATAGATTCGAAAAAGGGCACAGAACAAGTACAAAAGAGTATTGACATTTTGGAAGAGAATAAGTGGGAGAATTATTTGCACATACACTAATTCCACTAAAAGGGACTGCTGTGAAGAAACATTCATCAAGCTTAAACAATAAAGAAGATAATTCGTTGTGCAGAGAGAGTTCCACTGACGCACCTAGGAGAGAATTGACATCAATAATAATATCCTAAAAGATCCAAGAAACAAAGGGGAAAATACACATAATAGAAGAGAAAATGTGGAAGAGCAAGTAAGTAAAGGAGTTGATGTTTCCAAAAGCAAAAAGCGTAAGACTGTTTTGGACATTCACCAATCCATCTAAAAAGATGGGTGTTTTGAAGCTTTGATCAAGCTTTATATGTAAAATAGATGATGCATTGCTATGACAGAGTTCGGTTGAAGGAAGTACAATAGATTTCCCATCAACAATATTGTCCTTCCCTGGCTGGGAACAAAGGGAAAACTATACACAGTATATTCGAAAAAGGGCATAGAACAAGTACAAAAGAGTATTGACATTTTGGAAGAGAATAAGTGGGAGAATTATTTGCACATGCACTAATTCCACTAAAAGGGACTGCTGTGAAGAAACATTCATCAAGCTTAAACAATAAAGAAGATAATTCGTTGTGCAGAGAGAGTTCCACTGACGCACCTAGGAGAGAATTGACATCAATAATAATATCCTAAAAGATCCAAGAAACAAAGGGGAAAATACACATAATAGAAGAGAAAATGGGGAAGAGCAAGTAAGAAAAGGAGTTGATGTTTCCAAAAGCAAAAAGCGTAAGACTGTTTTGGACATTCACCAATCCATCTAAAAAGACGGGTGTTTTGAAGCTTTGATCAAGCTTTATATGTAAAATAGATGATGCATTGCTATGACAGAGTTCGGTTGAAGGAATTACAATAGATTTCTCATCAACAATAATGTCCGTCCGTGGCTGGAAACAAAGGGAAAACTATACACAATAGATTCGAAAAAGGGCACAGAACAAGTACAAAAGAGTATTGACATTTTGGAAGAGAATAAGTGGGAGAATTATTTGCACATACACTAATTCCACTAAAAGGGACTGCTGTGAAGAAACATTCATCAAGCTTAAACAATAAAGAAGATAATTCGTTGTGCAGAGAGAGTTCCACTTACGCACATAGGAGAGAATTGACATCAATAATAATATCGCAAACGATCCACGAAACAAAGGGGAAAATACACATAATAGAAGAGAAAATGGGGAAGAGAAAGTAAGAAAGGGAGATGATGTTTCCAAAAGTAAAAAGCGTAAGACTGTTTTGGACATTCACCAATCCATCTAAAAAGACAGGTGTTTTGAAGGTTTGATCAAGCTTTATATGTAAAATACATGATGCATTGCTATAACAGAGTTCGGTTGAAGGAAGTACAATAGATTTCCCATCAACAATAATGTCCTTCCCTGGCTGGGAACAAAGGGAAAACTATACACAGTATATTCGAAAAAGGGCATAGAACAAGTACTAAAAAGTATTGACATTTTGGAAGAGAATTAGTGGGAGAATTATTTGCACATGCACTAATTCCACTAAAAGGGACTGCTGTGAAGAAACATTCATCAAGCTTAAATAATAAAGAAGATAATTCGTTGTGCAGAGAGAGTTCCACTGACGCACATAGGAGAGAATTGACAACAATAATATCGCAAACGATCCAAGAAACAAAGGGGAAAATACACATAATAGAAGAGAAAATGGGGAAGAGCAAGTAAGAAAGGGAGATGATGTTTCCAAAAGTAAAAAGCGTAAGACTGTTTTGGACATTCACCAATCCATCTAAAAAGACGGGTGTTTTGAAGCTTTGATCAAGCTTTATATGTAAAATAGATGATGCATTGCTATGACAGACTTCGGTTGAAGGAATTACAATAGATTTCCCATCAACAATAATGTCCGTCCCTGGCTGGAAACAAAGGGAAAACTATACACAATAGATTCGAAAAAGGGCACAGAACAAGTACAAAAGAGTATTGACATTTTGGAAGAGAATAAGTGGGAGAATTATTTGCACATGCACTAATTCCACTAAAACGGACTGCTGTGAAGAAACATTCATCAAGCTTAAAAAATAAAGAAGATAATTCGTTGTGCAGAGAGAGGTCCACTGACGCACCTAGGAGAGAATTGACATCAATAATAATATCCTAAAAGATCCAAGAAAGAAAGGGGAAATACACATAATAGAAGAGAAAATGGGGAAGAGAAAGTAAGAAAAGGAGTTGATGTTTCCAAAAGCAAAAAGCGTAAGACTGTTTTGGACATTCACCAATCCATCTAAAAAGATGGGTGTTTTGAATCTTTGATCAAGCTTTATATGTAAAATAGATGATGCATTGCTATGACAGAGTTCGGTTGAAGGAAGTACAATAGATTTCCCATCAACAATAATGTCCTTCCCTGGCTGGGAACAAAGGGAAAACTATACACAGTATATTCGAAAAAGGGCATAGAACAAGTACTAAAAAGTATTGACATTTTGGAAGAGAATAAGTGGGAGAATTATTTGCACATGCACTAATTCCACTAAAAGGGACTGCTGTGAAGAAACATTCATCAAGCTTAAACAATAAAGAAGATAATTCGTTTTGCAGAGAGAGTTCCACTGACGCACATAGGAGAGAATTGACATCAATAATAATATCCTAAAAGATCCAAGAAACAAAGGGGAAAATACACATACTAGAAGAGAAAATGGGGAAGAGCAAGTAAGAAAAGGAGTTGATGTTTCCAAAAGTAAAAACCGTAAGACTGTTTTGGACATTCACCAATCCATCTAAAAAGACGGGTGTTTTGAAGCTTTGATCAAGCTTTATATGTAAAATAGATGATGCATTGCTATGACAGACTTCGGTTGAAGGAATTACAATAGATTTCCCATCAACAATAATGTCCGTCCCTGGCTGGAAACAAAGGGAAAACTATATACAATAGATTCGAAAAAGGGCACAGAACAAGTACAAAAGAGTATTGACATTTTGGAAGAGAATAAGTGGGAGAATTATTTGCACATGCACTAATTCCACTAAAAGGGACAGCTGTGAAGAAACATTCATCAAGCTTAAACAATAAAGAAGATAATTCGTTGTGCAGAGAGAGTTCCACTGACGCACCTAGGAGAGAATTGACATCAATAATAATATCGCAAACGATCCACGAAACAAAGGGGAAAATACACATAATAGAAGAGAAAATGGGGAAGAGCAAGTAAGAAAGGGAGATGATGTTTCCAAAAGTAAAAAGCATAAGACTGTTTTGGACATTCCCTAATCCATCTAAAAAGACGGGTGTTTTGAAGCTTTGATCAAGGTTTATATGTAAAATAGATGATGCATTGCTATGACAGAGTTCGGTTGAAGGAAGTATAATAGATTTCCCATCAACAATAATGTCCTTCCCTGGCTGGGAAAAAAGGGAAAACTATACACAATAGATTCGAAAAAGGGCACAGAACAAGTACAAAAGAGTATTGACATTTTGGAAGAGAATAAGTGGGAGAATTATTTGCACATGCACTAATTCCACTAAAACGGACTGCTGTGAAGAAACATTCATCAAGCTTAAACAATAAAGAAGATAATTCGGTTTTCAGAGAGAGTTCCACTGACGCACATAGGAGAGAATTGACATCAATAATAATATCCTAAAAGATCCAAGAAACAAAGGGGAAAATACACATACTAGAAGAGAAAATGGGGAAGAGCAAGTAAGAAAAGGAGTTGATGTTTCCAAAAGTAAAAACCGTAAGACTGTTTTGGACATTCACCAATCCATCTAAAAAGACGGGTGTTTTGAAGCTTTGATCAAGCTTTATATGTAAAATAGATGATGCATTGCTATGACAGACTTCGGTTGAAGGAATTACAATAGATTTCCCATCAACAATAATGTCCGTCCCTGGCTGGAAACAAAGGGAAAACTATACACAATAGATTCGAAAAAGGGCACAGAACAAGTACAAAAGAGTATTGACATTTTGGAAGAGAATAAGTGGGAGAATTATTTGCACATGCACTAATTCCACTAAAAGGGACAGCTGTGAAGAAACATTCATCAAGCTTAAACAATAAAGAAGATAATTCGTTGTGCAGAGAGAGTTCCACTGACGCACCTAGGAGAGAATTGACATCAATAATAATATCGCAAACGATCCACGAAACAAAGGGGAAAATACACATAATAGAAGAGAAAATGGGGAAGAGCAAGTAAGAAAGGGAGATGATGTTTCCAAAAGCAAAAAGCATAAGACTGTTTTGGACATTCCCCAATCCATCTAAAAAGACGGGTGTTTTGAAGCCTTGATCAAGGTTTATATGTAAAATAGATGATGCATTGCTATGACAGAGTTCGGTTGAAGGAAGTACAATAGATTTCCCATCAACAATAATGTCCTTCCCTGGCTGGGAACAAAGGGAAAACTATACACAATAGATTCGAAAAAGGGCACAGAACAAGTACAAAAGAGTATTGACATTTTGGAAGAGAATAAGTGGGAGAATTATTTGCACATGCACTAATTCCACTAAAACGGACTGCTGTGAAGAAACATTCATCAAGCTTAAACAATAAAGAAGATAATTCGTTGTTCAGAGAGAGTTCCACTGACGCACATAGGAGAGAATTGACTTCAATAATAATATCCTAAAAGATCCAAGAAACAAAGGGGAAAATACACATAATAGAAGAGAAAATGGGGAAGAGCAAGTAAGAAAAGGAGTTGATGTTTCCAAAAGCAAAAAGCGTAAGACTGTTTTGGACATTCACCAATCCATCTAAAAAGACGGGTGTTTTGAAGCTTTGATCAAGCTTTATATGTAAAATAGATGATGCATTGCTATGACAGACTTCGGTTGAAGGAATTACAATAGATTTCCCATCAACAATAATGTCCGTCCCTGGCTGGAAACAAAGGGAAAACTATACACAATAGATTCGAAAAAGGGCACAGAAAAAGTACAAAAGAGTATTGACATTTTGGAAGAGAATAAGTGGGAGAATTATTTGCACATGCACTAATTCCACTAAAAGGGACAGCTGTGAAGAAACATTCATCAAGCTTAAACAATAAAGAAGATAATTCGTTGTGCAGAGAGAGTTCCACTGACGCACATAGGAGAGAATTGACATCAATAATAATATCGCAAACGATCCACGAAACAAAGGGGAAAATACACATAATAGAAGAGAAAATGGGGAAGAGCAAGTAAGAAAGGGAGATGATGTTTCCAAAAGTAAAAAGCGTAAGACTGTTTTGGACATTCCCCAATCCATCTAAAAAGACGGGTGTTTTGAAGCTTTGATCAAGGTTTATATGTAAAATAGATGATGCATTGCTATGACAGAGTTCGGTTGAAGGAAGTACAATAGATTTCCCATCAACAATAATGTCCTTCCCTGGCTGGGAACAAAGGGAAAACTATACACAATAGATTCGAAAAAGGACACAGAACAAGTACAAAAGAGTATTGACATTTTGGAAGAGAATAAGTGGGAGAATTATTTGCACATGCACTAATTCCACTAAAACGGACTGCTGTGAAGAAACATTCATCAAGCTTAAACAATATAGAAGATAATTCGTTGTTCAGAGAGAGTTCCACTGACGCACATAGGAGAGAATTGACATCAATAATAACATCGCAAACGATCCAAGAAACAAAGGGGAAAATACACATAATAGAAGAGAAAATGGGGAAGAGCAAGTAAGAAAGGGAGATGATGTTTCCAAAAGTAAAAAGCGTAAGACTGTTTTGGACATTCACCAATCCATCTAAAAAGACAGGTGTTTTGAAGCTTTGATCAAGCTTTATATGTAAAATAGATGATGCATTGCTATAACAGAGTTCGGTTGAAGGAAGTACAATAGATTTCCCATCAACAATAATGTCCTTCCCTGGCTGGGAACAAAGGGAAAACTATACACAGTATATTCGAAAAAGGGCATAGAACAAGTACTAAAAAGTATTGACATTTTGGAAGAGAATAAGTTGGAGAATTATTTGCACATGCACTAATTCCACTAAAAGGGACTGCTGTGAAGAAACATTCATCAAGCTTAAACAATAAAGAAGATAATTCGTTGTGCAGAGAGAGTTCCACTGACACACATAGGAGAGAATTGACATCAATAATAATATCCTAAAAGATCCAAGAAACAAAGAGGAAAATAGACATAATAGAAGAGAAAATGGGGAAGAGCAAGTAAGAAAAGGAGTTGATGTTTCCAAAAGCAAAAAGCGTAAGACTGTTTTGGACATTCACCAATCCATCTAAAAAGACGGGTGTTTTGAAGCTTTGATCAAGCTTTATATGTAAAATAGATGATGCATTGCTATGACAGACTTCGGTTGAAGGAATTACAATAGATTTCCCATCAACAATAATGTCCGTCCCTGGCTGGAAACAAAGGGAAAACTATACACAATAGATTCGAAAAAGGGCACAGAACAAGTACAAAAGAGTATTGACATTTTGGAAGAGAATAAGTGGGAGAATTATTTGTACATGCACTAATTCCACTAAAAGGGACAGCTGTGAAGAAACATTCATCAAGCTTAAACAATAAAGAAGATAATTCGTTGTGCAGAGAGAGTTCCACTGACGCACCTAGGAGAGAATTGACATCAATAATAATATCGCAAACGATCCACGAAACAAAGGGGAAAATACACATAATAGAAGAGAAAATGGGGAAGAGCAAGTAAGAAAGGGAGATGATGTTTCCAAAAGTAAAAAGCATAAGACTGTTTTGGACATTCCCTAATCCATCTAAAAAGACGGGTGTTTTGAAGCTTTGATCAAGGTTTATATGTAAAATAGATGATGCATTGCTATGACAGAGTTCGGTTGAAGGAAGTATAATAGATTTCCCATCAACAATAATGTCCTTCCCTGGCTGGGAAAAAAGGGAAAACTATACACAATAGATTCGAAAAAGGGCACAGAACAAGTACAAAAGAGTATTGACATTTTGGAAGAGAATAAGTGGGAGAATTATTTGCACATGCACTAATTCCACTAAAACGGACTGCTGTGAAGAAACATTCATCAAGCTTAAACAATAAAGAAGATAATTCGTTGTTCAGAGAGAGTTCCACTGACGCACATAGGAGAGAATTGACATCAATAATAACATCGCAAACGATCCAAGAAACAAAGGGGAAAATACACATAATAGAAGAGAAAATGGGGAAGAGCAAGTAAGAAAGGGAGATGATGTTTCCAAAAGTAAAAAGCGTAAGACTGTTTTGGACATTCACCAATCCATCTAAAAAGACAGGTGTTTTGAAGCTTTGATCAAGCTTTATATGTAAAATAGATGATGCATTGCTATAACAGAGTTCGGTTGAAGGAAGTACAATAGATTTCCCATCAACAATAATGTCCTTCCCTGGCTGGGAACAAAGGGAAAACTATACACAGTATATTCGAAAAAGGGCATAGAACAAGTACTAAAAAGTACTGACATTTTGGAAGAGAATAAGTGGGAGAATTATTTGCACATGCACTAATTCCACTAAAAGGGACTGCTGTGAAGAAACATTCATCAAGCTTAAACAATAAAGAAGATAATTCGTTTTGCAGAGAGAGTTCCACTGACGCACATAGGAGAGAATTGACATCAATAATAATATCCTAAAAGATCCAAGAAACAAAGGGGAAAATACACATACTAGAAGAGAAAATGGGGAAGAGCAAGTAAGAAAAGGAGTTGATGTTTCCAAAAGTAAAAACCGTAAGACTGTTTTGGACATTCACCAATCCATCTAAAAAGACGGGTGTTTTGAAGCTTTGATCAAGCTTTATATGTAAAATAGATGATGCATTGCTATGACAGACTTCGGTTGAAGGAATTACAATAGATTTCCCATCAACAATAATGTCCGTCCCTGGCTGGAAACAAAGGGAAAACTATACACAATAGATTCGAAAAAGGGCACAGAACAAGTACAAAAGAGTATTGACATTTTGGAAGAGAATAAGTGGGAGAATTATTTGCACATGCACTAATTCCACTAAAAGGGACAGCTGTGAAGAAACATTCATCAAGCTTAAACAATAAAGAAGATAATTCGTTGTGCAGAGAGAGTTCCACTGACGCACCTAGGAGAGAATTGACATCAATAATAATATCGCAAACGATCCACGAAACAAAGGGGAAAATACACATAATAGAAGAGAAAATGGGGAAGAGCAAGTAAGAAAGGGAGATGATGTTTCCAAAAGCAAAAAGCATAAGACTGTTTTGGACATTCCCCAATCCATCTAAAAAGACGGGTGTTTTGAAGCCTTGATCAAGGTTTATATGTAAAATAGATGATGCATTGCTATGACAGAGTTCGGTTGAAGGAAGTACAATAGATTTCCCATCAACAATAATGTCCTTCCCTGGCTGGGAACAAAGGGAAAACTATACACAATAGATTCGAAAAAGGGCACAGAACAAGTACAAAAGAGTATTGACATTTTGGAAGAGAATAAGTGGGAGAATTATTTGCACATGCACTAATTCCACTAAAACGGACTGCTGTGAAGAAACATTCATCAAGCTTAAACAATAAAGAAGATAATTCGTTGTTCAGAGAGAGTTCCACTGACGCACATAGGAGAGAATTGACATCAATAATAATATCCTAAAAGATCCAAGAAACAAAGGGGAAAATACACATAATAGAAGAGAAAATGGGGAAGAGCAAGTAAGAAAAGGAGTTGATGTTTCCAAAAGCAAAAAGCGTAAGACTGTTTTGGACATTCACCAATCCATCTAAAAAGACGGGTGTTTTGAAGCTTTGATCAAGCTTTATATGTAAAATAGATGATGCATTGCTATGACAGACTTCGGTTGAAGGAATTACAATAGATTTCCCATCAACAATAATGTCCGTCCCTGGCTGGAAACAAAGGGAAAACTATACACAATAGATTCGAAAAAGGGCACAGAAAAAGTACAAAAGAGTATTGACATTTTGGAAGAGAATAAGTGGGAGAATTATTTGCACATGCACTAATTCCACTAAAAGGGACAGCTGTGAAGAAACATTCATCAAGCTTAAACAATAAAGAAGATAATTCGTTGTGCAGAGAGAGTTCCACTGACGCACATAGGAGAGAATTGACATCAATAATAATATCGCAAACGATCCACGAAACAAAGGGGAAAATACACATAATAGAAGAGAAAATGGGGAAGAGCAAGTAAGAAAGGGAGATGATGTTTCCAAAAGTAAAAAGCGTAAGACTGTTTTGGACATTCCCCAATCCATCTAAAAAGACGGGTGTTTTGAAGCTTTGATCAAGGTTTATATGTAAAATAGATGATGCATTGCTATGACAGAGTTCGGTTGAAGGAAGTACAATAGATTTCCCATCAACAATAATGTCCTTCCCTGGCTGGGAACAAAGGGAAAACTATACACAATAGATTCGAAAAAGGACACAGAACAAGTACAAAAGAGTATTGACATTTTGGAAGAGAATAAGTGGGAGAATTATTTGCACATGCACTAATTCCACTAAAACGGACTGCTGTGAAGAAACATTCATCAAGCTTAAACAATATAGAAGATAATTCGTTGTTCAGAGAGAGTTCCACTGACGCACATAGGAGAGAATTGACATCAATAATAACATCGCAAACGATCCAAGAAACAAAGGGGAAAATACACATAATAGAAGAGAAAATGGGGAAGAGCAAGTAAGAAAAGGAGTTGATGTTTCCAAAAGCAAAAAGCGTAAGACTGTTTTGGACATTCACCAATCCATCTAAAAAGACGGGTGTTTTGAAGCTTTGATCAAGTTTTATATGTAAAATAGATGATGCATTGCTATGACAGAGTTCGGTTGAAGGAATTACAATAGATTTCCCATCAACAATAATGTCCGTCCGTGGCTGGAAACAAAGGGAAAACTATACACAATAGATTCGAAAAAGGGCACAGAACAAGTACAAAAGAGTATTGACATTTTGGAAGAGAATAAGTGGGAGAATTATTTGCACATGCACTAATTCCACTAAAAGGGACTGCTGTGAAGAAACATTCATCAAGCTTAAACAATAAAGAAGATAATTCGTTGTGCAGAGAGAGTTCCACTGACGCACCTAGGAGAGAATTGACATCAATAATAATATCGCAAACGATCCAAGAAACAAAGGGGAAAATACACATAATAGAAGAGAAAATGGGGAAGAGCAAGTAAGAAAGGGAGATGATGTTTCCAAAAGTAAAAAGCGTAAGACTGTTTTGGACATTCACCAATCCATCTAAAAAGACAGGTGTTTTGAAGCTTTGATCAAGCTTTATATGTAAAATAGATGATGCATTGCTATAACAGAGTTCGGTTGAAGGAAGTACAATAGATTTCCCATCAACAATAATGTCCTTCCCTGGCTGGGAACAAAGGGAAAACTATACACAGTATATTCGAAAAAGGGCATAGAACAAGTACTAAAAAGTATTGACATTTTGGAAGAGAATAAGTTGGAGAATTATTTGCACATGCACTAATTCCACTAAAAGGGACTGCTGTGAAGAAACATTCATCAAGCTTAAACAATAAAGAAGATAATTCGTTGTGCAGAGAGAGTTCCACTGACACACATAGGAGAGAATTGACATCAATAATAATATCCTAAAAGATCCAAGAAACAAAGAGGAAAATAGACATAATAGAAGAGAAAATGGGGAAGAGCAAGTAAGAAAGGGAGATGATGTTTCCAAAAGTAAAAAGCATAAGACTGTTTTGGACATTCCCTAATCCATCTAAAAAGACGGGTGTTTTGAAGCTTTGATCAAGGTTTATATGTAAAATAGATGATGCATTGCTATGACAGAGTTCGGTTGAAGGAAGTATAATAGATTTCCCATCAACAATAATGTCCTTCCCTGGCTGGGAAAAAAGGGAAAACTATACACAATAGATTCGAAAAAGGGCACAGAACAAGTACAAAAGAGTATTGACATTTTGGAAGAGAATAAGTGGGAGAATTATTTGCACATGCACTAATTCCACTAAAACGGACTGCTGTGAAGAAACATTCATCAAGCTTAAACAATAAAGAAGATAATTCGTTGTTCAGAGAGAGTTCCACTGACGCACATAGGAGAGAATTGACATCAATAATAATATCCTAAAAGATCCAAGAAACAAAGGGGAAAATACACATAATAGAAGAGAAAATGGGGAAGAGCAAGTAAGAAAAGGAGTTGATGTTTCCAAAAGCAAAAAGCGTAAGACTGTTTTGGACATTCACCAATCCATCTAAAAAGACGGGTGTTTTGAAGCTTTGATCAAGCTTTATATGTAAAATAGATGATGCATTGCTATGACAGACTTCGGTTGAAGGAATTACAATAGATTTCCCATCAACAATAATGTCCGTCCCTGGCTGGAAACAAAGGGAAAACTATACACAATAGATTCGAAAAAGGGCACAGAAAAAGTACAAAAGAGTATTGACATTTTGGAAGAGAATAAGTGGGAGAATTATTTGCACATGCACTAATTCCACTAAAAGGGACAGCTGTGAAGAAACATTCATCAAGCTTAAACAATAAAGAAGATAATTCGTTGTGCAGAGAGAGTTCCACTGACGCACATAGGAGAGAATTGACATCAATAATAATATCGCAAACGATCCACGAAACAAAGGGGAAAATACACATAATAGAAGAGAAAATGGGGAAGAGCAAGTAAGAAAGGGAGATGATGTTTCCAAAAGTAAAAAGCGTAAGACTGTTTTGGACATTCCCCAATCCATCTAAAAAGACGGGTGTTTTGAAGCTTTGATCAAGGTTTATATGTAAAATAGATGATGCATTGCTATGACAGAGTTCGGTTGAAGGAAGTACAATAGATTTCCCATCAACAATAATGTCCTTCCCTGGCTGGGAACAAAGGGAAAACTATACACAATAGATTCGAAAAAGGACACAGAACAAGTACAAAAGAGTATTGACATTTTGGAAGAGAATAAGTGGGAGAATTATTTGCACATGCACTAATTCCACTAAAACGGACTGCTGTGAAGAAACATTCATCAAGCTTAAACAATATAGAAGATAATTCGTTGTTCAGAGAGAGTTCCACTGACGCACATAGGAGAGAATTGACATCAATAATAACATCGCAAACGATCCAAGAAACAAAGGGGAAAATACACATAATAGAAGAGAAAATGGGGAAGAGCAAGTAAGAAAAGGAGTTGATGTTTCCAAAAGCAAAAAGCGTAAGACTGTTTTGGACATTCACCAATCCATCTAAAAAGACGGGTGTTTTGAAGCTTTGATCAAGTTTTATATGTAAAATAGATGATGCATTGCTATGACAGAGTTCGGTTGAAGGAATTACAATAGATTTCCCATCAACAATAATGTCCGTCCGTGGCTGGAAACAAAGGGAAAACTATACACAATAGATTCGAAAAAGGGCACAGAACAAGTACAAAAGAGTATTGACATTTTGGAAGAGAATAAGTGGGAGAATTATTTGCACATGCACTAATTCCACTAAAAGGGACTGCTGTGAAGAAACATTCATCAAGCTTAAACAATAAAGAAGATAATTCGTTGTGCAGAGAGAGTTCCACTGACGCACCTAGGAGAGAATTGACATCAATAATAATATCGCAAACGATCCAAGAAACAAAGGGGAAAATACACATAATAGAAGAGAAAATGGGGAAGAGCAAGTAAGAAAGGGAGATGATGTTTCCAAAAGTAAAAAGCGTAAGACTGTTTTGGACATTCACCAATCCATCTAAAAAGACAGGTGTTTTGAAGCTTTGATCAAGCTTTATATGTAAAATAGATGATGCATTGCTATAACAGAGTTCGGTTGAAGGAAGTACAATAGATTTCCCATCAACAATAATGTCCTTCCCTGGCTGGGAACAAAGGGAAAACTATACACAGTATATTCGAAAAAGGGCATAGAACAAGTACTAAAAAGTATTGACATTTTGGAAGAGAATAAGTTGGAGAATTATTTGCACATGCACTAATTCCACTAAAAGGGACTGCTGTGAAGAAACATTCATCAAGCTTAAACAATAAAGAAGATAATTCGTTGTGCAGAGAGAGTTCCACTGACACACATAGGAGAGAATTGACATCAATAATAATATCCTAAAAGATCCAAGAAACAAAGAGGAAAATAGACATAATAGAAGAGAAAATGGGGAAGAGCAAGTAAGAAAGGGAGATGATGTTTCCAAAAGTAAAAAGCATAAGACTGTTTTGGACATTCCCTAATCCATCTAAAAAGACGGGTGTTTTGAAGCTTTGATCAAGGTTTATATGTAAAATAGATGATGCATTGCTATGACAGAGTTCGGTTGAAGGAAGTATAATAGATTTCCCATCAACAATAATGTCCTTCCCTGGCTGGGAAAAAAGGGAAAACTATACACAATAGATTCGAAAAAGGGCACAGAACAAGTACAAAAGAGTATTGACATTTTGGAAGAGAATAAGTGGGAGAATTATTTGCACATGCACTAATTCCACTAAAACGGACTGCTGTGAAGAAACATTCATCAAGCTTAAACAATAAAGAAGATAATTCGTTGTTCAGAGAGAGTTCCACTGACGCACATAGGAGAGAATTGACATCAATAATAACATCGCAAACGATCCAAGAAACAAAGGGGAAAATACACATAATAGAAGAGAAAATGGGGAAGAGCAAGTAAGAAAGGGAGATGATGTTTCCAAAAGTAAAAAGCGTAAGACTGTTTTGGACATTCCCCAATCAATCTAAAAAGACGGGTGTTTTGAAGCTTTGATCAAGGTTTATATGTAAAATAGATGATGCATTGCTATGATAGAGTTCGGTTGAAGGAAGTACAATAGATTTCCCATCAACAATAATGTCCTTCCCTGGCTGGGAACAAAGGGAAAACTTTACACAATAGATTCGAAAAAGGGCACAGAACAAGTACAAAAGAGTATTGACATTTTGGAAGAGAATAAGTGGGAGAATTATTTGCACATGCACTAATTCCACTAAAACGGACTGCTGTGAAGAAACATTCATCAAGCTTAAACAATAAAGAAGATAATTCGTTGTTCAGAGAGAGTTCCACTGACGCACCTAGGAGAGAATTGACATCAATAATAATATCCTAAAAGATCCAAGAAACAAAGGGGAAAATACACATAATAGAAGAGAAAATGGGGAAGAGCAAGTAAGAAAAGGAGTTGATGTTTCCAAAAGCAAAAAGCGTAAGACTGTTTTGGACATTCACCAATCCATCTAAAAAGACGGGTGTTTTGAAGCTTTGATCAAGGTTTATATGTAAAATAGATGATGCATTGCTATGACAGAGTTCGGTTGAAGGAAGTATAATAGATTTCCCATCAACAATAATGTCCTTCCCTGGCTGGAAACAAAGGGAAAACTATACAGAATAGATTCGAAAAAGGGCACAGAACAAGTACAAAAGAGTATTGACATTTTGGAAGAGAATAAGTGGGAGAATTATTTGCACATGCACTAATTCCACTAAAACGGACTGCTGTGAAGAAACATTCATCAAGCCTAAACAATAAAGAAGATAATTCGTTGTTCAGAGAGAGTTCCACTGACGCACATAGGAGAGAATTGACATCAATAATAATATCGCAAACGATCCAAGAAACAAAGGGGAAAATACACATAGTAGAAGAGAAAATGGGGAAGAGCAAGTAAGAAAGGGAGATGATGTTTCCAAAAGTAAAAAGCGTAAGACTGTTTTGGACATTCACCAATCCATCTAAAAAGACAGGTGTTTTGAAGCTTTGATCAAGCTTTATATGTAAAATAGATGATGCATTGCTATAACAGAGTTCGGTTGAAGGAAGTACAATAGATTTCCCATCAACAATAATGTCCTTCCCTGGCTGGGAACAAAGGGAAAACTATACACAGTATATTCGAAAAAGGGCATAGAAAAAGTACTAAAAAGTATTGACATTTTGGAAGAGAATAAGTGGGAGAATTATTTGCACATGCACTAATTCCACTAAAAGGGACTGCTGTGAAGAAACATTCATCAAGCTTAAATAATAAAGAAGATAATTCGTTGTGCAGAGAGAGTTCCACTGACGCACATAGGAGAGAATTGACATCAATAATATCGCAAACGATCCAAGAAACAAAGGGGAAAATACACATAATAGAAGAGAAAATGGGGAAGAGCAAGTAAGAAAGGGAGATGATGTTTCCAAAAGTAAAAAGCGTAAGACTGTTTTGGACATTCACCAATCCACCTAAAAAGACGGGTGTTTTGAATCTTTGATCAAGCTTTATATGTAAAATAGATGATGCATTGCTATGACAGAGTTCTGATGAAGGAAGTACAATAGATTTCCCATCAACAATAATGTCCTTCCCTGGCTGGGAACAAAGGGAAAACTATACACAGTATATTCGAAAAAGGGCATAGAACATGTACTAAAAAGTATTGACATTTTGGAAGAGAATAATTGAAAGAATTATTTTCACATGCACTAATTCCACTAAAAGGGACTGCTGTGAAGAAACATTCATCAAGCTTAAACAATAAAGAAGCTAATTCGTTGTGTAGAGAGAGTTCCATTGACGCCCATAGGAGAGAACTGACATCAATAATACTATCATAAAAGATTCAAGAAACAAAGGGAAAATACACATAATAGAAGAGAAAATGGGGAAGAGCAAGTAAGAAAAGGAGTTGATGTTTCCAAAAGCAAAAAGCGTAAGAGTGTTTTGGACATTCACCAATCCATCTAAAAAGATGGGTGTTTTGAAGCTTTGATCAAGCTTTATATGTAAAATAGATGATGCATTGCTATGACAGAGTTTGGTTGAAGGAAGTACAATAGATTTCCCATCAACAATAATGTCCTTCCCTGGCTGGGAACAAAGGGAAAACTATACACAGTATATTCGAAAAAGGGCATAGAACAAGTACTAAAAAGTATTGACATTTTGGAAGAGAATAAGTTGGAGAATTATTTGCACATGCACTAATTCCACTAAAACGGACTGCTGTGAAGAAACATTCATCAAGCTTAAACAATAAAGAAGATAATTCGTTGTGCAGAGAGAGTTCCACTGACGCACATAGGAGAGAATTGACATCAATAATAATATCCTAAAAGATCCAAGAAACAAAGGGAAAATACACATAATAGAAGAGAAAATGGGGAAGAGCAAGTAAGAAAAGGAGTTGATGTTTCCAAAAGCAAAAAGCGTAAGAGTGTTTTGGACATTCACCAATCCATCTAAAAAGATGGGTGTTTTGAAGCTTTGATCAAGGTTTATATGTAAAATAGATGATGCATTGCTATGACAGAGTTCGGTTGACGGAATTACAATAGATTTCCCATCAACAATAATGTCCTTCCCTGGCTGGGAACAAAGGGAAAACTATACACAATAGATTCGAAAAAGGGCACAGAACAAGTACAAAAGAGTATTGACATTTTGGAAGAGAATAAGTGGGAGAATTATTTGCACATGCACTAATTCCACTAAAAGGGACTGCTGTGAAGAAACATTCATCAAGCTTAAACAATAAAGAAGATAATTCGTTGTGCAGAGAGAGTTCCACTGACGCACCTAGGAAAGAATTGACATCAATAATAATATCGCAAACGATCCACGAAACAAAGGGGAAAATACACATAATAGAAGAGAAAATGGGGAAGAGCAAGTAAGAAAGGGAGATGATGTTTCCAAAAGTAATAAGCGTAAGACTGTTTTGGACATTCACCAATCCATCTAAAAAGACAGGTGTTTTGAATCTTTGATCAAGCTTTATATGTAAAATAGATGATGCATTGCTATGACAGAGTTCTGTTGAAGGAAGTACAATAGATTTCCCATCAACAATAATGTCCTTCCCTGGCTGGGAACAAAGGAAAACTATACACAGTATATTCGAAAAAGGGCATAGAACAGGTACTAAAAAGTATTGACATTTTGGAAGAGAATAATTGAAAGAATTATTTTCACATGCACTAATTCCACTAAAAGGGACTGCTGTGAAGAAACATTCATCAAGCTTAAACAATAAAGAAGCTAATTCGTTGTGCAGAGAGAGTTCCATTGACGCACATAGGAGAGAATTGACATCAATAATACTATCATAAAAGATCCAAGAAACAAAGGGAAAATACACATAATAGAAGAGAAAATGGGGAAGAGCAAGTAAGAAAAGGAGTTGATGTTTCCAAAAGCAAAAAGCGTAAGAGTGTTTTGGTCATTCACCAATCCATCTAAAAAGATGGGTGTTTTGAAGCTTTGATCAAGCTTTATATGTAAAATAGATGATGCATTGCTATGACAGAGTTCGGTTGAAGGAAGTACAATAGATTTCCCATCAACAATAATGTCCTTCCCTGGCTGGGAACAAAGGGAAAACTTTACACAGTATATTCGAAAAAGGGCATAGAACAAGTACTAAAAAGTATTGACATTTTGGAAGAGAATAAGTGGGAGAATTATTTGCACATGCACTAATTCCACTAAAACGGACTGCTGTGAAGAAACATTCATCAAGCTTAAACAATAAAGAAGATAATTCGTTGTGCAGAGAGAGTTCCACTGACGCACATAGGAGAGAATTGACATCAATAATAATATCCTAAAAGATCCAAGAAACAAAGGGGAAAATACACATAATAGAAGAGAAAATGGGGAAGAGCAAGTAAGAAAAGGAGTTGATGTTTCCAAAAGCAAAAAGCGTAAGACTGTTTTGGACATTCACCAATCCATCTAAAAAGACGGGTGTTTTGAAGCTTTGATCAAGCTTTATATGTAAAATAGATGATGCATTGCTATGACAGACTTCGGTTGAAGGAATTACAATAGATTTCCCATCAACAATAATGTCCGTCCCTGGCTGGAAACAAAGGGAAAACTATACACAATAGATTCGAAAAAGGGCACAGAACAAGTACAAAAGAGTATTGACATTTTGGAAGAGAATAAGTGGGAGAATTATTTGCACATGCACTAATTCCACTAAAAGGGACAGCTGTGAAGAAACATTCATCAAGCTTAAACAATAAAGAAGATAATTCGTTGTGCAGAGAGAGTTCCACTGACGCACAGAGGAGAGAATTGACATCAATAATAATATCGCAAACGATCCACGAAACAAAGGGGAAAATACACATAATAGAAGAGAAAATTGGGAAGAGCAAGTAAGAAAGGGAGATGATGTTTCCAAAAGTAAAAAGCGTAAGACTGTTTTGGACATTCCCCAATCCATCTAAAAAGACGGGTGTTTTGAAGCTTTGATCAAGGTTTATATGTAAAATAGATGATGCATTGCTATGACAGAGTTCGGTTGAAGGAAGTACAATAGATTTCCCTTCAACAATAATGTCCTTCCCTGGCTGGGAACAAAGGTAAAACTATACAAAATAGATTCGAAAAAGGGCACAGAACAAGTACAAAAGAGTATTGACATTTTGGAAGAGAATAAGTGGGAGAATTATTTCCACATGCACTAATTCATCTAAAACGGACTGCTGTGAAGAAACATTCATCAAGCTTAAACAATAAAGAAGATAATTCGTTGTGCAGAGAGAGTTCCACTGACGCACATAGGAGAGAATTGACATCAATAATATCGCAAACGATCCAAGAAACAAAGGGGAAAATAAACATAATAGAAGAGAAAATGGGGAAGAGCAAGAAAGGGAGATGATGTTTCCAAAAGTAAAAAGCGTAAGACTGTTTTGGACATTCACCAATCCATCTAAAAAGACGGGTGTTTTGAAGCTTTGATCAAGCTTCATATGTAAAATAGATGATGCATTGCTATGACAGACTTCGGTTGAAGGAATTACAATAGATTTCCCATCAACAATAATGTCCGTCCCTGGCTGGAAACAAAGGGAAAACTATACACAATAGATTCGAAAAAGGGCACAGAACAAGTACAAAAGAGTATCGACATTTTGGAAGAGAATAAGTGGGAGAATTATTTGCACATGCACTAATTCCACTAAAACGGACTGCTGTGAAGAAACATTCATCAAGCTTAAAAAATAAAGAAGATAATTCGTTGTGCAGAGAGAGTTCCACTGACGCACCTAGGAGAGAATTGACATCAATAATAATATCCTAAAAGATCCAAGAAACAAAGGGGAAAATACACATAATAGAAGAGAAAATGGGGAAGAGCAAGTAAGTAAAGGAGTTGATGTTTCCAAAAGCAAAAAGCGTAAGACTGTTTTGGACATTCACCAATCCATCTAAAAAGATGGGTGTTTTGAAGCTTTGATCAAGCTTTATATGTAAAATAGATGATGCATTGCTATGACAGAGTTCGGTTGAAGGAAGTACAATAGATTTCCCATCAACAATAATGTCCTTCCCTGGCTGGGAACAAAGGGAAAACTATACACAGTATATTCGAAAAAGGGCATAGAACAAGTACTAAAAAGTATTGACATTTTGGAAGAGAATAAGTGGGAGAATTATTTGCACATGCACTAATTCCACTAAAACGGACTGCTGTGAAGAAACATTCATCAAGCTTAAACAATAAAGAAGATAATTCGTTGTGCAGAGAGAGTTCCACTGACGCACCTAGGAGAGAATTGACATCAATAATAATATCGCAAACGATCCACGAAACAAAGGGGAAAATACACATAATAGAAGAGAAAATGGGGAAGAGCAAGTAAGAAAAGGAGTTGATGTTTCCAAAAGCAAAAAGTGTAAGAGTGTTTTGGACATTCACCAATCCATCTAAAAAGATGGGTGTTTTGAAGCTTTGATCAAGCTTTATATGTAAAATAGATGATGCATTGCTATGACAGAGTTCGGTTGAAGGAAGTACAATAGATTTCCCATAAACAATAATGTCCTTCCCTGGCTGGGAACAAAGGGAAAACTATACACAGTATATTCGAAAAAGGGCATAGAACAAGTACAAAAGAGTATTGACATTTTGGAAGAGAATAAGTGGGAGAATTATTTGCACATGCACTAATTCCACTAAAAGGGACTGCTGTGAAGAAACATTCATCAAGCTTAAACAATAAAGAAGATAATTCGTTGTTCAGAGAGAGTTCCACTGACGCACATAGGAGAGAATTGACATCAATAATAATATCCTAAAAGATCCAAGAAACAAAGGGGAAAATACACATAATAGAAGAGAAAATGGGGAAGAGCAAGTAAGAAAAGGAGTTGATGTTTCCAAAAGCAAAAAGCGTAAGACTGTTTTGGACATTCACCAATCCATCTAAAAAGACGGGTGTTTTGAAGCTTTGATCAAGCTTTATATGTAAAATAGATGATGCATTGCTATGACAGAGTTCGGTTGAAGGAATTACAATAGATTTCTCATCAACAATAATGTCCGTCCGTGGCTGGAAACAAAGGGAAAACTATACACAATAGATTCGAAAAAGGGCACAGAACAAGTACAAAAGAGTATTGACATTTTGGAAGAGAATAAGTGGGAGAATTATTTGCACATACACTAATTCCACTAAAAGGGACTGCTGTGAAGAAACATTCATGAAGCTTAAACAATAAAGAAGATAATTCGTTGTGCAGAGAGAGTTCCACTGACGCACCTAGGAGAGAATTGACATCAATAATAATATCCTAAAAGATCCAAGAAACAAAGGGGAAAATACACATAATAGAAGAGAAAATGTGGAAGAGCAAGTAAGTAAAGGAGTTGATGTTTCCAAAAGCAAAAAGCGTAAGACTGTTTTGGACATTCACCAATCCATCTAAAAAGATGGGTGTTTTGAAGCTTTGATCAAGCTTTATATGTAAAATAGATGATGCATTGCTATGACAGAGTTCGGTTGAAGGAAGTACAATAGATTTCCCATCAACAATAATGTCCTTCCCTGGCTGGGAACAAAGGGAAAACTATACACAGTATATTCGAAAAAGGGCATAGAACAAGTACTAAAAAGTATTGACATTTTGGAAGAGAATAAGTGGGAGAATTATTTGCACATGCACTAATTCCACTAAAACGGACTGCTGTGAAGAAACATTCATCAAGCTTAAACAATAAAGAAGCTAATTCGTTGTGTAGAGAGAGTTCCATTGACGCCCATAGGAGAGAATTGACATCAATAATACTATCATAAAAGATCCAAGAAACAAAGGGAAAATACACATAATAGAAGAGAAAATGGGGAAGAGCAAGTAAGAAAAGGAGTTGATGTTTCCAAAAGCAAAAAGCGTAAGAGTGTTTTGGACATTCACCAATCCATCTAAAAAGATGGGTGTTTTGAAGCTTTGATCAAGCTTTATATGTAAAATAGATGATGCATTGCTATGACAGAGTTTGGTTGAAGGAAGTACAATAGATTTCCCATCAACAATAATGTCCTTCCCTGGCTGGGAACAAAGGGAAAACTATACACAGTATATTCGAAAAAGGGCATAGAACAAGTACTAAAAAGTATTGACATTTTGGAAGAGAATAAGTTGGAGAATTATTTGCACATGCACTAATTCCACTAAAACGGACTGCTGTGAAGAAACATTCATCAAGCTTAAACAATAAAGAAGATAATTCGTTGTGCAGAGAGAGTTCCACTGACGCACATAGGAGAGAATTGACATCAATAATAATATCCTAAAAGATCCAAGAAACAAAGGGAAAATACACATAATAGAAGAGAAAATGGGGAAGAGCAAGTAAGAAAAGGAGTTGATGTTTCCAAAAGCAAAAAGCGTAAGACTGTTTTGGACATTCACCAATCCATCTAAAAAGACGGGTGTTTGGAAGCTTTGATCCAGCTTCATATGTAAAATAGATGAGGCATTGCTATGACAGAGTTCGGTTGACGGAATTACAATAGATTTCCCATCAACAATAATGTCCTTCCCTGGCTGGGAACAAAGGGAAAACTATACACAATAGATTCGAAAAAGGGCACAGAACAAGTACAAAAGAGTATTGACATTTTGGAAGAGAATAAGTGGGAGAATTATTTGCACATGCACTAATTCCACTAAAAGGGACTGCTGTGAAGAAACATTCATCAAGCTTAAACAATAAAGAAGATAATTCGTTGTGCAGAGAGAGTTCCACTGACGCACCTAGGAAAGAATTGACATCAATAATAATATCGCAAACGATCCACGAAACAAAGGGGAAAATACACATAATAGAAGAGAAAATGGGGAAGAGCAAGTAAGAAAGGGAGATGATGTTTCCAAAAGTAATAAGCGTAAGACTGTTTTGGACATTCACCAATCCATCTAAAAAGACAGGTGTTTTGAATCTTTGATCAAGCTTTATATGTAAAATAGATGATGCATTGCTATGACAGAGTTCTGTTGAAGGAAGTACAATAGATTTCCCATCAACAATAATGTCCTTCCCTGGCTGGGAACAAAGGGAAAACTATACACAGTATATTCGAAAAAGGGCATAGAACAGGTACTAAAAAGTATTGACATTTTGGAAGAGAATAATTGAAAGAATTATTTTCACATGCACTAATTCCACTAAAAGGGACTGCTGTGAAGAAACATTCATCAAGCTTAAACAATAAAGAAGCTAATTCGTTGTGCAGAGAGAGTTCCATTGACGCACATAGGAGAGAATTGACATCAATAATACTATCATAAAAGATCCAAGAAACAAAGGGAAAATACACATAATAGAAGAGAAAATGGGGAAGAGCAAGTAAGAAAAGGAGTTGATGTTTCCAAAAGCAAAAAGCGTAAGAGTGTTTTGGTCATTCACCAATCCATCTAAAAAGATGGGTGTTTTGAAGCTTTGATCAAGCTTTATATGTAAAATAGATGATGCATTGCTATGACAGAGTTCGGTTGAAGGAAGTACAATAGATTTCCCATCAACAATAATGTCCTTCCCTGGCTGGGAACAAAGGGAAAACTTTACACAGTATATTCGAAAAAGGGCATAGAACAAGTACTAAAAAGTATTGACATTTTGGAAGAGAATAAGTGGGAGAATTATTTGCACATGCACTAATTCCACTAAAACGGACTGCTGTGAAGAAACATTCATCAAGCTTAAACAATAAAGAAGATAATTCGTTGTGCAGAGAGAGTTCCACTGACGCACATAGGAGAGAATTGACATCAATAATAATATCCTAAAAGATCCAAGAAACAAAGGGGAAAATACACATAATAGAAGAGAAAATGGGGAAGAGCAAGTAAGAAAAGGAGTTGATGTTTCCAAAAGCAAAAAGCGTAAGACTGTTTTGGACATTCACCAATCCATCTAAAAAGACGGGTGTTTGGAAGCTTTGATCAAGCTTTATATGTAAAATAGATGATGCATTGCTATGACAGACTTCGGTTGAAGGAATTACAATAGATTTCCCATCAACAATAATGTCCGTCCCTGGCTGGAAACAAAGGGAAAACTATACACAATAGATTCGAAAAAGGGCACAGAACAAGTACAAAAGAGTATTGACATTTTGGAAGAGAATAAGTGGGAGAATTATTTGCACATGCACTAATTCCACTAAAAGGGACAGCTGTGAAGAAACATTCATCAAGCTTAAACAATAAAGAAGATAATTCGTTGTGCAGAGAGAGTTCCACTGACGCACAGAGGAGAGAATTGACATCAATAATAATATCGCAAACGATCCACGAAACAAAGGGGAAAATACACATAATAGAAGAGAAAATGGGGAAGAGCAAGTAAGAAAGGGAGATGATGTTTCCAAAAGTAAAAAGCGTAAGACTGTTTTGGACATTCCCCAATCCATCTAAAAAGACGGGTGTTTTGAAGCTTTGATCAAGGTTTATATGTAAAATAGATGATGCATTGCTATGACAGAGTTCGGTTGAAGGAAGTACAATAGATTTCCCTTCAACAATAATGTCCTTCCCTGGCTGGGAACAAAGGGAAAACTATACAAAATAGATTCGAAAAAGGGCACAGAACAAGTACAAAAGAGTATTGACATTTTGGAAGAGAATAAGTGGGAGAATTATTTCCACATGCACTAATTCATCTAAAACGGACTGCAGTGAAGAAACATTCATCAAGCTTAAACAATAAAGAAGATAATTCGTTGTGCAGAGAGAGTTCCACTGACGCACATAGGAGAGAATTGACATCAATAATATCGCAAACGATCCAAGAAACAAAGGGGAAAATAAACATAATAGAAGAGAAAATGGGGAAGAGCAAGAAAGGGAGATGATGTTTCCAAAAGTAAAAAGCGTAAGACTGTTTTGGACATTCACCAATCCATCTAAAAAGACGGGTGTTTTGAAGCTTTGATCAAGCTTCATATGTAAAATAGATGATGCATTGCTATGACAGACTTCGGTTGAAGGAATTACAATAGATTTCCCATCAACAATAATGTCCGTCCCTGGCTGGAAACAAAGGGAAAACTATACACAATAGATTCGAAAAAGGGCACAGAACAAGTACAAAAGAGTATCGACATTTTGGAAGAGAATAAGTGGGAGAATTATTTGCACATGCACTAATTCCACTAAAACGGACTGCTGTGAAGAAACATTCATCAAGCTTAAAAAATAAAGAAGATAATTCGTTGTGCAGAGAGAGTTCCACTGACGCACCTAGGAGAGAATTGACATCAATAATAATATCCTAAAAGATCCAAGAAACAAAGGGGAAAATACACATAATAGAAGAGAAAATGGGGAAGAGCAAGTAAGTAAAGGAGTTGATGTTTCCAAAAGCAAAAAGCGTAAGACTGTTTTGGACATTCACCAATCCATCTAAAAAGATGGGTGTTTTGAAGCTTTGATCAAGCTTTATATGTAAAATAGATGATGCATTGCTATGACAGAGTTCGGTTGAAGGAAGTACAATAGATTTCCCATCAACAATAATGTCCTTCCCTGGCTGGGAACAAAGGGAAAACTATACACAGTATATTCGAAAAAGGGCATAGAACAAGTACAAAAGAGTATTGACATTTTGGAAGAGAATAAGTGGGAGAATTATTTGCACATGCACTAATTCCACTAAAAGGGACTGCTGTGAAGAAACATTCATCAAGCTTAAACAATAAAGAAGATAATTCGTTGTGCAGAGAGAGTTCCACTGACGCACCTAGGAGAGAATTGACATCAATAATAATATCCTAAAAGATCCAAGAAACAAAGGGGAAAATACACATAATAGAAGAGAAAATGGGGAAGAGCAAGTAAGAAAAGGAGTTGATGTTTCCAAAAGCAAAAAGCGTAAGACTGTTTTGGACATTCACCAATCCATCTAAAAAGACGGGTGTTTTGAAGCTTTGATCAAGCTTTATATGTAAAATAGATGATGCATTGCTATGACAGAGTTCGGTTGAAGGAATTACAATAGATTTCTCATCAACAATAATGTCCGTCCGTGGCTGGAAACAAAGGGAAAACTATACACAATAGATTCGAAAAAGGGCACAGAACAAGTACAAAAGAGTATTGACATTTTGGAAGAGAATAAGTGGGAGAATTATTTGCACATACACTAATTCCACTAAAAGGGACTGCTGTGAAGAAACATTCATCAAGCTTAAACAATAAAGAAGATAATTCGTTGTGCAGAGAGAGTTCCACTGACGCACCTAGGAGAGAATTGACATCAATAATAATATCCTAAAAGATCCAAGAAACAAAGGGGAAAATACACATAATAGAAGAGAAAATGTGGAAGAGCAAGTAAGTAAAGGAGTTGATGTTTCCAAAAGCAAAAAGCGTAAGACTGTTTTGGACATTCACCAATCCATCTAAAAAGATGGGTGTTTTGAAGCTTTGATCAAGCTTTATATGTAAAATAGATGATGCATTGCTATGACAGAGTTCGGTTGAAGGAATTACAATAGATTTCTCATCAACAATAATGTCCGTCCGTGGCTGGAAACAAAGGGAAAACTATACACAATAGATTCGAAAAAGGGCACAGAACAAGTACAAAAGAGTATTGACATTTTGGAAGAGAATAAGTGGGAGAATTATTTGCACATGCACTAATTCCACTAAAAGGGACTGCTGTGAAGAAACATTCATCAAGCTTAAACAATAAAGAAGATAATTCGTTGTGCAGAGAGAGTTCCACTGACGCACCTAGGAGAGAATTGACATCAATAATAATATCCTAAAAGATCCAAGAAACAAAGGGGAAAATACACATAATAGAAGAGAAAATGGGGAAGAGCAAGTAAGAAAAGGAGTTGATGTTTCCAAAAGCAAAAAGCGTAAGACTGTTTTGGACATTCACCAATCCATCTAAAAAGACGGGTGTTTTGAAGCTTTGATCAAGCTTTATATGTAAAATAGATGATGCATTGCTATGACAGAGTTCGGTTGAAGGAATTACAATAGATTTCTCATCAACAATAATGTCCGTCCGTGGCTGGAAACAAAGGGAAAACTATACACAATAGATTCGAAAAAGGGCACAGAACAAGTACAAAAGAGTATTGACATTTTGGAAGAGAATAAGTGGGAGAATTATTTGCACATACACTAATTCCACTAAAAGGGACTGCTGTGAAGAAACATTCATCAAGCTTAAACAATAAAGAAGATAATTCGTTGTGCAGAGAGAGTTCCACTTACGCACATAGGAGAGAATTGACATCAATAATAATATCGCAAACGATCCACGAAACAAAGGGGAAAATACACATAATAGAAGAGAAAATGGGGAAGAGAAAGTAAGAAAGGGAGATGATGTTTCCAAAAGTAAAAAGCGTAAGACTGTTTTGGACATTCACCAATCCATCTAAAAAGACAGGTGTTTTGAAGGTTTGATCAAGCTTTATATGTAAAATACATGATGCATTGCTATAACAGAGTTCGGTTGAAGGAAGTACAATAGATTTCCCATCAACAATAATGTCCTTCCCTGGCTGGGAACAAAGGGAAAACTATACACAGTATATTCGAAAAAGGGCATAGAACAAGTACTAAAAAGTATTGACATTTTGGAAGAGAATTAGTGGGAGAATTATTTGCACATGCACTAATTCCACTAAAAGGGACTGCTGTGAAGAAACATTCATCAAGCTTAAATAATAAAGAAGATAATTCGTTGTGCAGAGAGAGTTCCACTGACGCACATAGGAGAGAATTGACAACAATAATATCGCAAACGATCCAAGAAACAAAGGGGAAAATACACATAATAGAAGAGAAAATGGGGAAGAGCAAGTAAGAAAGGGAGATGATGTTTCCAAAAGTAAAAAGCGTAAGACTGTTTTGGACATTCACCAATCCATCTAAAAAGACGGGTGTTTTGAAGCTTTGATCAAGCTTTATATGTAAAATAGATGATGCATTGCTATGACAGACTTCGGTTGAAGGAATTACAATAGATTTCCCATCAACAATAATGTCCGTCCCTGGCTGGAAACAAAGGGAAAACTATACACAATAGATTCGAAAAAGGGCACAGAACAAGTACAAAAGAGTATTGACATTTTGGAAGAGAATAAGTGGGAGAATTATTTGCACATGCACTAATTCCACTAAAACGGACTGCTGTGAAGAAACATTCATCAAGCTTAAAAAATAAAGAAGATAATTCGTTGTGCAGAGAGAGGTCCACTGACGCACCTAGGAGAGAATTGACATCAATAATAATATCCTAAAAGATCCAAGAAAGAAAGGGGAAATACACATAATAGAAGAGAAAATGGGGAAGAGAAAGTAAGAAAAGGAGTTGATGTTTCCAAAAGCAAAAAGCGTAAGACTGTTTTGGACATTCACCAATCCATCTAAAAAGATGGGTGTTTTGAATCTTTGATCAAGCTTTATATGTAAAATAGATGATGCATTGCTATGACAGAGTTCGGTTGAAGGAAGTACAATAGATTTCCCATCAACAATAATGTCCTTCCCTGGCTGGGAACAAAGGGAAAACTATACACAGTATATTCGAAAAAGGGCATAGAACAAGTACTAAAAAGTATTGACATTTTGGAAGAGAATAAGTGGGAGAATTATTTGCACATGCACTAATTCCACTAAAAGGGACTGCTGTGAAGAAACATTCATCAAGCTTAAATAATAAAGAAGATAATTCGTTGTGCAGAGAGAGTTCCACTGACGCACATAGGAGAGAATTGACATCAATAATATCGCAAACGATCCAAGAAACAAAGGGGAAAATACACATAATAGAAGAGAAAATGGGGAAGAGCAAGTAAGAAAGGGAGATGATGTTTCCAAAAGTAAAAAGCGTAAGACTGTTTTGGACATTCACCAATCCACCTAAAAAGACGGGTGTTTTGAATCTTTGATCAAGCTTTATATGTAAAATAGATGATGCATTGCTATGACAGAGTTCTGATGAAGGAAGTACAATAGATTTCCCATCAACAATAATGTCCTTCCCTGGCTGGGAACAAAGGGAAAACTATACACAGTATATTCGAAAAAGGGCATAGAACATGTACTAAAAAGTATTGACATTTTGGAAGAGAATAATTGAAAGAATTATTTTCACATGCACTAATTCCACTAAAAGGGACTGCTGTGAAGAAACATTCATCAAGCTTAAACAATAAAGAAGCTAATTCGTTGTGTAGAGAGAGTTCCATTGACGCCCATAGGAGAGAATTGACATCAATAATACTATCATAAAAGATCCAAGAAACAAAGGGAAAATACACATAATAGAAGAGAAAATGGGGAAGAGCAAGTAAGAAAAGGAGTTGATGTTTCCAAAAGCAAAAAGCGTAAGAGTGTTTTGGACATTCACCAATCCATCTAAAAAGATGGGTGTTTTGAAGCTTTGATCAAGCTTTATATGTAAAATAGATGATGCATTGCTATGACAGAGTTTGGTTGAAGGAAGTACAATAGATTTCCCATCAACAATAATGTCCTTCCCTGGCTGGGAACAAAGGGAAAACTATACACAGTATATTCGAAAAAGGGCATAGAACAAGTACTAAAAAGTATTGACATTTTGGAAGAGAATAAGTTGGAGAATTATTTGCACATGCACTAATTCCACTAAAACGGACTGCTGTGAAGAAACATTCAATAAGCTTAAACAATAAAGAAGATAATTCGTTGTGCAGAGAGAGTTCCACTGACGCACATAGGAGAGAATTGACATCAATAATAATATCCTAAAAGATCCAAGAAACAAAGGGGAAAATACACATAATAGAAGAGAAAATGGGGAAGAGCAAGTAAGAAAAGGAGTTGATGTTTCCAAAAGCAAAAAGCGTAAGACTGTTTTGGACATTCACCAATCCATCTAAAAAGACGGGTGTTTGGAAGCTTTGATCCAGCTTCATATGTAAAATAGATGATGCATTGCTATGACAGAGTTCGGTTGACGGAATTACAATAGATTTCCCATCAACAATAATGTCCTTCCCTGGCTGGGAACAAAGGGAAAACTATACACAATAGATTCGAAAAAGGGCACAGAACAAGTACAAAAGAGTATTGACATTTTGGAAGAGAATAAGTGGGAGAATTATTTGCACATGCACTAATTCCACTAAAAGGGACTGCTGTGAAGAAACATTCATCAAGCTTAAACAATAAAGAAGATAATTCGTTGTGCAGAGAGAGTTCCACTGACGCACCTAGGAAAGAATTGACATCAATAATAATATCGCAAACGATCCACGAAACAAAGGGGAAAATACACATAATAGAAGAGAAAATGGGGAAGAGCAAGTAAGAAAGGGAGATGATGTTTCCAAAAGTAATAAGCGTAAGACTGTTTTGGACATTCACCAATCCATCTAAAAAGACAGGTGTTTTGAATCTTTGATCAAGCTTTATATGTAAAATAGATGATGCATTGCTATGACAGAGTTCTGTTGAAGGAAGTACAATAGATTTCCCATCAACAATAATGTCCTTCCCTGGCTGGGAACAAAGGGAAAACTATACACAGTATATTCGAAAAAGGGCATAGAACAGGTACTAAAAAGTATTGACATTTTGGAAGAGAATAATTGAAAGAATTATTTTCACATGCACTAATTCCACTAAAAGGGACTGCTGTGAAGAAACATTCATCAAGCTTAAACAATAAAGAAGCTAATTCGTTGTGCAGAGAGAGTTCCATTGACGCACATAGGAGAGAATTGACATCAATAATACTATCATAAAAGATCCAAGAAACAAAGGGAAAATACACATAATAGAAGAGAAAATGGGGAAGAGCAAGTAAGAAAAGGAGTTGATGTTTCCAAAAGCAAAAAGTGTAAGAGTGTTTTGGTCATTCACCAATCCATCTAAAAAGATGGGTGTTTTGAAGCTTTGATCAAGCTTTATATGTAAAATAGATGATGCATTGCTATGACAGAGTTCGGTTGAAGGAAGTACAATAGATTTCCCATCAACAATAATGTCCTTCCCTGGCTGGGAACAAAGGGAAAACTTTACACAGTATATTCAAAAAAGGGCATAGAACAAGTACTAAAAAGTATTGACATTTTGGAAGAGAATAAGTGGGAGAATTATTTGCACATGCACTAATTCCACTAAAACGGACTGCTGTGAAGAAACATTCATCAAGCTTAAACAATAAAGAAGATAATTCGTTGTGCAGAGAGAGTTCCACTGACGCACATAGGAGAGAATTGACATCAATAATAATATCCTAAAAGATCCAAGAAACAAAGGGGAAAATACACATAATAGAAGAGAAAATGGGGAAGAGCAAGTAAGAAAAGGAGTTGATGTTTCCAAAAGCAAAAAGCGTAAGACTGTTTTGGACATTCACCAATCCATCTAAAAAGACGGGTGTTTTGAAGCTTTGATCAAGCTTTATATGTAAAATAGATGATGCATTGCTATGACAGACTTCGGTTGAAGGAATTACAATAGATTTCCCATCAACAATAATGTCCGTCCCTGGCTGGAAACAAAGGGAAAACTATACACAATAGATTCGAAAAAGGCCACAGAACAAGTACAAAAGAGTATTGACATTTTGGAAGAGAATAAGTGGGAGAATTATTTGCACATGCACTAATTCCACTAAAAGGGACAGCTGTGAAGAAACATTCATCAAGCTTAAACAATAAAGAAGATAATTCGTTGTGCAGAGAGAGTTCCACTGACGCACAGAGGAGAGAATTGACATCAATAATAATATCGCAAACGATCCACGAAACAAAGGGGAAAATACACATAATAGAAGAGAAAATGGGGAAGAGCAAGTAAGAAAGGGAGATGATGTTTCCAAAAGTAAAAAGCGTAAGACTGTTTTGGACATTCCCCAATCCATCTAAAAAGACGGGTGTTTTGAAGCTTTGATCAAGGTTTATATGTAAAATAGATGATGCATTGCTATGACAGAGTTCGGTTGAAGGAAGTACAATAGATTTCCCTTCAACAATAATGTCCTTCCCTGGCTGGGAACAAAGGGAAAACTATACAAAATAGATTCGAAAAAGGGCACAGAACAAGTACAAAAGAGTATTGACATTTTGGAAGAGAATAAGTGGGAGAATTATTTCCACATGCACTAATTCATCTAAAACGGACTGCTGTGAAGAAACATTCATCAAGCTTAAACAATAAAGAAGATAATTCGTTGTGCAGAGAGAGTTCCACTGACGCACATAGGAGAGAATTGACATCAATAATATCGCAAACGATCCAAGAAACAAAGGGGAAAATAAACATAATAGAAGAGAAAATGGGGAAGAGCAAGAAAGGGAGATGATGTTTCCAAAAGTAAAAAGCGTAAGACTGTTTTGGACATTCACCAATCCATCTAAAAAGACGGGTGTTTTGAAGCTTTGATCAAGCTTCATATGTAAAATAGATGATGCATTGCTATGACAGACTTCGGTTGAAGGAATTACAATAGATTTCCCATCAACAATAATGTCCGTCCCTGGCTGGAAACAAAGGGAAAACTATACACAATAGATTCGAAAAAGGGCACAGAACAAGTACAAAAGAGTATCGACATTTTGGAAGAGAATAAGTGGGAGAATTATTTGCACATGCACTAATTCCACTAAAACGGACTGCTGTGAAGAAACATTCATCAAGCTTAAAAAATAAAGAAGATAATTCGTTGTGCAGAGAGAGTTCCACTGACGCACCTAGGAGAGAATTGACATCAATAATAATATCCTAAAAGATCCAAGAAACAAAGGGGAAAATACACATAATAGAAGAGAAAATGGGGAAGAGCAAGTAAGTAAAGGAGTTGATGTTTCCAAAAGCAAAAAGCGTAAGACTGTTTTGGACATTCACCAATCCATCTAAAAAGATGGGTGTTTTGAAGCTTTGATCAAGCTTTATATGTAAAATAGATGATGCATTGCTATGACAGAGTTCGGTTGAAGGAAGTACAATAGATTTCCCATCAACAATAATGTCCTTCCCTGGCTGGGAACAAAGGGAAAACTATACACAGTATATTCGAAAAAGGGCATAGAACAAGTACTAAAAAGTATTGACATTTTGGAAGAGAATAAGTGGGAGAATTATTTGCACATGCACTAATTCCACTAAAACGGACTGCTGTGAAGAAACATTCATCAAGCTTAAACAATAAAGAAGCTAATTCGTTGTGTAGAGAGAGTTCCATTGACGCCCATAGGAGAGAATTGACATCAATAATACTATCATAAAAGATCCAAGAAACAAAGGGAAAATACACATAATAGAAGAGAAAATGGGGAAGAGCAAGTAAGAAAAGGAGTTGATGTTTCCAAAAGCAAAAAGCGTAAGAGTGTTTTGGACATTCACCAATCCATCTAAAAAGATGGGTGTTTTGAAGCTTTGATCAAGCTTTATATGTAAAATAGATGATGCATTGCTATGACAGAGTTTGGTTGAAGGAAGTACAATAGATTTCCCATCAACAATAATGTCCTTCCCTGGCTGGGAACAAAGGGAAAACTATACACAATAGATTCGAAAAAGGGCACAGAACAAGTACAAAAGAGTATTGACATTTTGGAAGAGAATAAGTGGGAGAATTATTTGCACATGCACTAATTCCACTAAAAGGGACTGCTGTGAAGAAACATTCATCAAGCTTAAACAATAAAGAAGATAATTCGTTGTGCAGAGAGAGTTCCACTGACGCAC
The DNA here is from genome assembly GCF_048593235.1 of Sminthopsis crassicaudata. NCBI lineage: Eukaryota > Metazoa > Chordata > Mammalia > Dasyuromorphia > Dasyuridae > Sminthopsis > Sminthopsis crassicaudata. The sequence continues at coordinate 442,860,736 of NC_133617.1, forward strand.
CTAGGAAAGAATTGACATCAATAATAATATCGCAAACGATCCACGAAACAAAGGGGAAAATACACATAATAGAAGAGAAAATGGGGAAGAGCAAGTAAGAAAGGGAGATGATGTTTCCAAAAGTAATAAGCGTAAGACTGTTTTGGACATTCACCAATCCATCTAAAAAGACAGGTGTTTTGAATCTTTGATCAAGCTTTATATGTAAAATAGATGATGCATTGCTATGACAGAGTTCTGTTGAAGGAAGTACAATAGATTTCCCATCAACAATAATGTCCTTCCCTGGCTGGGAACAAAGGGAAAACTATACACAGTATATTCGAAAAAGGGCATAGAACAGGTACTAAAAAGTATTGACATTTTGGAAGAGAATAATTGAAAGAATTATTTTCACATGCACTAATTCCACTAAAAGGGACTGCTGTGAAGAAACATTCATCAAGCTTAAACAATAAAGAAGCTAATTCGTTGTGCAGAGAGAGTTCCATTGACGCACATAGGAGAGAATTGACATCAATAATACTATCATAAAAGATCCAAGAAACAAAGGGAAAATACACATAATAGAAGAGAAAATGGGGAAGAGCAAGTAAGAAAAGGAGTTGATGTTTCCAAAAGCAAAAAGTGTAAGAGTGTTTTGGTCATTCACCAATCCATCTAAAAAGATGGGTGTTTTGAAGCTTTGATCAAGCTTTATATGTAAAATAGATGATGCATTGCTATGACAGAGTTCGGTTGAAGGAAGTACAATAGATTTCCCATCAACAATAATGTCCTTCCCTGGCTGGGAACAAAGGGAAAACTTTACACAGTATATTCAAAAAAGGGCATAGAACAAGTACTAAAAAGTATTGACATTTTGGAAGAGAATAAGTGGGAGAATTATTTGCACATGCACTAATTCCACTAAAACGGACTGCTGTGAAGAAACATTCATCAAGCTTAAACAATAAAGAAGATAATTCGTTGTGCAGAGAGAGTTCCACTGACGCACATAGGAGAGAATTGACATCAATAATAATATCCTAAAAGATCCAAGAAACAAAGGGGAAAATACACATAATAGAAGAGAAAATGGGGAAGAGCAAGTAAGAAAAGGAGTTGATGTTTCCAAAAGCAAAAAGCGTAAGACTGTTTTGGACATTCACCAATCCATCTAAAAAGACGGGTGTTTTGAAGCTTTGATCAAGCTTTATATGTAAAATAGATGATGCATTGCTATGACAGACTTCGGTTGAAGGAATTACAATAGATTTCCCATCAACAATAATGTCCGTCCCTGGCTGGAAACAAAGGGAAAACTATACACAATAGATTCGAAAAAGGGCACAGAACAAGTACAAAAGAGTATTGACATTTTGGAAGAGAATAAGTGGGAGAATTATTTGCACATGCACTAATTCCACTAAAAGGGACAGCTGTGAAGAAACATTCATCAAGCTTAAACAATAAAGAAGATAATTCGTTGTGCAGAGAGAGTTCCACTGACGCACAGAGGAGAGAATTGACATCAATAATAATATCGCAAACGATCCACGAAACAAAGGGGAAAATACACATAATAGAAGAGAAAATGGGGAAGAGCAAGTAAGAAAGGGAGATGATGTTTCCAAAAGTAAAAAGCGTAAGACTGTTTTGGACATTCCCCAATCCATCTAAAAAGACGGGTGTTTTGAAGCTTTGATCAAGGTTTATATGTAAAATAGATGATGCATTGCTATGACAGAGTTCGGTTGAAGGAAGTACAATAGATTTCCCTTCAACAATAATGTCCTTCCCTGGCTGGGAACAAAGGGAAAACTATACAAAATAGATTCGAAAAAGGGCACAGAACAAGTACAAAAGAGTATTGACATTTTGGAAGAGAATAAGTGGGAGAATTATTTCCACATGCACTAATTCATCTAAAACGGACTGCTGTGAAGAAACATTCATCAAGCTTAAACAATAAAGAAGATAATTCGTTGTGCAGAGAGAGTTCCACTGACGCACATAGGAGAGAATTGACATCAATAATATCGCAAACGATCCAAGAAACAAAGGGGAAAATAAACATAATAGAAGAGAAAATGGGGAAGAGCAAGAAAGGGAGATGATGTTTCCAAAAGTAAAAAGCGTAAGACTGTTTTGGACATTCACCAATCCATCTAAAAAGACGGGTGTTTTGAAGCTTTGATCAAGCTTCATATGTAAAATAGATGATGCATTGCTATGACAGACTTCGGTTGAAGGAATTACAATAGATTTCCCATCAACAATAATGTCCGTCCCTGGCTGGAAACAAAGGGAAAACTATACACAATAGATTCGAAAAAGGGCACAGAACAAGTACAAAAGAGTATCGACATTTTGGAAGAGAATAAGTGGGAGAATTATTTGCACATGCACTAATTCCACTAAAACGGACTGCTGTGAAGAAACATTCATCAAGCTTAAAAAATAAAGAAGATAATTCGTTGTGCAGAGAGAGTTCCACTGACGCACCTAGGAGAGAATTGACATCAATAATAATATCCTAAAAGATCCAAGAAACAAAGGGGAAAATACACATAATAGAAGAGAAAATGGGGAAGAGCAAGTAAGTAAAGGAGTTGATGTTTCCAAAAGCAAAAAGCGTAAGACTGTTTTGGACATTCACCAATCCATCTAAAAAGATGGGTGTTTTGAAGCTTTGATCAAGCTTTATATGTAAAATAGATGATGCATTGCTATGACAGAGTTCGGTTGAAGGAAGTACAATAGATTTCCCATCAACAATAATGTCCTTCCCTGGCTGGGAACAAAGGGAAAACTATACACAGTATATTCGAAAAAGGGCATAGAACAAGTACTAAAAAGTATTGACATTTTGGAAGAGAATAAGTGGGAGAATTATTTGCACATGCACTAATTCCACTAAAACGGACTGCTGTGAAGAAACATTCATCAAGCTTAAACAATAAAGAAGATAATTCGTTGTGCAGAGAGAGTTCCACTGACGCACCTAGGAGAGAATTGACATCAATAATAATATCGCAAACGATCCACGAAACAAAGGGGAAAATACACATAATAGAAGAGAAAATGGGGAAGAGCAAGTAAGAAAAGGAGTTGATGTTTCCAAAAGCAAAAAGTGTAAGAGTGTTTTGGACAATCACCAATCCATCTAAAAAGATGGGTGTTTTGAAGCTTTGATCAAGCTTTATATGTAAAATAGATGATGCATTGCTATGACAGAGTTCGGTTGAAGGAATTACAATAGATTTCTCATCAACAATAATGTCCGTCCGTGGCTGGAAACAAAGGGAAAACTATACACAATAGATTCGAAAAAGGGCACAGAACAAGTACAAAAGAGTATTGACATTTTGGAAGAGAATAAGTGGGAGAATTATTTGCACATACACTAATTCCACTAAAAGGGACTGCTGTGAAGAAACATTCATCAAGCTTAAACAATAAAGAAGATAATTCGTTGTGCAGAGAGAGTTCCACTTACGCACATAGGAGAGAATTGACATCAATAATAATATCGCAAACGATCCAAGAAACAAAGGGGAAAATACACATAATAGAAGAGAAAATGGGGAAGAGCAAGTAAGAAAGGGAGATGATGTTTCCAAAAGTAAAAAGCGTAAGACTGTTTTGGACATTCACCAATCCATCTAAAAAGACAGGTGTTTTGAAGCTTTGATCAAGCTTTATATGTAAAATACATGATGCATTGCTATAACAGAGTTCGGTTGAAGGAAGTACAATAGATTTCCCATCAACAATAATGTCCTTCCCTGGCTGGGAACAAAGGGAAAACTATACACAGTATATTCGAAAAAGGGCATAGAACAAGTACTAAAAAGTATTGACATTTTGGAAGAGAATTAGTGGGAGAATTATTTGCACATGCACTAATTCCACTAAAAGGGACTGCTGTGAAGAAACATTCATCAAGCTTAAATAATAAAGAAGATAATTCGTTGTGCAGAGAGAGTTCCACTGACGCACATAGGAGAGAATTGACAACAATAATATCGCAAACGATCCAAGAAACAAAGGGGAAAATACACATAATAGAAGAGAAAATGGGGAAGAGCAAGTAAGAAAGGGAGATGATGTTTCCAAAAGTAAAAAGCGTAAGACTGTTTTGGACATTCACCAATCCATCTAAAAAGACGGGTGTTTTGAAGCTTTGATCAAGCTTTATATGTAAAATAGATGATGCATTGCTATGACAGACTTCGGTTGAAGGAATTACAATAGATTTCCCATCAACAATAATGTCCGTCCCTGGCTGGAAACAAAGGGAAAACTATACACAATAGATTCGAAAAAGGGCACAGAACAAGTACAAAAGAGTATTGACATTTTGGAAGAGAATAAGTGGGAGAATTATTTGCACATGCACTAATTCCACTAAAACGGACTGCTGTGAAGAAACATTCATCAAGCTTAAAAAATAAAGAAGATAATTCGTTGTGCAGAGAGAGGTCCACTGACGCACCTAGGAGAGAATTGACATCAATAATAATATCCTAAAAGATCCAAGAAAGAAAGGGGAAATACACATAATAGAAGAGAAAATGGGGAAGAGAAAGTAAGAAAAGGAGTTGATGTTTCCAAAAGCAAAAAGCGTAAGACTGTTTTGGACATTCACCAATCCATCTAAAAAGATGGGTGTTTTGAATCTTTGATCAAGCTTTATATGTAAAATAGATGATGCATTGCTATGACAGAGTTCTGATGAAGGAAGTACAATAGATTTCCCATCAACAATAATGTCCTTCCCTGGCTGGGAACAAAGGGAAAACTATACACAGTATATTCGAAAAAGGGCATAGAACATGTACTAAAAAGTATTGACATTTTGGAAGAGAATAATTGAAAGAATTATTTTCACATGCACTAATTCCACTAAAAGGGACTGCTGTGAAGAAACATTCATCAAGCTTAAACAATAAAGAAGCTAATTCGTTGTGTAGAGAGAGTTCCATTGACGCCCATAGGAGAGAATTGACATCAATAATACTATCATAAAAGATCCAAGAAACAAAGGGAAAATACACATAATAGAAGAGAAAATGGGGAAGAGCAAGTAAGAAAAGGAGTTGATGTTTCCAAAAGCAAAAAGCGTAAGAGTGTTTTGGACATTCACCAATCCATCTAAAAAGATGGGTGTTTTGAAGCTTTGATCAAGCTTTATATGTAAAATAGATGATGCATTGCTATGACAGAGTTTGGTTGAAGGAAGTACAATAGATTTCCCATCAACAATAATGTCCTTCCCTGGCTGGGAACAAAGGGAAAACTATACACAGTATATTCGAAAAAGGGCATAGAACAAGTACTAAAAAGTATTGACATTTTGGAAGAGAATAAGTTGGAGAATTATTTTCACATGCACTAATTCCACTAAAAGGGACTGCTGTGAAGAAACATTCAATAAGGTTAAACAATAAAGAAGATAATTCGTTGTGCAGAGAGAGTTCCACTGACGCACATAGGAGAGAATTGACATCAATAATAATATCCTAAAAGATCCAAGAAACAAAGGGGAAAATACACATAATAGAAGAGAAAATGGGGAAGAGCAAGTAAGAAAAGGAGTTGATGTTTCCAAAAGCAAAAAGCGTAAGACTGTTTTGGACATTCACCAATCCATCTAAAAAGACGGGTGTTTGGAAGCTTTGATCCAGCTTCATATGTAAAATAGATGATGCATTGCTATGACAGAGTTCGGTTGACGGAATTACAATAGATTTCCCATCAACAATAATGTCCTTCCCTGGCTGGGAACAAAGGGAAAACTATACACAATAGATTCGAAAAAGGGCACAGAACAAGTACAAAAGAGTATTGACATTTTGGAAGAGAATAAGTGGGAGAATTATTTGCACATGCACTAATTCCACTAAAAGGGACTGCTGTGAAGAAACATTCATCAAGCTTAAACAATAAAGAAGATAATTCGTTGTGCAGAGAGAGTTCCACTGACGCACCTAGGAAAGAATTGACATCAATAATAATATCGCAAACGATCCACGAAACAAAGGGGAAAATACACATAATAGAAGAGAAAATGGGGAAGAGCAAGTAAGAAAGGGAGATGATGTTTCCAAAAGTAATAAGCGTAAGACTGTTTTGGACATTCACCAATCCATCTAAAAAGACAGGTGTTTTGAATCTTTGATCAAGCTTTATATGTAAAATAGATGATGCATTGCTATGACAGAGTTCTGTTGAAGGAAGTACAATAGATTTCCCATCAACAATAATGTCCTTCCCTGGCTGGGAACAAAGGGAAAACTATACACAGTATATTCGAAAAAGGGCATAGAACAGGTACTAAAAAGTATTGACATTTTGGAAGAGAATAATTGAAAGAATTATTTTCACATGCACTAATTCCACTAAAAGGGACTGCTGTGAAGAAACATTCATCAAGCTTAAACAATAAAGAAGCTAATTCGTTGTGCAGAGAGAGTTCCATTGACGCACATAGGAGAGAATTGACATCAATAATACTATCATAAAAGATCCAAGAAACAAAGGGAAAATACACATAATAGAAGAGAAAATGGGGAAGAGCAAGTAAGAAAAGGAGTTGATGTTTCCAAAAGCAAAAAGCGTAAGAGTGTTTTGGTCATTCACCAATCCATCTAAAAAGATGGGTGTTTTGAAGCTTTGATCAAGCTTTATATGTAAAATAGATGATGCATTGCTATGACAGAGTTCGGTTGAAGGAAGTACAATAGATTTCCCATCAACAATAATGTCCTTCCCTGGCTGGGAACAAAGGGAAAACTTTACACAGTATATTCGAAAAAGGGCATAGAACAAGTACTAAAAAGTATTGACATTTTGGAAGAGAATAAGTGGGAGAATTATTTGCACATGCACTAATTCCACTAAAACGGACTGCTGTGAAGAAACATTCATCAAGCTTAAACAATAAAGAAGATAATTCGTTGTGCAGAGAGAGTTCCACTGACGCACATAGGAGAGAATTGACATCAATAATAATATCCTAAAAGATCCAAGAAACAAAGGGGAAAATACACATAATAGAAGAGAAAATGGGGAAGAGCAAGTAAGAAAAGGAGTTGATGTTTCCAAAAGCAAAAAGCGTAAGACTGTTTTGGACATTCACCAATCCATCTAAAAAGACGGGTGTTTTGAAGCTTTGATCAAGCTTTATATGTAAAATAGATGATGCATTGCTATGACAGACTTCGGTTGAAGGAATTACAATAGATTTCCCATCAACAATAATGTCCGTCCCTGGCTGGAAACAAAGGGAAAATTATACACAATAGATTCGAAAAAGGGCACAGAACAAGTACAAAAGAGTATTGACATTTTGGAAGAGAATAAGTGGGAGAATTATTTGCACATGCACTAATTCCACTAAAAGGGACAGCTGTGAAGAAACATTCATCAAGCTTAAACAATAAAGAAGATAATTCGTTGTGCAGAGAGAGTTCCACTGACGCACAGAGGAGAGAATTGACATCAATAATAATATCGCAAACGATCCACGAAACAAAGGGGAAAATACACATAATAGAAGAGAAAATGGGGAAGAGCAAGTAAGAAAGGGAGATGATGTTTCCAAAAGTAAAAAGCGTAAGACTGTTTTGGACATTCCCCAATCCATCTAAAAAGACGGGTGTTTTGAAGCTTTGATCAAGGTTTATATGTAAAATAGATGATGCATTGCTATGACAGAGTTCGGTTGAAGGAAGTACAATAGATTTCCCTTCAACAATAATGTCCTTCCCTGGCTGGGAACAAAGGGAAAACTATACAAAATAGATTCGAAAAAGGGCACAGAACAAGTACAAAAGAGTATTGACATTTTGGAAGAGAATAAGTGGGAGAATTATTTCCACATGCACTAATTCATCTAAAACGGATTGCTGTGAAGAAACATTCATCAAGCTTAAACAATAAAGAAGATAATTCGTTGTGCAGAGAGAGTTCCACTGACGCACATAGGAGAGAATTGACATCAATAATATCGCAAACGATCCAAGAAACAAAGGGGAAAATAAACATAATAGAAGAGAAAATGGGGAAGAGCAAGAAAGGGAGATGATGTTTCCAAAAGTAAAAAGCGTAAGACTGTTTTGGACATTCACCAATCCATCTAAAAAGACGGGTGTTTTGAAGCTTTGATCAAGCTTCATATGTAAAATAGATGATGCATTGCTATGACAGACTTCGGTTGAAGGAATTACAATAGATTTCCCATCAACAATAATGTCCGTCCCTGGCTGGAAACAAAGGGAAAACTATACACAATAGATTCGAAAAAGGGCACAGAACAAGTACAAAAGAGTATCGACATTTTGGAAGAGAATAAGTGGGAGAATTATTTGCACATGCACTAATTCCACTAAAACGGACTGCTGTGAAGAAACATTCATCAAGCTTAAAAAATAAAGAAGATAATTCGTTGTGCAGAGAGAGTTCCACTGACGCACCTAGGAGAGAATTGACATCAATAATAATATCCTAAAAGATCCAAGAAACAAAGGGGAAAATACACATAATAGAAGAGAAAATGGGGAAGAGCAAGTAAGTAAAGGAGTTGATGTTTCCAAAAGCAAAAAGCGTAAGACTGTTTTGGACATTCACCAATCCATCTAAAAAGATGGGTGTTTTGAAGCTTTGATCAAGCTTTATATGTAAAATAGATGATGCATTGCTATGACAGAGTTCGGTTGAAGGAAGTACAATAGATTTCCCATCAACAATAATGTCCTTCCCTGGCTGGGAACAAAGGGAAAACTATACACAGTATATTCGAAAAAGGGCATAGAACAAGTACTAAAAAGTATTGACATTTTGGAAGAGAATAAGTGGGAGAATTATTTGCACATGCACTAATTCCACTAAAACGGACTGCTGTGAAGAAACATTCATCAAGCTTAAACAATAAAGAAGATAATTCGTTGTGCAGAGAGAGTTCCACTGACGCACCTAGGAGAGAATTGACATCAATAATAATATCGCAAACGATCCACGAAACAAAGGGGAAAATACACATAATAGAAGAGAAAATGGGGAAGAGCAAGTAAGAAAAGGAGTTGATGTTTCCAAAAGCAAAAAGTGTAAGAGTGTTTTGGACATTCACCAATCCATCTAAAAAGATGGGTGTTTTGAAGCTTTGATCAAGCTTTATATGTAAAATAGATGATGCATTGCTATGACAGAGTTCGGTTGAAGGAATTACAATAGATTTCTCATCAACAATAATGTCCGTCCGTGGCTGGAAACAAAGGGAAAACTATACACAATAGATTCGAAAAAGGGCACAGAACAAGTACAAAAGAGTATTGACATTTTGGAAGAGAATAAGTGGGAGAATTATTTGCACATACACTAATTCCACTAAAAGGGACTGCTGTGAAGAAACATTCATCAAGCTTAAACAATAAAGAAGATAATTCGTTGTGCAGAGAGAGTTCCACTTACGCACATAGGAGAGAATTGACATCAATAATAATATCGCAAACGATCCAAGAAACAAAGGGGAAAATACACATAATAGAAGAGAAAATGGGGAAGAGCAAGTAAGAAAGGGAGATGATGTTTCAAAAAGTAAAAAGCGTAAGACTGTTTTGGACATTCACCAATCCATCTAAAAAGACAGGTGTTTTGAAGCTTTGATCAAGCTTTATATGTAAAATACATGATGCATTGCTATAACAGAGTTCGGTTGAAGGAAGTATAATAGATTTCCCATCAACAATAATGTCCTTCCCTGGCTGGGAACAAAGGGAAAACTATACACAGTATATTCGAAAAAGGGCATAGAACAAGTACTAAAAAGTATTGACATTTTGGAAGAGAATTAGTGGGAGAATTATTTGCACATGCACTAATTCCACTAAAAGGGACTGCTGTGAAGAAACATTCATCAAGCTTAAATAATAAAGAAGATAATTCGTTGTGCAGAGAGAGTTCCACTGACGCACATAGGAGAGAATTGACAACAATAATATCGCAAACGATCCAAGAAACAAAGGGGAAAATACACATAATAGAAGAGAAAATGGGGAAGAGCAAGTAAGAAAGGGAGATGATGTTTCCAAAAGTAAAAAGCGTAAGACTGTTTTGGACATTCACCAATCCATCTAAAAAGACGGGTGTTTTGAAGCTTTGATCAAGCTTTATATGTAAAATAGATGATGCATTGCTATGACAGACTTCGGTTGAAGGAATTACAATAGATTTCCCATCAACAATAATGTCCGTCCCTGGCTGGAAACAAAGGGAAAACTATACACAATAGATTCGAAAAAGGGCACAGAACAAGTACAAAAGAGTATTGACATTTTGGAAGAGAATAAGTGGGAGAATTATTTGCACATGCACTAATTCCACTAAAACGGACTGCTGTGAAGAAACATTCATCAAGCTTAAAAAATAAAGAAGATAATTCGTTGTGCAGAGAGAGGTCCACTGACGCACCTAGGAGAGAATTGACATCAATAATAATATCCTAAAAGATCCAAGAAAGAAAGGGGAAATACACATAATAGAAGAGAAAATGGGGAAGAGAAAGTAAGAAAAGGAGTTGATGTTTCCAAAAGCAAAAAGCGTAAGACTGTTTTGGACATTCACCAATCCATCTAAAAAGATGGGTGTTTTGAATCTTTGATCAAGCTTTATATGTAAAATAGATGATGCATTGCTATGACAGAGTTCGGTTGAAGGAAGTACAATAGATTTCCCATCAACAATAATGTCCTTCCCTGGCTGGGAACAAAGGGAAAACTATACACAGTATATTCGAAAAAGGGCATAGAACAAGTACTAAAAAGTATTGACATTTTGGAAGAGAATAAGTGGGAGAATTATTTGCACATGCACTAATTCCACTAAAAGGGACTGCTGTGAAGAAACATTCATCAAGCTTAAATAATAAAGAAGATAATTCGTTGTGCAGAGAGAGTTCCACTGACGCACATAGGAGAGAATTGACATCAATAATATCGCAAACGATCCAAGAAACAAAGGGGAAAATACACATAATAGAAGAGAAAATGGGGAAGAGCAAGTAAGAAAGGGAGATGATGTTTCCAAAAGTAAAAAGCGTAAGACTGTTTTGGACATTCACCAATCCACCTAAAAAGACGGGTGTTTTGAATCTTTGATCAAGCTTTATATGTAAAATAGATGATGCATTGCTATGACAGAGTTCTGATGAAGGAAGTACAATAGATTTCCCATCAACAATAATGTCCTTCCCTGGCTGGGAACAAAGGGAAAACTATACACAGTATATTCGAAAAAGGGCATAGAACATGTACTAAAAAGTATTGACATTTTGGAAGAGAATAATTGAAAGAATTATTTTCACATGCACTAATTCCACTAAAAGGGACTGCTGTGAAGAAACATTCATCAAGCTTAAACAATAAAGAAGCTAATTCGTTGTGTAGAGAGAGTTCCATTGACGCCCATAGGAGAGAATTGACATCAATAATACTATCATAAAAGATCCAAGAAACAAAGGGAAAATACACATAATAGAAGAGAAAATGGGGAAGAGCAAGTAAGAAAAGGAGTTGATGTTTCCAAAAGCAAAAAGCGTAAGAGTGTTTTGGACATTCACCAATCCATCTAAAAAGATGGGTGTTTTGAAGCTTTGATCAAGCTTTATATGTAAAATAGATGATGCATTGCTATGACAGAGTTTGGTTGAAGGAAGTACAATAGATTTCCCATCAACAATAATGTCCTTCCCTGGCTGGGAACAAAGGGAAAACTATACACAGTATATTCGAAAAAGGGCATAGAACAAGTACTAAAAAGTATTGACATTTTGGAAGAGAATAAGTTGGAGAATTATTTGCACATGCACTAATTCCACTAAAACGGACTGCTGTGAAGAAACATTCAATAAGCTTAAACAATAAAGAAGATAATTCGTTGTGCAGAGAGAGTTCCACTGACGCACATAGGAGAGAATTGACATCAATAATAATATCCTAAAAGATCCAAGAAACAAAGGGGAAAATACACATAATAGAAGAGAAAATGGGGAAGAGCAAGTAAGAAAAGGAGTTGATGTTTCCAAAAGCAAAAAGCGTAAGACTGTTTTGGACATTCACCAATCCATCTAAAAAGACGGGTGTTTGGAAGCTTTGATCCAGCTTCATATGTAAAATAGATGATGCATTGCTATGACAGAGTTCGGTTGACGGAATTACAATAGATTTCCCATCAACAATAATGTCCTTCCCTGGCTGGGAACAAAGGGAAAACTATACACAATAGATTCGAAAAAGGGCACAGAACAAGTACAAAAGAGTATTGACATTTTGGAAGAGAATAAGTGGGAGAATTATTTGCACATGCACTAATTCCACTAAAAGGGACTGCTGTGAAGAAACATTCATCAAGCTTAAACAATAAAGAAGATAATTCGTTGTGCAGAGAGAGTTCCACTGACGCACCTAGGAAAGAATTGACATCAATAATAATATCGCAAACGATCCACGAAACAAAGGGGAAAATACACATAATAGAAGAGAAAATGGGGAAGAGCAAGTAAGAAAGGGAGATGATGTTTCCAAAAGTAATAAGCGTAAGACTGTTTTGGACATTCACCAATCCATCTAAAAAGACAGGTGTTTTGAATCTTTGATCAAGGTTTATATGTAAAATAGATGATGCATTGCTATGACAGAGTTCTGTTGAAGGAAGTACAATAGATTTCCCATCAACAATAATGTCCTTCCCTGGCTGGGAACAAAGGGAAAACTATACACAGTATATTCGAAAAAGGGCATAGAACAGGTACTAAAAAGTATTGACATTTTGGAAGAGAATAATTGAAAGAATTATTTTCACATGCACTAATTCCACTAAAAGGGACTGCTGTGAAGAAACATTCATCAAGCTTAAACAATAAAGAAGCTAATTCGTTGTGCAGAGAGAGTTCCATTGACGCACATAGGAGAGAATTGACATCAATAATACTATCATAAAAGATCCAAGAAACAAAGGGAAAATACACATAATAGAAGAGAAAATGGGGAAGAGCAAGTAAGAAAAGGAGTTGATGTTTCCAAAAGCAAAAAGCGTAAGAGTGTTTTGGTCATTCACCAATCCATCTAAAAAGATGGGTGTTTTGAAGCTTTGATCAAGCTTTATATGTAAAATAGATGATGCATTGCTATGACAGAGTTCGGTTGAAGGAAGTACAATAGATTTCCCATCAACAATAATGTCCTTCCCTGGCTGGGAACAAAGGGAAAACTTTACACAGTATATTCGAAAAAGGGCATAGAACAAGTACTAAAAAGTATTGACATTTTGGAAGAGAATAAGTGGGAGAATTATTTGCACATGCACTAATTCCACTAAAACGGACTGCTGTGAAGAAACATTCATCAAGCTTAAACAATAAAGAAGATAATTCGTTGTGCAGAGAGAGTTCCACTGACGCACATAGGAGAGAATTGACATCAATAATAATATCCTAAAAGATCCAAGAAACAAAGGGGAAAATACACATAATAGAAGAGAAAATGGGGAAGAGCAAGTAAGAAAAGGAGTTGATGTTTCCAAAAGCAAAAAGCGTAAGACTGTTTTGGACATTCACCAATCCATCTAAAAAGACGGGTGTTTTGAAGCTTTGATCAAGCTTTATATGTAAAATAGATGATGCATTGCTATGACACACTTCGGTTGAAGGAATTACAATAGATTTCCCATCAACAATAATGTCCGTCCCTGGCTGGAAACAAAGGGAAAACTATACACAATAGATTCGAAAAAGGGCACAGAACAAGTACAAAAGAGTATTGACATTTTGGAAGAGAATAAGTGGGAGAATTATTTGCACATGCACTAATTCCACTAAAAGGGACAGCTGTGAAGAAACATTCATCAAGCTTAAACAATAAAGAAGATAATTCGTTGTGCAGAGAGAGTTCCACTGACGCACCTAGGAGAGAATTGACATCAATAATAATATCCTAAAAGATCCAAGAAACAAAGGGGAAAATACACATAATAGAAGAGAAAATGGGGAAGAGCAAGTAAGTAAAGGAGTTGATGTTTCCAAAAGCAAAAAGCGTAAGACTGTTTTGGACATTCACCAATCCATCTAAAAAGATGGGTGTTTTGAAGCTTTGATCAAGCTTTATATGTAAAATAGATGATGCATTGCTATGACAGAGTTCGGTTGAAGGAAGTACAATAGATTTCCCATCAACAATAATGTCCTTCCCTGGCTGGGAACAAAGGGAAAACTATACACAGTATATTCGAAAAAGGGCATAGAACAAGTACTAAAAAGTATTGACATTTTGGAAGAGAATAAGTGGGAGAATTATTTGCACATGCACTAATTCCACTAAAACGGACTGCTGTGAAGAAACATTCATCAAGCTTAAACAATAAAGAAGATAATTCGTTGTGCAGAGAGAGTTCCACTGACGCACCTAGGAGAGAATTGACATCAATAATAATATCGCAAACGATCCACGAAACAAAGGGGAAAATACACATAATAGAAGAGAAAATGGGGAAGAGCAAGTAAGAAAAGGAGTTGATGTTTCCAAAAGCAAAAAGTGTAAGAGTGTTTTGGACATTCACCAATCCATCTAAAAAGATGGGTGTTTTGAAGCTTTGATCAAGCTTTATATGTAAAATAGATGATGCATTGCTATGACAGAGTTCGGTTGAAGGAAGTACAATAGATTTCCCATAAACAATAATGTCCTTCCCTGGCTGGGAACAAAGGGAAAACTATACACAGTATATTCGAAAAAGGGCATAGAACAAGTACAAAAGAGTATTGACATTTTGGAAGAGAATAAGTGGGAGAATTATTTGCACATGCACTAATTCCACTAAAAGGGACTGCTGTGAAGAAACATTCATCAAGCTTAAACAATAAAGAAGATAATTCGTTGTTCAGAGAGAGTTCCACTGACGCACATAGGAGAGAATTGACATCAATAATAATATCCTAAAAGATCCAAGAAACAAAGGGGAAAATACACATAATAGAAGAGAAAATGGGGAAGAGCAAGTAAGAAAAGGAGTTGATGTTTCCAAAAGCAAAAAGCGTAAGACTGTTTTGGACATTCACCAATCCATCTAAAAAGACGGGTGTTTTGAAGCTTTGATCAAGCTTTATATGTAAAATAGATGATGCATTGCTATGACAGAGTTCGGTTGAAGGAATTACAATAGATTTCTCATCAACAATAATGTCCGTCCGTGGCTGGAAACAAAGGGAAAACTATACACAATAGATTCGAAAAAGGGCACAGAACAAGTACAAAAGAGTATTGACATTTTGGAAGAGAATAAGTGGGAGAATTATTTGCACATACACTAATTCCACTAAAAGGGACTGCTGTGAAGAAACATTCATCAAGCTTAAACAATAAAGAAGATAATTCGTTGTGCAGAGAGAGTTCCACTGACGCACCTAGGAGAGAATTGACATCAATAATAATATCCTAAAAGATCCAAGAAACAAAGGGGAAAATACACATAATAGAAGAGAAAATGTGGAAGAGCAAGTAAGTAAAGGAGTTGATGTTTCCAAAAGCAAAAAGCGTAAGACTGTTTTGGACATTCACCAATCCATCTAAAAAGATGGGTGTTTTGAAGCTTTGATCAAGCTTTATATGTAAAATAGATGATGCATTGCTATGACAGAGTTCGGTTGAAGGAAGTACAATAGATTTCCCATCAACAATAATGTCCTTCCCTGGCTGGGAACAAAGGGAAAACTATACACAGTATATTCGAAAAAGGGCATAGAACAAGTACTAAAAAGTATTGACATTTTGGAAGAGAATAAGTGGGAGAATTATTTGCACATGCACTAATTCCACTAAAACGGACTGCTGTGAAGAAACATTCATCAAGCTTAAACAATAAAGAAGATAATTCGTTGTGCAGAGAGAGTTCCACTGACGCACCTAGGAGAGAATTGACATCAATAATAATATCGCAAATGATCCACGAAACAAATGGGAAAATACACATAATAGAAGGGAAAATGGGGAAGAGCAAGTAAGAAAAGGAGTTGATGTTTCCAAAAGCAAAAAGTGTAAGAGTGTTTTGGACATTCACCAATCCATCTAAAAAGATGGGTGTTTTGAAGCTTTGATCAAGCTTTATATGTAAAATAGATGATGCATTGCTATGACAGAGTTCGGTTGAAGGAAGTACAATAGATTTCCCATCAACAATAATGTCCTTCCCTGGCTGGGAACAAAGGGAAAACTATACACAGTATATTCGAAAAAGGGCATAGAACAAGTACTAAAAAGTATTGACATTTTGGAAGAGAATAAGTTGGAGAATTATTTGCACATGCACTAATTCCACTAAAACGGACTGCTGTGAAGAAACATTCAATAAGCTTAAACAATAAAGAAGATAATTCGTTGTGCAGAGAGAGTTCCACTGACGCACATAGGAGAGAATTGACATCAATAATAATATCCTAAAAGATCCAAGAAACAAAGGGGAAAATACACATAATAGAAGAGAAAATGGGGAAGAGCAAGTAAGAAAAGGAGTTGATGTTTCCAAAAGCAAAAAGCGTAAGACTGTTTTGGACATTCACCAATCCATCTAAAAAGACGGGTGTTTGGAAGCTTTGATCCAGCTTCATATGTAAAATAGATGATGCATTGCTATGACAGAGTTCGGTTGACGGAATTACAATAGATTTCCCATCAACAATAATGTCCTTCCCTGGCTGGGAACAAAGGGAAAACTATACACAATAGATTCGAAAAAGGGCACAGAACAAGTACAAAAGAGTATTGACATTTTGGAAGAGAATAAGTGGGAGAATTATTTGCACATGCACTAATTCCACGAAAAGGGACTGCTGTGAAGAAACATTCATCAAGCTTAAACAATAAAGAAGATAATTCGTTGTGCAGAGAGAGTTCCACTGACGCACCTAGGAAAGAATTGACATCAATAATAATATCGCAAACGATCCACGAAACAAAGGGGAAAATACACATAATAGAAGAGAAAATGGGGAAGAGCAAGTAAGAAAGGCAGATGATGTTTCCAAAAGTAATAAGCGTAAGACTGTTTTGGACATTCACCAATCCATCTAAAAAGACAGGTGTTTTGAATCTTTGATCAAGCTTTATATGTAAAATAGATGATGCATTGCTATGACAGAGTTCTGTTGAAGGAAGTACAATAGATTTCCCATCAACAATAATGTCCTTCCCTGGCTGGGAACAAAGGGAAAACTATACACAGTATATTCGAAAAAGGGCATAGAACAAGTACAAAAGAGTATTGACATTTTGGAAGAGAATAAGTGGGAGAATTATTTGCACATGCACTAATTCCACTAAAAGGGACTGCTGTGAAGAAACATTCATCAAGCTTAAACAATAAAGAAGATAATTCGTTGTTCAGAGAGAGTTCCACTGACGCACATAGGAGAGAATTGACATCAATAATAATATCCTAAAAGATCCAAGAAACAAAGGGGAAAATACACATAATAGAAGAGAAAATGGGGAAGAGCAAGTAAGAAAAGGAGTTGATGTTTCCAAAAGCAAAAAGCGTAAGACTGTTTTGGACATTCACCAATCCATCTAAAAAGACGGGTGTTTTGAAGCTTTGATCAAGCTTTATATGTAAAATAGATGATGCATTGCTATGACAGAGTTCGGTTGAAGGAATTACAATAGATTTCTCATCAACAATAATGTCCGTCCGTGGCTGGAAACAAAGGGAAAACTATACACAATAGATTCGAAAAAGGGCACAGAACAAGTACAAAAGAGTATTGACATTTTGGAAGAGAATAAGTGGGAGAATTATTTGCACATACACTAATTCCACTAAAAGGGACTGCTGTGAAGAAACATTCATGAAGCTTAAACAATAAAGAAGATAATTCGTTGTGCAGAGAGAGTTCCACTGACGCACCTAGGAGAGAATTGACATCAATAATAATATCCTAAAAGATCCAAGAAACAAAGGGGAAAATACACATAATAGAAGAGAAAATGTGGAAGAGCAAGTAAGTAAAGGAGTTGATGTTTCCAAAAGCAAAAAGCGTAAGACTGTTTTGGACATTCACCAATCCATCTAAAAAGATGGGTGTTTTGAAGCTTTGATCAAGCTTTATATGTAAAATAGATGATGCATTGCTATGACAGAGTTCGGTTGAAGGAAGTACAATAGATTTCCCATCAACAATAATGTCCTTCCCTGGCTGGGAACAAAGGGAAAACTATACACAGTATATTCGAAAAAGGGCATAGAACAAGTACTAAAAAGTATTGACATTTTGGAAGAGAATAAGTGGGAGAATTATTTGCACATGCACTAATTCCACTAAAACGGACTGCTGTGAAGAAACATTCATCAAGCTTAAACAATAAAGAAGCTAATTCGTTGTGTAGAGAGAGTTCCATTGACGCCCATAGGAGAGAATTGACATCAATAATACTATCATAAAAGATCCAAGAAACAAAGGGAAAATACACATAATAGAAGAGAAAATGGGGAAGAGCAAGTAAGAAAAGGAGTTGATGTTTCCAAAAGCAAAAAGCGTAAGAGTGTTTTGGACATTCACCAATCCATCTAAAAAGATGGGTGTTTTGAAGCTTTGATCAAGCTTTATATGTAAAATAGATGATGCATTGCTATGACAGAGTTTGGTTGAAGGAAGTACAATAGATTTCCCATCAACAATAATGTCCTTCCCTGGCTGGGAACAAAGGGAAAACTATACACAGTATATTCGAAAAAGGGCATAGAACAAGTACTAAAAAGTATTGACATTTTGGAAGAGAATAAGTTGGAGAATTATTTGCACATGCACTAATTCCACTAAAACGGACTGCTGTGAAGAAACATTCAATAAGCTTAAACAATAAAGAAGATAATTCGTTGTGCAGAGAGAGTTCCACTGACGCACATAGGAGAGAATTGACATCAATAATAATATCCTAAAAGATCCAAGAAACAAAGGGAAAATACACATAATAGAAGAGAAAATGGGGAAGAGCAAGTAAGAAAAGGAGTTGATGTTTCCAAAAGCAAAAAGCGTAAGACTGTTTTGGACATTCACCAATCCATCTAAAAAGACGGGTGTTTGGAAGCTTTGATCCAGCTTCATATGTAAAATAGATGATGCATTGCTATGACAGAGTTCGGTTGACGGAATTACAATAGATTTCCCATCAACAATAATGTCCTTCCCTGGCTGGGAACAAAGGGAAAACTATACACAATAGATTCGAAAAAGGGCACAGAACAAGTACAAAAGAGTATTGACATTTTGGAAGAGAATAAGTGGGAGAATTATTTGCACATGCACTAATTCCACTAAAAGGGACTGCTGTGAAGAAACATTCATCAAGCTTAAACAATAAAGAAGATAATTCGTTGTGCAGAGAGAGTTCCACTGACGCACCTAGGAAAGAATTGACATCAATAATAATATCGCAAACGATCCACGAAACAAAGGGGAAAATACACATAATAGAAGAGAAAATGGGGAAGAGCAAGTAAGAAAGGGAGATGATGTTTCCAAAAGTAATAAGCGTAAGACTGTTTTGGACATTCACCAATCCATCTAAAAAGACAGGTGTTTTGAATCTTTGATCAAGCTTTATATGTAAAATAGATGATGCATTGCTATGACAGAGTTCTGTTGAAGGAAGTACAATAGATTTCCCATCAACAATAATGTCCTTCCCTGGCTGGGAACAAAGGGAAAACTATACACAGTATATTCGAAAAAGGGCATAGAACAGGTACTAAAAAGTATTGACATTTTGGAAGAGAATAATTGAAAGAATTATTTTCACATGCACTAATTCCACTAAAAGGGACTGCTGTGAAGAAACATTCATCAAGCTTAAACAATAAAGAAGCTAATTCGTTGTGCAGAGAGAGTTCCATTGACGCACATAGGAGAGAATTGACATCAATAATACTATCATAAAAGATCCAAGAAACAAAGGGAAAATACACATAATAGAAGAGAAAATGGGGAAGAGCAAGTAAGAAAAGGAGTTGATGTTTCCAAAAGCAAAAAGCGTAAGAGTGTTTTGGTCATTCACCAATCCATCTAAAAAGATGGGTGTTTTGAAGCTTTGATCAAGCTTTATATGTAAAATAGATGATGCATTGCTATGACAGAGTTCGGTTGAAGGAAGTACAATAGATTTCCCATCAACAATAATGTCCTTCCCTGGCTGGGAACAAAGGGAAAACTTTACACAGTATATTCGAAAAAGGGCATAGAACAAGTACTAAAAAGTATTGACATTTTGGAAGAGAATAAGTGGGAGAATTATTTGCACATGCACTAATTCCACTAAAACGGACTGCTGTGAAGAAACATTCATCAAGCTTAAACAATAAAGAAGATAATTCGTTGTGCAGAGAGAGTTCCACTGACGCACATAGGAGAGAATTGACATCAATAATAATATCCTAAAAGATCCAAGAAACAAAGGGGAAAATACACATAATAGAAGAGAAAATGGGGAAGAGCAAGTAAGAAAAGGAGTTGATGTTTCCAAAAGCAAAAAGCGTAAGACTGTTTTGGACATTCACCAATCCATCTAAAAAGACGGGTGTTTGGAAGCTTTGATCAAGCTTTATATGTAAAATAGATGATGCATTGCTATGACAGACTTCGGTTGAAGGAATTACAATAGATTTCCCATCAACAATAATGTCCGTCCCTGGCTGGAAACAAAGGGAAAACTATACACAATAGATTCGAAAAAGGGCACAGAACAAGTACAAAAGAGTATTGACATTTTGGAAGAGAATAAGTGGGAGAATTATTTGCACATGCACTAATTCCACTAAAAGGGACAGCTGTGAAGAAACATTCATCAAGCTTAAACAATAAAGAAGATAATTCGTTGTGCAGAGAGAGTTCCACTGACGCACAGAGGAGAGAATTGACATCAATAATAATATCGCAAACGATCCACGAAACAAAGGGGAAAATACACATAATAGAAGAGAAAATGGGGAAGAGCAAGTAAGAAAGGGAGATGATGTTTCCAAAAGTAAAAAGCGTAAGACTGTTTTGGACATTCCCCAATCCATCTAAAAAGACGGGTGTTTTGAAGCTTTGATCAAGGTTTATATGTAAAATAGATGATGCATTGCTATGACAGAGTTCGGTTGAAGGAAGTACAATAGATTTCCCTTCAACAATAATGTCCTTCCCTGGCTGGGAACAAAGGGAAAACTATACAAAATAGATTCGAAAAAGGGCACAGAACAAGTACAAAAGAGTATTGACATTTTGGAAGAGAATAAGTGGGAGAATTATTTCCACATGCACTAATTCATCTAAAACGGACTGCAGTGAAGAAACATTCATCAAGCTTAAACAATAAAGAAGATAATTCGTTGTGCAGAGAGAGTTCCACTGACGCACATAGGAGAGAATTGACATCAATAATATCGCAAACGATCCAAGAAACAAAGGGGAAAATAAACATAATAGAAGAGAAAATGGGGAAGAGCAAGAAAGGGAGATGATGTTTCCAAAAGTAAAAAGCGTAAGACTGTTTTGGACATTCACCAATCCATCTAAAAAGACGGGTGTTTTGAAGCTTTGATCAAGCTTCATATGTAAAATAGATGATGCATTGCTATGACAGACTTCGGTTGAAGGAATTACAATAGATTTCCCATCAACAATAATGTCCGTCCCTGGCTGGAAACAAAGGGAAAACTATACACAATAGATTCGAAAAAGGGCACAGAACAAGTACAAAAGAGTATCGACATTTTGGAAGAGAATAAGTGGGAGAATTATTTGCACATGCACTAATTCCACTAAAACGGACTGCTGTGAAGAAACATTCATCAAGCTTAAAAAATAAAGAAGATAATTCGTTGTGCAGAGAGAGTTCCACTGACGCACCTAGGAGAGAATTGACATCAATAATAATATCCTAAAAGATCCAAGAAACAAAGGGGAAAATACACATAATAGAAGAGAAAATGGGGAAGAGCAAGTAAGTAAAGGAGTTGATGTTTCCAAAAGCAAAAAGCGTAAGACTGTTTTGGACATTCACCAATCCATCTAAAAAGATGGGTGTTTTGAAGCTTTGATCAAGCTTTATATGTAAAATAGATGATGCATTGCTATGACAGAGTTCGGTTGAAGGAAGTACAATAGATTTCCCATCAACAATAATGTCCTTCCCTGGCTGGGAACAAAGGGAAAACTATACACAGTATATTCGAAAAAGGGCATAGAACAAGTACAAAAGAGTATTGACATTTTGGAAGAGAATAAGTGGGAGAATTATTTGCACATGCACTAATTCCACTAAAAGGGACTGCTGTGAAGAAACATTCATCAAGCTTAAACAATAAAGAAGATAATTCGTTGTGCAGAGAGAGTTCCACTGACGCACCTAGGAGAGAATTGACATCAATAATAATATCCTAAAAGATCCAAGAAACAAAGGGGAAAATACACATAATAGAAGAGAAAATGGGGAAGAGCAAGTAAGAAAAGGAGTTGATGTTTCCAAAAGCAAAAAGCGTAAGACTGTTTTGGACATTCACCAATCCATCTAAAAAGACGGGTGTTTTGAAGCTTTGATCAAGCTTTATATGTAAAATAGATGATGCATTGCTATGACAGAGTTCGGTTGAAGGAATTACAATAGATTTCTCATCAACAATAATGTCCGTCCGTGGCTGGAAACAAAGGGAAAACTATACACAATAGATTCGAAAAAGGGCACAGAACAAGTACAAAAGAGTATTGACATTTTGGAAGAGAATAAGTGGGAGAATTATTTGCACATACACTAATTCCACTAAAAGGGACTGCTGTGAAGAAACATTCATCAAGCTTAAACAATAAAGAAGATAATTCGTTGTGCAGAGAGAGTTCCACTGACGCACCTAGGAGAGAATTGACATCAATAATAATATCCTAAAAGATCCAAGAAACAAAGGGGAAAATACACATAATAGAAGAGAAAATGTGGAAGAGCAAGTAAGTAAAGGAGTTGATGTTTCCAAAAGCAAAAAGCGTAAGACTGTTTTGGACATTCACCAATCCATCTAAAAAGATGGGTGTTTTGAAGCTTTGATCAAGCTTTATATGTAAAATAGATGATGCATTGCTATGACAGAGTTCGGTTGAAGGAATTACAATAGATTTCTCATCAACAATAATGTCCGTCCGTGGCTGGAAACAAAGGGAAAACTATACACAATAGATTCGAAAAAGGGCACAGAACAAGTACAAAAGAGTATTGACATTTTGGAAGAGAATAAGTGGGAGAATTATTTGCACATGCACTAATTCCACTAAAAGGGACTGCTGTGAAGAAACATTCATCAAGCTTAAACAATAAAGAAGATAATTCGTTGTGCAGAGAGAGTTCCACTGACGCACCTAGGAGAGAATTGACATCAATAATAATATCCTAAAAGATCCAAGAAACAAAGGGGAAAATACACATAATAGAAGAGAAAATGGGGAAGAGCAAGTAAGAAAAGGAGTTGATGTTTCCAAAAGCAAAAAGCGTAAGACTGTTTTGGACATTCACCAATCCATCTAAAAAGACGGGTGTTTTGAAGCTTTGATCAAGCTTTATATGTAAAATAGATGATGCATTGCTATGACAGAGTTCGGTTGAAGGAATTACAATAGATTTCTCATCAACAATAATGTCCGTCCGTGGCTGGAAACAAAGGGAAAACTATACACAATAGATTCGAAAAAGGGCACAGAACAAGTACAAAAGAGTATTGACATTTTGGAAGAGAATAAGTGGGAGAATTATTTGCACATACACTAATTCCACTAAAAGGGACTGCTGTGAAGAAACATTCATCAAGCTTAAACAATAAAGAAGATAATTCGTTGTGCAGAGAGAGTTCCACTTACGCACATAGGAGAGAATTGACATCAATAATAATATCGCAAACGATCCACGAAACAAAGGGGAAAATACACATAATAGAAGAGAAAATGGGGAAGAGAAAGTAAGAAAGGGAGATGATGTTTCCAAAAGTAAAAAGCGTAAGACTGTTTTGGACATTCACCAATCCATCTAAAAAGACAGGTGTTTTGAAGGTTTGATCAAGCTTTATATGTAAAATACATGATGCATTGCTATAACAGAGTTCGGTTGAAGGAAGTACAATAGATTTCCCATCAACAATAATGTCCTTCCCTGGCTGGGAACAAAGGGAAAACTATACACAGTATATTCGAAAAATGGCATAGAACAAGTACTAAAAAGTATTGACATTTTGGAAGAGAATTAGTGGGAGAATTATTTGCACATGCACTAATTCCACTAAAAGGGACTGCTGTGAAGAAACATTCATCAAGCTTAAATAATAAAGAAGATAATTCGTTGTGCAGAGAGAGTTCCACTGACGCACATAGGAGAGAATTGACAACAATAATATCGCAAACGATCCAAGAAACAAAGGGGAAAATACACATAATAGAAGAGAAAATGGGGAAGAGCAAGTAAGAAAGGGAGATGATGTTTCCAAAAGTAAAAAGCGTAAGACTGTTTTGGACATTCACCAATCCATCTAAAAAGACGGGTGTTTTGAAGCTTTGATCAAGCTTTATATGTAAAATAGATGATGCATTGCTATGACAGACTTCGGTTGAAGGAATTACAATAGATTTCCCATCAACAATAATGTCCGTCCCTGGCTGGAAACAAAGGGAAAACTATACACAATAGATTCGAAAAAGGGCACAGAACAAGTACAAAAGAGTATTGACATTTTGGAAGAGAATAAGTGGGAGAATTATTTGCACATGCACTAATTCCACTAAAACGGACTGCTGTGAAGAAACATTCATCAAGCTTAAAAAATAAAGAAGATAATTCGTTGTGCAGAGAGAGGTCCACTGACGCACCTAGGAGAGAATTGACATCAATAATAATATCCTAAAAGATCCAAGAAAGAAAGGGGAAATACACATAATAGAAGAGAAAATGGGGAAGAGAAAGTAAGAAAAGGAGTTGATGTTTCCAAAAGCAAAAAGCGTAAGACTGTTTTGGACATTCACCAATCCATCTAAAAAGATGGGTGTTTTGAATCTTTGATCAAGCTTTATATGTAAAATAGATGATGCATTGCTATGACAGAGTTCGGTTGAAGGAAGTACAATAGATTTCCCATCAACAATAATGTCCTTCCCTGGCTGGGAACAAAGGGAAAACTATACACAGTATATTCGAAAAAGGGCATAGAACAAGTACTAAAAAGTATTGACATTTTGGAAGAGAATAAGTGGGAGAATTATTTGCACATGCACTAATTCCACTAAAAGGGACTGCTGTGAAGAAACATTCATCAAGCTTAAATAATAAAGAAGATAATTCGTTGTGCAGAGAGAGTTCCACTGACGCACATAGGAGAGAATTGACATCAATAATATCGCAAACGATCCAAGAAACAAAGGGGAAAATACACATAATAGAAGAGAAAATGGGGAAGAGCAAGTAAGAAAGGGAGATGATGTTTCCAAAAGTAAAAAGCGTAAGACTGTTTTGGACATTCACCAATCCACCTAAAAAGACGGGTGTTTTGAATCTTTGATCAAGCTTTATATGTAAAATAGATGATGCATTGCTATGACAGAGTTCTGATGAAGGAAGTACAATAGATTTCCCATCAACAATAATGTCCTTCCCTGGCTGGGAACAAAGGGAAAACTATACACAGTATATTCGAAAAAGGGCATAGAACATGTACTAAAAAGTATTGACATTTTGGAAGAGAATAATTGAAAGAATTATTTTCACATGCACTAATTCCACTAAAAGGGACTGCTGTGAAGAAACATTCATCAAGCTTAAACAATAAAGAAGCTAATTCGTTGTGTAGAGAGAGTTCCATTGACGCCCATAGGAGAGAATTGACATCAATAATACTATCATAAAAGATCCAAGAAACAAAGGGAAAATACACATAATAGAAGAGAAAATGGGGAAGAGCAAGTAAGAAAAGGAGTTGATGTTTCCAAAAGCAAAAAGCGTAAGAGTGTTTTGGACATTCACCAATCCATCTAAAAAGATGGGTGTTTTGAAGCTTTGATCAAGCTTTATATGTAAAATAGATGATGCATTGCTATGACAGAGTTTGGTTGAAGGAAGTACAATAGATTTCCCATCAACAATAATGTCCTTCCCTGGCTGGGAACAAAGGGAAAACTATACACAGTATATTCGAAAAAGGGCATAGAACAAGTACTAAAAAGTATTGACATTTTGGAAGAGAATAAGTTGGAGAATTATTTGCACATGCACTAATTCCACTAAAACGGACTGCTGTGAAGAAACATTCAATAAGCTTAAACAATAAAGAAGATAATTCGTTGTGCAGAGAGAGTTCCACTGACGCACATAGGAGAGAATTGACATCAATAATAATATCCTAAAAGATCCAAGAAACAAAGGGGAAAATACACATAATAGAAGAGAAAATGGGGAAGAGCAAGTAAGAAAAGGAGTTGATGTTTCCAAAAGCAAAAAGCGTAAGACTGTTTTGGACATTCACCAATCCATCTAAAAAGACGGGTGTTTGGAAGCTTTGATCCAGCTTCATATGTAAAATAGATGATGCATTGCTATGACAGAGTTCGGTTGACGGAATTACAATAGATTTCCCATCAACAATAATGTCCTTCCCTGGCTGGGAACAAAGGGAAAACTATACACAATAGATTCGAAAAAGGGCACAGAACAAGTACAAAAGAGTATTGACATTTTGGAAGAGAATAAGTGGGAGAATTATTTGCACATGCACTAATTCCACTAAAAGGGACTGCTGTGAAGAAACATTCATCAAGCTTAAACAATAAAGAAGATAATTCGTTGTGCAGAGAGAGTTCCACTGACGCACCTAGGAAAGAATTGACATCAATAATAATATCGCAAACGATCCACGAAACAAAGGGGAAAATACACATAATAGAAGAGAAAATGGGGAAGAGCAAGTAAGAAAGGGAGATGATGTTTCCAAAAGTAATAAGCGTAAGACTGTTTTGGACATTCACCAATCCATCTAAAAAGACAGGTGTTTTGAATCTTTGATCAAGCTTTATATGTAAAATAGATGATGCATTGCTATGACAGAGTTCTGTTGAAGGAAGTACAATAGATTTCCCATCAACAATAATGTCCTTCCCTGGCTGGGAACAAAGGGAAAACTATACACAGTATATTCGAAAAAGGGCATAGAACAGGTACTAAAAAGTATTGACATTTTGGAAGAGAATAATTGAAAGAATTATTTTCACATGCACTAATTCCACTAAAAGGGACTGCTGTGAAGAAACATTCATCAAGCTTAAACAATAAAGAAGCTAATTCGTTGTGCAGAGAGAGTTCCATTGACGCACATAGGAGAGAATTGACATCAATAATACTATCATAAAAGATCCAAGAAACAAAGGGAAAATACACATAATAGAAGAGAAAATGGGGAAGAGCAAGTAAGAAAAGGAGTTGATGTTTCCAAAAGCAAAAAGTGTAAGAGTGTTTTGGTCATTCACCAATCCATCTAAAAAGATGGGTGTTTTGAAGCTTTGATCAAGCTTTATATGTAAAATAGATGATGCATTGCTATGACAGAGTTCGGTTGAAGGAAGTACAATAGATTTCCCATCAACAATAATGTCCTTCCCTGGCTGGGAACAAAGGGAAAACTTTACACAGTATATTCAAAAAAGGGCATAGAACAAGTACTAAAAAGTATTGACATTTTGGAAGAGAATAAGTGGGAGAATTATTTGCACATGCACTAATTCCACTAAAACGGACTGCTGTGAAGAAACATTCATCAAGCTTAAACAATAAAGAAGATAATTCGTTGTGCAGAGAGAGTTCCACTGACGCACATAGGAGAGAATTGACATCAATAATAATATCCTAAAAGATCCAAGAAACAAAGGGGAAAATACACATAATAGAAGAGAAAATGGGGAAGAGCAAGTAAGAAAAGGAGTTGATGTTTCCAAAAGCAAAAAGCGTAAGACTGTTTTGGACATTCACCAATCCATCTAAAAAGACGGGTGTTTTGAAGCTTTGATCAAGCTTTATATGTAAAATAGATGATGCATTGCTATGACAGACTTCGGTTGAAGGAATTACAATAGATTTCCCATCAACAATAATGTCCGTCCCTGGCTGGAAACAAAGGGAAAACTATACACAATAGATTCGAAAAAGGGCACAGAACAAGTACAAAAGAGTATTGACATTTTGGAAGAGAATAAGTGGGAGAATTATTTGCACATGCACTAATTCCACTAAAAGGGACAGCTGTGAAGAAACATTCATCAAGCTTAAACAATAAAGAAGATAATTCGTTGTGCAGAGAGAGTTCCACTGACGCACAGAGGAGAGAATTGACATCAATAATAATATCGCAAACGATCCACGAAACAAAGGGGAAAATACACATAATAGAAGAGAAAATGGGGAAGAGCAAGTAAGAAAGGGAGATGATGTTTCCAAAAGTAAAAAGCGTAAGACTGTTTTGGACATTCCCCAATCCATCTAAAAAGACGGGTGTTTTGAAGCTTTGATCAAGGTTTATATGTAAAATAGATGATGCATTGCTATGACAGAGTTCGGTTGAAGGAAGTACAATAGATTTCCCTTCAACAATAATGTCCTTCCCTGGCTGGGAACAAAGGGAAAACTATACAAAATAGATTCGAAAAAGGGCACAGAACAAGTACAAAAGAGTATT
This sequence comes from Sminthopsis crassicaudata, assembly GCF_048593235.1. Taxonomy (NCBI): domain Eukaryota; kingdom Metazoa; phylum Chordata; class Mammalia; order Dasyuromorphia; family Dasyuridae; genus Sminthopsis; species Sminthopsis crassicaudata. The sequence goes on from NC_133617.1 coordinate 442,889,488, forward strand.
GACATTTTGGAAGAGAATAAGTGGGAGAATTATTTCCACATGCACTAATTCATCTAAAACGGACTGCTGTGAAGAAACATTCATCAAGCTTAAACAATAAAGAAGATAATTCGTTGTGCAGAGAGAGTTCCACTGACGCACATAGGAGAGAATTGACATCAATAATATCGCAAACGATCCAAGAAACAAAGGGGAAAATAAACATAATAGAAGAGAAAATGGGGAAGAGCAAGAAAGGGAGATGATGTTTCCAAAAGTAAAAAGCGTAAGACTGTTTTGGACATTCACCAATCCATCTAAAAAGACGGGTGTTTTGAAGCTTTGATCAAGCTTCATATGTAAAATAGATGATGCATTGCTATGACAGACTTCGGTTGAAGGAATTACAATAGATTTCCCATCAACAATAATGTCCGTCCCTGGCTGGAAACAAAGGGAAAACTATACACAATAGATTCGAAAAAGGGCACAGAACAAGTACAAAAGAGTATCGACATTTTGGAAGAGAATAAGTGGGAGAATTATTTGCACATGCACTAATTCCACTAAAACGGACTGCTGTGAAGAAACATTCATCAAGCTTAAAAAATAAAGAAGATAATTCGTTGTGCAGAGAGAGTTCCACTGACGCACCTAGGAGAGAATTGACATCAATAATAATATCCTAAAAGATCCAAGAAACAAAGGGGAAAATACACATAATAGAAGAGAAAATGGGGAAGAGCAAGTAAGTAAAGGAGTTGATGTTTCCAAAAGCAAAAAGCGTAAGACTGTTTTGGACATTCACCAATCCATCTAAAAAGATGGGTGTTTTGAAGCTTTGATCAAGCTTTATATGTAAAATAGATGATGCATTGCTATGACAGAGTTCGGTTGAAGGAAGTACAATAGATTTCCCATCAACAATAATGTCCTTCCCTGGCTGGGAACAAAGGGAAAACTATACACAGTATATTCGAAAAAGGGCATAGAACAAGTACTAAAAAGTATTGACATTTTGGAAGAGAATAAGTGGGAGAATTATTTGCACATGCACTAATTCCACTAAAACGGACTGCTGTGAAGAAACATTCATCAAGCTTAAACAATAAAGAAGATAATTCGTTGTGCAGAGAGAGTTCCACTGACGCACCTAGGAGAGAATTGACATCAATAATAATATCGCAAACGATCCACGAAACAAAGGGGAAAATACACATAATAGAAGAGAAAATGGGGAAGAGCAAGTAAGAAAAGGAGTTGATGTTTCCAAAAGCAAAAAGTGTAAGAGTGTTTTGGACAATCACCAATCCATCTAAAAAGATGGGTGTTTTGAAGCTTTGATCAAGCTTTATATGTAAAATAGATGATGCATTGCTATGACAGAGTTCGGTTGAAGGAATTACAATAGATTTCTCATCAACAATAATGTCCGTCCGTGGCTGGAAACAAAGGGAAAACTATACACAATAGATTCGAAAAAGGGCACAGAACAAGTACAAAAGAGTATTGACATTTTGGAAGAGAATAAGTGGGAGAATTATTTGCACATACACTAATTCCACTAAAAGGGACTGCTGTGAAGAAACATTCATCAAGCTTAAACAATAAAGAAGATAATTCGTTGTGCAGAGAGAGTTCCACTTACGCACATAGGAGAGAATTGACATCAATAATAATATCGCAAACGATCCAAGAAACAAAGGGGAAAATACACATAATAGAAGAGAAAATGGGGAAGAGCAAGTAAGAAAGGGAGATGATGTTTCCAAAAGTAAAAAGCGTAAGACTGTTTTGGACATTCACCAATCCATCTAAAAAGACAGGTGTTTTGAAGCTTTGATCAAGCTTTATATGTAAAATACATGATGCATTGCTATAACAGAGTTCGGTTGAAGGAAGTACAATAGATTTCCCATCAACAATAATGTCCTTCCCTGGCTGGGAACAAAGGGAAAACTATACACAGTATATTCGAAAAAGGGCATAGAACAAGTACTAAAAAGTATTGACATTTTGGAAGAGAATTAGTGGGAGAATTATTTGCACATGCACTAATTCCACTAAAAGGGACTGCTGTGAAGAAACATTCATCAAGCTTAAATAATAAAGAAGATAATTCGTTGTGCAGAGAGAGTTCCACTGACGCACATAGGAGAGAATTGACAACAATAATATCGCAAACGATCCAAGAAACAAAGGGGAAAATACACATAATAGAAGAGAAAATGGGGAAGAGCAAGTAAGAAAGGGAGATGATGTTTCCAAAAGTAAAAAGCGTAAGACTGTTTTGGACATTCACCAATCCATCTAAAAAGACGGGTGTTTTGAAGCTTTGATCAAGCTTTATATGTAAAATAGATGATGCATTGCTATGACAGACTTCGGTTGAAGGAATTACAATAGATTTCCCATCAACAATAATGTCCGTCCCTGGCTGGAAACAAAGGGAAAACTATACACAATAGATTCGAAAAAGGGCACAGAACAAGTACAAAAGAGTATTGACATTTTGGAAGAGAATAAGTGGGAGAATTATTTGCACATGCACTAATTCCACTAAAACGGACTGCTGTGAAGAAACATTCATCAAGCTTAAAAAATAAAGAAGATAATTCGTTGTGCAGAGAGAGGTCCACTGACGCACCTAGGAGAGAATTGACATCAATAATAATATCCTAAAAGATCCAAGAAAGAAAGGGGAAATACACATAATAGAAGAGAAAATGGGGAAGAGAAAGTAAGAAAAGGAGTTGATGTTTCCAAAAGCAAAAAGCGTAAGACTGTTTTGGACATTCACCAATCCATCTAAAAAGATGGGTGTTTTGAATCTTTGATCAAGCTTTATATGTAAAATAGATGATGCATTGCTATGACAGAGTTCTGATGAAGGAAGTACAATAGATTTCCCATCAACAATAATGTCCTTCCCTGGCTGGGAACAAAGGGAAAACTATACACAGTATATTCGAAAAAGGGCATAGAACATGTACTAAAAAGTATTGACATTTTGGAAGAGAATAATTGAAAGAATTATTTTCACATGCACTAATTCCACTAAAAGGGACTGCTGTGAAGAAACATTCATCAAGCTTAAACAATAAAGAAGCTAATTCGTTGTGTAGAGAGAGTTCCATTGACGCCCATAGGAGAGAATTGACATCAATAATACTATCATAAAAGATCCAAGAAACAAAGGGAAAATACACATAATAGAAGAGAAAATGGGGAAGAGCAAGTAAGAAAAGGAGTTGATGTTTCCAAAAGCAAAAAGCGTAAGAGTGTTTTGGACATTCACCAATCCATCTAAAAAGATGGGTGTTTTGAAGCTTTGATCAAGCTTTATATGTAAAATAGATGATGCATTGCTATGACAGAGTTTGGTTGAAGGAAGTACAATAGATTTCCCATCAACAATAATGTCCTTCCCTGGCTGGGAACAAAGGGAAAACTATACACAGTATATTCGAAAAAGGGCATAGAACAAGTACTAAAAAGTATTGACATTTTGGAAGAGAATAAGTTGGAGAATTATTTTCACATGCACTAATTCCACTAAAAGGGACTGCTGTGAAGAAACATTCAATAAGGTTAAACAATAAAGAAGATAATTCGTTGTGCAGAGAGAGTTCCACTGACGCACATAGGAGAGAATTGACATCAATAATAATATCCTAAAAGATCCAAGAAACAAAGGGGAAAATACACATAATAGAAGAGAAAATGGGGAAGAGCAAGTAAGAAAAGGAGTTGATGTTTCCAAAAGCAAAAAGCGTAAGACTGTTTTGGACATTCACCAATCCATCTAAAAAGACGGGTGTTTGGAAGCTTTGATCCAGCTTCATATGTAAAATAGATGATGCATTGCTATGACAGAGTTCGGTTGACGGAATTACAATAGATTTCCCATCAACAATAATGTCCTTCCCTGGCTGGGAACAAAGGGAAAACTATACACAATAGATTCGAAAAAGGGCACAGAACAAGTACAAAAGAGTATTGACATTTTGGAAGAGAATAAGTGGGAGAATTATTTGCACATGCACTAATTCCACTAAAAGGGACTGCTGTGAAGAAACATTCATCAAGCTTAAACAATAAAGAAGATAATTCGTTGTGCAGAGAGAGTTCCACTGACGCACCTAGGAAAGAATTGACATCAATAATAATATCGCAAACGATCCACGAAACAAAGGGGAAAATACACATAATAGAAGAGAAAATGGGGAAGAGCAAGTAAGAAAGGGAGATGATGTTTCCAAAAGTAATAAGCGTAAGACTGTTTTGGACATTCACCAATCCATCTAAAAAGACAGGTGTTTTGAATCTTTGATCAAGCTTTATATGTAAAATAGATGATGCATTGCTATGACAGAGTTCTGTTGAAGGAAGTACAATAGATTTCCCATCAACAATAATGTCCTTCCCTGGCTGGGAACAAAGGGAAAACTATACACAGTATATTCGAAAAAGGGCATAGAACAGGTACTAAAAAGTATTGACATTTTGGAAGAGAATAATTGAAAGAATTATTTTCACATGCACTAATTCCACTAAAAGGGACTGCTGTGAAGAAACATTCATCAAGCTTAAACAATAAAGAAGCTAATTCGTTGTGCAGAGAGAGTTCCATTGACGCACATAGGAGAGAATTGACATCAATAATACTATCATAAAAGATCCAAGAAACAAAGGGAAAATACACATAATAGAAGAGAAAATGGGGAAGAGCAAGTAAGAAAAGGAGTTGATGTTTCCAAAAGCAAAAAGCGTAAGAGTGTTTTGGTCATTCACCAATCCATCTAAAAAGATGGGTGTTTTGAAGCTTTGATCAAGCTTTATATGTAAAATAGATGATGCATTGCTATGACAGAGTTCGGTTGAAGGAAGTACAATAGATTTCCCATCAACAATAATGTCCTTCCCTGGCTGGGAACAAAGGGAAAACTTTACACAGTATATTCGAAAAAGGGCATAGAACAAGTACTAAAAAGTATTGACATTTTGGAAGAGAATAAGTGGGAGAATTATTTGCACATGCACTAATTCCACTAAAACGGACTGCTGTGAAGAAACATTCATCAAGCTTAAACAATAAAGAAGATAATTCGTTGTGCAGAGAGAGTTCCACTGACGCACATAGGAGAGAATTGACATCAATAATAATATCCTAAAAGATCCAAGAAACAAAGGGGAAAATACACATAATAGAAGAGAAAATGGGGAAGAGCAAGTAAGAAAAGGAGTTGATGTTTCCAAAAGCAAAAAGCGTAAGACTGTTTTGGACATTCACCAATCCATCTAAAAAGACGGGTGTTTTGAAGCTTTGATCAAGCTTTATATGTAAAATAGATGATGCATTGCTATGACAGACTTCGGTTGAAGGAATTACAATAGATTTCCCATCAACAATAATGTCCGTCCCTGGCTGGAAACAAAGGGAAAATTATACACAATAGATTCGAAAAAGGGCACAGAACAAGTACAAAAGAGTATTGACATTTTGGAAGAGAATAAGTGGGAGAATTATTTGCACATGCACTAATTCCACTAAAAGGGACAGCTGTGAAGAAACATTCATCAAGCTTAAACAATAAAGAAGATAATTCGTTGTGCAGAGAGAGTTCCACTGACGCACAGAGGAGAGAATTGACATCAATAATAATATCGCAAACGATCCACGAAACAAAGGGGAAAATACACATAATAGAAGAGAAAATGGGGAAGAGCAAGTAAGAAAGGGAGATGATGTTTCCAAAAGTAAAAAGCGTAAGACTGTTTTGGACATTCCCCAATCCATCTAAAAAGACGGGTGTTTTGAAGCTTTGATCAAGGTTTATATGTAAAATAGATGATGCATTGCTATGACAGAGTTCGGTTGAAGGAAGTACAATAGATTTCCCTTCAACAATAATGTCCTTCCCTGGCTGGGAACAAAGGGAAAACTATACAAAATAGATTCGAAAAAGGGCACAGAACAAGTACAAAAGAGTATTGACATTTTGGAAGAGAATAAGTGGGAGAATTATTTCCACATGCACTAATTCATCTAAAACGGATTGCTGTGAAGAAACATTCATCAAGCTTAAACAATAAAGAAGATAATTCGTTGTGCAGAGAGAGTTCCACTGACGCACATAGGAGAGAATTGACATCAATAATATCGCAAACGATCCAAGAAACAAAGGGGAAAATAAACATAATAGAAGAGAAAATGGGGAAGAGCAAGAAAGGGAGATGATGTTTCCAAAAGTAAAAAGCGTAAGACTGTTTTGGACATTCACCAATCCATCTAAAAAGACGGGTGTTTTGAAGCTTTGATCAAGCTTCATATGTAAAATAGATGATGCATTGCTATGACAGACTTCGGTTGAAGGAATTACAATAGATTTCCCATCAACAATAATGTCCGTCCCTGGCTGGAAACAAAGGGAAAACTATACACAATAGATTCGAAAAAGGGCACAGAACAAGTACAAAAGAGTATCGACATTTTGGAAGAGAATAAGTGGGAGAATTATTTGCACATGCACTAATTCCACTAAAACGGACTGCTGTGAAGAAACATTCATCAAGCTTAAAAAATAAAGAAGATAATTCGTTGTGCAGAGAGAGTTCCACTGACGCACCTAGGAGAGAATTGACATCAATAATAATATCCTAAAAGATCCAAGAAACAAAGGGGAAAATACACATAATAGAAGAGAAAATGGGGAAGAGCAAGTAAGTAAAGGAGTTGATGTTTCCAAAAGCAAAAAGCGTAAGACTGTTTTGGACATTCACCAATCCATCTAAAAAGATGGGTGTTTTGAAGCTTTGATCAAGCTTTATATGTAAAATAGATGATGCATTGCTATGACAGAGTTCGGTTGAAGGAAGTACAATAGATTTCCCATCAACAATAATGTCCTTCCCTGGCTGGGAACAAAGGGAAAACTATACACAGTATATTCGAAAAAGGGCATAGAACAAGTACTAAAAAGTATTGACATTTTGGAAGAGAATAAGTGGGAGAATTATTTGCACATGCACTAATTCCACTAAAACGGACTGCTGTGAAGAAACATTCATCAAGCTTAAACAATAAAGAAGATAATTCGTTGTGCAGAGAGAGTTCCACTGACGCACCTAGGAGAGAATTGACATCAATAATAATATCGCAAACGATCCACGAAACAAAGGGGAAAATACACATAATAGAAGAGAAAATGGGGAAGAGCAAGTAAGAAAAGGAGTTGATGTTTCCAAAAGCAAAAAGTGTAAGAGTGTTTTGGACATTCACCAATCCATCTAAAAAGATGGGTGTTTTGAAGCTTTGATCAAGCTTTATATGTAAAATAGATGATGCATTGCTATGACAGAGTTCGGTTGAAGGAATAACAATAGATTTCTCATCAACAATAATGTCCGTCCGTGGCTGGAAACAAAGGGAAAACTATACACAATAGATTCGAAAAAGGGCACAGAACAAGTACAAAAGAGTATTGACATTTTGGAAGAGAATAAGTGGGAGAATTATTTGCACATACACTAATTCCACTAAAAGGGACTGCTGTGAAGAAACATTCATCAAGCTTAAACAATAAAGAAGATAATTCGTTGTGCAGAGAGAGTTCCACTTACGCACATAGGAGAGAATTGACATCAATAATAATATCGCAAACGATCCAAGAAACAAAGGGGAAAATACACATAATAGAAGAGAAAATGGGGAAGAGCAAGTAAGAAAGGGAGATGATGTTTCCAAAAGTAAAAAGCGTAAGACTGTTTTGGACATTCACCAATCCATCTAAAAAGACAGGTGTTTTGAAGCTTTGATCAAGCTTTATATGTAAAATACATGATGCATTGCTATAACAGAGTTCGGTTGAAGGAAGTACAATAGATTTCCCATCAACAATAATGTCCTTCCCTGGCTGGGAACAAAGGGAAAACTATACACAGTATATTCGAAAAAGGGCATAGAACAAGTACTAAAAAGTATTGACATTTTGGAAGAGAATTAGTGGGAGAATTATTTGCACATGCACTAATTCCACTAAAAGGGACTGCTGTGAAGAAACATTCATCAAGCTTAAATAATAAAGAAGATAATTCGTTGTGCAGAGAGAGTTCCACTGACGCACATAGGAGAGAATTGACAACAATAATATCGCAAACGATCCAAGAAACAAAGGGGAAAATACACATAATAGAAGAGAAAATGGGGAAGAGCAAGTAAGAAAGGGAGATGATGTTTCCAAAAGTAAAAAGCGTAAGACTGTTTTGGACATTCACCAATCCATCTAAAAAGACGGGTGTTTTGAAGCTTTGATCAAGCTTTATATGTAAAATAGATGATGCATTGCTATGACAGACTTCGGTTGAAGGAATTACAATAGATTTCCCATCAACAATAATGTCCGTCCCTGGCTGGAAACAAAGGGAAAACTATACACAATAGATTCGAAAAAGGGCACAGAACAAGTACAAAAGAGTATTGACATTTTGGAAGAGAATAAGTGGGAGAATTATTTGCACATGCACTAATTCCACTAAAACGGACTGCTGTGAAGAAACATTCATCAAGCTTAAAAAATAAAGAAGATAATTCGTTGTGCAGAGAGAGGTCCACTGACGCACCTAGGAGAGAATTGACATCAATAATAATATCCTAAAAGATCCAAGAAAGAAAGGGGAAATACACATAATAGAAGAGAAAATGGGGAAGAGAAAGTAAGAAAAGGAGTTGATGTTTCCAAAAGCAAAAAGCGTAAGACTGTTTTGGACATTCACCAATCCATCTAAAAAGATGGGTGTTTTGAATCTTTGATCAAGCTTTATATGTAAAATAGATGATGCATTGCTATGACAGAGTTCGGTTGAAGGAAGTACAATAGATTTCCCATCAACAATAATGTCCTTCCCTGGCTGGGAACAAAGGGAAAACTATACACAGTATATTCGAAAAAGGGCATAGAACAAGTACTAAAAAGTATTGACATTTTGGAAGAGAATAAGTGGGAGAATTATTTGCACATGCACTAATTCCACTAAAAGGGACTGCTGTGAAGAAACATTCATCAAGCTTAAATAATAAAGAAGATAATTCGTTGTGCAGAGAGAGTTCCACTGACGCACATAGGAGAGAATTGACATCAATAATATCGCAAACGATCCAAGAAACAAAGGGGAAAATACACATAATAGAAGAGAAAATGGGGAAGAGCAAGTAAGAAAGGGAGATGATGTTTCCAAAAGTAAAAAGCGTAAGACTGTTTTGGACATTCACCAATCCACCTAAAAAGACGGGTGTTTTGAATCTTTGATCAAGCTTTATATGTAAAATAGATGATGCATTGCTATGACAGAGTTCTGATGAAGGAAGTACAATAGATTTCCCATCAACAATAATGTCCTTCCCTGGCTGGGAACAAAGGGAAAACTATACACAGTATATTCGAAAAAGGGCATAGAACATGTACTAAAAAGTATTGACATTTTGGAAGAGAATAATTGAAAGAATTATTTTCACATGCACTAATTCCACTAAAAGGGACTGCTGTGAAGAAACATTCATCAAGCTTAAACAATAAAGAAGCTAATTCGTTGTGTAGAGAGAGTTCCATTGACGCCCATAGGAGAGAATTGACATCAATAATACTATCATAAAAGATCCAAGAAACAAAGGGAAAATACACATAATAGAAGAGAAAATGGGGAAGAGCAAGTAAGAAAAGGAGTTGATGTTTCCAAAAGCAAAAAGCGTAAGAGTGTTTTGGACATTCACCAATCCATCTAAAAAGATGGGTGTTTTGAAGCTTTGATCAAGCTTTATATGTAAAATAGATGATGCATTGCTATGACAGAGTTTGGTTGAAGGAAGTACAATAGATTTCCCATCAACAATAATGTCCTTCCCTGGCTGGGAACAAAGGGAAAACTATACACAGTATATTCGAAAAAGGGCATAGAACAAGTACTAAAAAGTATTGACATTTTGGAAGAGAATAAGTTGGAGAATTATTTGCACATGCACTAATTCCACTAAAACGGACTGCTGTGAAGAAACATTCAATAAGCTTAAACAATAAAGAAGATAATTCGTTGTGCAGAGAGAGTTCCACTGACGCACATAGGAGAGAATTGACATCAATAATAATATCCTAAAAGATCCAAGAAACAAAGGGGAAAATACACATAATAGAAGAGAAAATGGGGAAGAGCAAGTAAGAAAAGGAGTTGATGTTTCCAAAAGCAAAAAGCGTAAGACTGTTTTGGACATTCACCAATCCATCTAAAAAGACGGGTGTTTGGAAGCTTTGATCCAGCTTCATATGTAAAATAGATGATGCATTGCTATGACAGAGTTCGGTTGACGGAATTACAATAGATTTCCCATCAACAATAATGTCCTTCCCTGGCTGGGAACAAAGGGAAAACTATACACAATAGATTCGAAAAAGGGCACAGAACAAGTACAAAAGAGTATTGACATTTTGGAAGAGAATAAGTGGGAGAATTATTTGCACATGCACTAATTCCACTAAAAGGGACTGCTGTGAAGAAACATTCATCAAGCTTAAACAATAAAGAAGATAATTCGTTGTGCAGAGAGAGTTCCACTGACGCACCTAGGAAAGAATTGACATCAATAATAATATCGCAAACGATCCACGAAACAAAGGGGAAAATACACATAATAGAAGAGAAAATGGGGAAGAGCAAGTAAGAAAGGGAGATGATGTTTCCAAAAGTAATAAGCGTAAGACTGTTTTGGACATTCACCAATCCATCTAAAAAGACAGGTGTTTTGAATCTTTGATCAAGGTTTATATGTAAAATAGATGATGCATTGCTATGACAGAGTTCTGTTGAAGGAAGTACAATAGATTTCCCATCAACAATAATGTCCTTCCCTGGCTGGGAACAAAGGGAAAACTATACACAGTATATTCGAAAAAGGGCATAGAACAGGTACTAAAAAGTATTGACATTTTCGAAGAGAATAATTGAAAGAATTATTTTCACATGCACTAATTCCACTAAAAGGGACTGCTGTGAAGAAACATTCATCAAGCTTAAACAATAAAGAAGCTAATTCGTTGTGCAGAGAGAGTTCCATTGACGCACATAGGAGAGAATTGACATCAATAATACTATCATAAAAGATCCAAGAAACAAAGGGAAAATACACATAATAGAAGAGAAAATGGGGAAGAGCAAGTAAGAAAAGGAGTTGATGTTTCCAAAAGCAAAAAGCGTAAGAGTGTTTTGGTCATTCACCAATCCATCTAAAAAGATGGGTGTTTTGAAGCTTTGATCAAGCTTTATATGTAAAATAGATGATGCATTGCTATGACAGAGTTCGGTTGAAGGAAGTACAATAGATTTCCCATCAACAATAATGTCCTTCCCTGGCTGGGAACAAAGGGAAAACTTTACACAGTATATTCGAAAAAGGGCATAGAACAAGTACTAAAAAGTATTGACATTTTGGAAGAGAATAAGTGGGAGAATTATTTGCACATGCACTAATTCCACTAAAACGGACTGCTGTGAAGAAACATTCATCAAGCTTAAACAATAAAGAAGATAATTCGTTGTGCAGAGAGAGTTCCACTGACGCACATAGGAGAGAATTGACATCAATAATAATATCCTAAAAGATCCAAGAAACAAAGGGGAAAATACACATAATAGAAGAGAAAATGGGGAAGAGCAAGTAAGAAAAGGAGTTGATGTTTCCAAAAGCAAAAAGCGTAAGACTGTTTTGGACATTCACCAATCCATCTAAAAAGACGGGTGTTTTGAAGCTTTGATCAAGCTTTATATGTAAAATAGATGATGCATTGCTATGACACACTTCGGTTGAAGGAATTACAATAGATTTCCCATCAACAATAATGTCCGTCCCTGGCTGGAAACAAAGGGAAAACTATACACAATAGATTCGAAAAAGGGCACAGAACAAGTACAAAAGAGTATTGACATTTTGGAAGAGAATAAGTGGGAGAATTATTTGCACATGCACTAATTCCACTAAAAGGGACAGCTGTGAAGAAACATTCATCAAGCTTAAACAATAAAGAAGATAATTCGTTGTGCAGAGAGAGTTCCACTGACGCACCTAGGAGAGAATTGACATCAATAATAATATCCTAAAAGATCCAAGAAACAAAGGGGAAAATACACATAATAGAAGAGAAAATGGGGAAGAGCAAGTAAGTAAAGGAGTTGATGTTTCCAAAAGCAAAAAGCGTAAGACTGTTTTGGACATTCACCAATCCATCTAAAAAGATGGGTGTTTTGAAGCTTTGATCAAGCTTTATATGTAAAATAGATGATGCATTGCTATGACAGAGTTCGGTTGAAGGAAGTACAATAGATTTCCCATCAACAATAATGTCCTTCCCTGGCTGGGAACAAAGGGAAAACTATACACAGTATATTCGAAAAAGGGCATAGAACAAGTACTAAAAAGTATTGACATTTTGGAAGAGAATAAGTGGGAGAATTATTTGCACATGCACTAATTCCACTAAAACGGACTGCTGTGAAGAAACATTCATCAAGCTTAAACAATAAAGAAGATAATTCGTTGTGCAGAGAGAGTTCCACTGACGCACCTAGGAGAGAATTGACATCAATAATAATATCGCAAACGATCCACGAAACAAAGGGGAAAATACACATAATAGAAGAGAAAATGGGGAAGAGCAAGTAAGAAAAGGAGTTGATGTTTCCAAAAGCAAAAAGTGTAAGAGTGTTTTGGACATTCACCAATCCATCTAAAAAGATGGGTGTTTTGAAGCTTTGATCAAGCTTTATATGTAAAATAGATGATGCATTGCTATGACAGAGTTCGGTTGAAGGAAGTACAATAGATTTCCCATAAACAATAATGTCCTTCCCTGGCTGGGAACAAAGGGAAAACTATACACAGTATATTCGAAAAAGGGCATAGAACAAGTACAAAAGAGTATTGACATTTTGGAAGAGAATAAGTGGGAGAATTATTTGCACATGCACTAATTCCACTAAAAGGGACTGCTGTGAAGAAACATTCATCAAGCTTAAACAATAAAGAAGATAATTCGTTGTTCAGAGAGAGTTCCACTGACGCACATAGGAGAGAATTGACATCAATAATAATATCCTAAAAGATCCAAGAAACAAAGGGGAAAATACACATAATAGAAGAGAAAATGGGGAAGAGCAAGTAAGAAAAGGAGTTGATGTTTCCAAAAGCAAAAAGCGTAAGACTGTTTTGGACATTCACCAATCCATCTAAAAAGACGGGTGTTTTGAAGCTTTGATCAAGCTTTATATGTAAAATAGATGATGCATTGCTATGACAGAGTTCGGTTGAAGGAATTACAATAGATTTCTCATCAACAATAATGTCCGTCCGTGGCTGGAAACAAAGGGAAAACTATACACAATAGATTCGAAAAAGGGCACAGAACAAGTACAAAAGAGTATTGACATTTTGGAAGAGAATAAGTGGGAGAATTATTTGCACATACACTAATTCCACTAAAAGGGACTGCTGTGAAGAAACATTCATCAAGCTTAAACAATAAAGAAGATAATTCGTTGTGCAGAGAGAGTTCCACTGACGCACCTAGGAGAGAATTGACATCAATAATAATATCCTAAAAGATCCAAGAAACAAAGGGGAAAATACACATAATAGAAGAGAAAATGTGGAAGAGCAAGTAAGTAAAGGAGTTGATGTTTCCAAAAGCAAAAAGCGTAAGACTGTTTTGGACATTCACCAATCCATCTAAAAAGATGGGTGTTTTGAAGCTTTGATCAAGCTTTATATGTAAAATAGATGATGCATTGCTATGACAGAGTTCGGTTGAAGGAAGTACAATAGATTTCCCATCAACAATAATGTCCTTCCCTGGCTGGGAACAAAGGGAAAACTATACACAGTATATTCGAAAAAGGGCATAGAACAAGTACTAAAAAGTATTGACATTTTGGAAGAGAATAAGTGGGAGAATTATTTGCACATGCACTAATTCCACTAAAACGGACTGCTGTGAAGAAACATTCATCAAGCTTAAACAATAAAGAAGATAATTCGTTGTGCAGAGAGAGTTCCACTGACGCACCTAGGAGAGAATTGACATCAATAATAATATCGCAAATGATCCACGAAACAAATGGGAAAATACACATAATAGAAGGGAAAATGGGGAAGAGCAAGTAAGAAAAGGAGTTGATGTTTCCAAAAGCAAAAAGTGTAAGAGTGTTTTGGACATTCACCAATCCATCTAAAAAGATGGGTGTTTTGAAGCTTTGATCAAGCTTTATATGTAAAATAGATGATGCATTGCTATGACAGAGTTCGGTTGAAGGAAGTACAATAGATTTCCCATCAACAATAATGTCCTTCCCTGGCTGGGAACAAAGGGAAAACTATACACAGTATATTCGAAAAAGGGCATAGAACAAGTACTAAAAAGTATTGACATTTTGGAAGAGAATAAGTTGGAGAATTATTTGCACATGCACTAATTCCACTAAAACGGACTGCTGTGAAGAAACATTCAATAAGCTTAAACAATAAAGAAGATAATTCGTTGTGCAGAGAGAGTTCCACTGACGCACATAGGAGAGAATTGACATCAATAATAATATCCTAAAAGATCCAAGAAACAAAGGGGAAAATACACATAATAGAAGAGAAAATGGGGAAGAGCAAGTAAGAAAAGGAGTTGATGTTTCCAAAAGCAAAAAGCGTAAGACTGTTTTGGACATTCACCAATCCATCTAAAAAGACGGGTGTTTGGAAGCTTTGATCCAGCTTCATATGTAAAATAGATGATGCATTGCTATGACAGAGTTCGGTTGACGGAATTACAATAGATTTCCCATCAACAATAATGTCCTTCCCTGGCTGGGAACAAAGGGAAAACTATACACAATAGATTCGAAAAAGGGCACAGAACAAGTACAAAAGAGTATTGACATTTTGGAAGAGAATAAGTGGGAGAATTATTTGCACATGCACTAATTCCACGAAAAGGGACTGCTGTGAAGAAACATTCATCAAGCTTAAACAATAAAGAAGATAATTCGTTGTGCAGAGAGAGTTCCACTGACGCACCTAGGAAAGAATTGACATCAATAATAATATCGCAAACGATCCACGAAACAAAGGGGAAAATACACATAATAGAAGAGAAAATGGGGAAGAGCAAGTAAGAAAGGGAGATGATGTTTCCAAAAGTAATAAGCGTAAGACTGTTTTGGACATTCACCAATCCATCTAAAAAGACAGGTGTTTTGAATCTTTGATCAAGCTTTATATGTAAAATAGATGATGCATTGCTATGACAGAGTTCTGTTGAAGGAAGTACAATAGATTTCCCATCAACAATAATGTCCTTCCCTGGCTGGGAACAAAGGGAAAACTATACACAGTATATTCGAAAAAGGGCATAGAACAAGTACAAAAGAGTATTGACATTTTGGAAGAGAATAAGTGGGAGAATTATTTGCACATGCACTAATTCCACTAAAAGGGACTGCTGTGAAGAAACATTCATCAAGCTTAAACAATAAAGAAGATAATTCGTTGTTCAGAGAGAGTTCCACTGACGCACATAGGAGAGAATTGACATCAATAATAATATCCTAAAAGATCCAAGAAACAAAGGGGAAAATACACATAATAGAAGAGAAAATGGGGAAGAGCAAGTAAGAAAAGGAGTTGATGTTTCCAAAAGCAAAAAGCGTAAGACTGTTTTGGACATTCACCAATCCATCTAAAAAGACGGGTGTTTTGAAGCTTTGATCAAGCTTTATATGTAAAATAGATGATGCATTGCTATGACAGAGTTCGGTTGAAGGAATTACAATAGATTTCTCATCAACAATAATGTCCGTCCGTGGCTGGAAACAAAGGGAAAACTATACACAATAGATTCGAAAAAGGGCACAGAACAAGTACAAAAGAGTATTGACATTTTGGAAGAGAATAAGTGGGAGAATTATTTGCACATACACTAATTCCACTAAAAGGGACTGCTGTGAAGAAACATTCATCAAGCTTAAACAATAAAGAAGATAATTCGTTGTGCAGAGAGAGTTCCACTGACGCACCTAGGAGAGAATTGACATCAATAATAATATCCTAAAAGATCCAAGAAACAAAGGGGAAAATACACATAATAGAAGAGAAAATGTGGAAGAGCAAGTAAGTAAAGGAGTTGATGTTTCCAAAAGCAAAAAGCGTAAGACTGTTTTGGACATTCACCAATCCATCTAAAAAGATGGGTGTTTTGAAGCTTTGATCAAGCTTTATATGTAAAATAGATGATGCATTGCTATGACAGAGTTCGGTTGAAGGAAGTACAATAGATTTCCCATCAACAATAATGTCCTTCCCTGGCTGGGAACAAAGGGAAAACTATACACAGTATATTCGAAAAAGGGCATAGAACAAGTACTAAAAAGTATTGACATTTTGGAAGAGAATAAGTGGGAGAATTATTTGCACATGCACTAATTCCACTAAAACGGACTGCTGTGAAGAAACATTCATCAAGCTTAAACAATAAAGAAGATAATTCGTTGTGCAGAGAGAGTTCCACTGACGCACCTAGGAGAGAATTGACATCAATAATAATATCGCAAACGATCCACGAAACAAATGGGAAAATACACATAATAGAAGGGAAAATGGGGAAGAGCAAGTAAGAAAAGGAGTTGATGTTTCCAAAAGCAAAAAGTGTAAGAGTGTTTTGGACATTCACCAATCCATCTAAAAAGATGGGTGTTTTGAAGCTTTGATCAAGCTTTATATGTAAAATAGATGATGCATTGCTATGACAGAGTTCGGTTGAAGGAAGTACAATAGATTTCCCATCAACAATAATGTCCTTCCCTGGCTGGGAACAAAGGGAAAACTATACACAGTATATTCGAAAAAGGGCATAGAACAAGTACTAAAAAGTATTGACATTTTGGAAGAGAATAAGTTGGAGAATTATTTGCACATGCACTAATTCCACTAAAACGGACTGCTGTGAAGAAACATTCAATAAGCTTAAACAATAAAGAAGATAATTCGTTGTGCAGAGAGAGTTCCACTGACGCACATAGGAGAGAATTGACATCAATAATAATATCCTAAAAGATCCAAGAAACAAAGGGGAAAATACACATAATAGAAGAGAAAATGGGGAAGAGCAAGTAAGAAAAGGAGTTGATGTTTCCAAAAGCAAAAAGCGTAAGACTGTTTTGGACATTCACCAATCCATCTAAAAAGACGGGTGTTTGGAAGCTTTGATCCAGCTTCATATGTAAAATAGATGATGCATTGCTATGACAGAGTTCGGTTGACGGAATTACAATAGATTTCCCATCAACAATAATGTCCTTCCCTGGCTGGGAACAAAGGGAAAACTATACACAATAGATTCGAAAAAGGGCACAGAACAAGTACAAAAGAGTATTGACATTTTGGAAGAGAATAAGTGGGAGAATTATTTGCACATGCACTAATTCCACTAAAAGGGACTGCTGTGAAGAAACATTCATCAAGCTTAAACAATAAAGAAGATAATTCGTTGTGCAGAGAGAGTTCCACTGACGCACCTAGGAAAGAATTGACATCAATAATAATATCGCAAACGATCCACGAAACAAAGGGGAAAATACACATAATAGAAGAGAAAATGGGGAAGAGCAAGTAAGAAAGGGAGATGATGTTTCCAAAAGTAATAAGCGTAAGACTGTTTTGGACATTCACCAATCCATCTAAAAAGACAGGTGTTTTGAATCTTTGATCAAGCTTTATATGTAAAATAGATGATGCATTGCTATGACAGAGTTCTGTTGAAGGAAGTACAATAGATTTCCCATCAACAATAATGTCCTTCCCTGGCTGGGAACAAAGGAAAACTATACACAGTATATTCGAAAAAGGGCATAGAACAGGTACTAAAAAGTATTGACATTTTGGAAGAGAATAATTGAAAGAATTATTTTCACATGCACTAATTCCACTAAAAGGGACTGCTGTGAAGAAACATTCATCAAGCTTAAACAATAAAGAAGCTAATTCGTTGTGCAGAGAGAGTTCCATTGACGCACATAGGAGAGAATTGACATCAATAATACTATCATAAAAGATCCAAGAAACAAAGGGAAAATACACATAATAGAAGAGAAAATGGGGAAGAGCAAGTAAGAAAAGGAGTTGATGTTTCCAAAAGCAAAAAGCGTAAGAGTGTTTTGGTCATTCACCAATCCATCTAAAAAGATGGGTGTTTTGAAGCTTTGATCAAGCTTTATATGTAAAATAGATGATGCATTGCTATGACAGAGTTCGGTTGAAGGAAGTACAATAGATTTCCCATCAACAATAATGTCCTTCCCTGGCTGGGAACAAAGGGAAAACTTTACACAGTATATTCGAAAAAGGGCATAGAACAAGTACTAAAAAGTATTGACATTTTGGAAGAGAATAAGTGGGAGAATTATTTGCACATGCACTAATTCCACTAAAACGGACTGCTGTGAAGAAACATTCATCAAGCTTAAACAATAAAGAAGATAATTCGTTGTGCAGAGAGAGTTCCACTGACGCACATAGGAGAGAATTGACATCAATAATAATATCCTAAAAGATCCAAGAAACAAAGGGGAAAATACACATAATAGAAGAGAAAATGGGGAAGAGCAAGTAAGAAAAGGAGTTGATGTTTCCAAAAGCAAAAAGCGTAAGACTGTTTTGGACATTCACCAATCCATCTAAAAAGACGGGTGTTTTGAAGCTTTGATCAAGCTTTATATGTAAAATAGATGATGCATTGCTATGACAGACTTCGGTTGAAGGAATTACAATAGATTTCCCATCAACAATAATGTCCGTCCCTGGCTGGAAACAAAGGGAAAACTATACACAATAGATTCGAAAAAGGGCACAGAACAAGTACAAAAGAGTATTGACATTTTGGAAGAGAATAAGTGGGAGAATTATTTGCACATGCACTAATTCCACTAAAAGGGACAGCTGTGAAGAAACATTCATCAAGCTTAAACAATAAAGAAGATAATTCGTTGTGCAGAGAGAGTTCCACTGACGCACAGAGGAGAGAATTGACATCAATAATAATATCGCAAACGATCCACGAAACAAAGGGGAAAATACACATAATAGAAGAGAAAATGGGGAAGAGCAAGTAAGAAAGGGAGATGATGTTTCCAAAAGTAAAAAGCGTAAGACTGTTTTGGACATTCCCCAATCCATCTAAAAAGACGGGTGTTTTGAAGCTTTGATCAAGGTTTATATGTAAAATAGATGATGCATTGCTATGACAGAGTTCGGTTGAAGGAAGTACAATAGATTTCCCTTCAACAATAATGTCCTTCCCTGGCTGGGAACAAAGGGAAAACTATACAAAATAGATTCGAAAAAGGGCACAGAACAAGTACAAAAGAGTATTGACATTTTGGAAGAGAATAAGTGGGAGAATTATTTCCACATGCACTAATTCATCTAAAACGGACTGCTGTGAAGAAACATTCATCAAGCTTAAACAATAAAGAAGATAATTCGTTGTGCAGAGAGAGTTCCACTGACGCACATAGGAGAGAATTGACATCAATAATATCGCAAACGATCCAAGAAACAAAGGGGAAAATAAACATAATAGAAGAGAAAATGGGGAAGAGCAAGAAAGGGAGATGATGTTTCCAAAAGTAAAAAGCGTAAGACTGTTTTGGACATTCACCAATCCATCTAAAAAGACGGGTGTTTTGAAGCTTTGATCAAGCTTCATATGTAAAATAGATGATGCATTGCTATGACAGACTTCGGTTGAAGGAATTACAATAGATTTCCCATCAACAATAATGTCCGTCCCTGGCTGGAAACAAAGG
The DNA here is from genome assembly GCF_048593235.1 of Sminthopsis crassicaudata. Lineage (NCBI taxonomy): Eukaryota > Metazoa > Chordata > Mammalia > Dasyuromorphia > Dasyuridae > Sminthopsis > Sminthopsis crassicaudata. The sequence goes on from NC_133617.1 coordinate 442,909,354, forward strand.
GAAAACTATACACAATAGATTCGAAAAAGGGCACAGAACAAGTACAAAAGAGTATCGACATTTTGGAAGAGAATAAGTGGGAGAATTATTTGCACATGCACTAATTCCACTAAAACGGACTGCTGTGAAGAAACATTCATCAAGCTTAAAAAATAAAGAAGATAATTCGTTGTGCAGAGAGAGTTCCACTGACGCACCTAGGAGAGAATTGACATCAATAATAATATCCTAAAAGATCCAAGAAACAAAGGGGAAAATACACATAATAGAAGAGAAAATGGGGAAGAGCAAGTAAGTAAAGGAGTTGATGTTTCCAAAAGCAAAAAGCGTAAGACTGTTTTGGACATTCACCAATCCATCTAAAAAGATGGGTGTTTTGAAGCTTTGATCAAGCTTTATATGTAAAATAGATGATGCATTGCTATGACAGAGTTCGGTTGAAGGAAGTACAATAGATTTCCCATCAACAATAATGTCCTTCCCTGGCTGGGAACAAAGGGAAAACTATACACAGTATATTCGAAAAAGGGCATAGAACAAGTACTAAAAAGTATTGACATTTTGGAAGAGAATAAGTGGGAGAATTATTTGCACATGCACTAATTCCACTAAAACGGACTGCTGTGAAGAAACATTCATCAAGCTTAAACAATAAAGAAGATAATTCGTTGTGCAGAGAGAGTTCCACTGACGCACCTAGGAGAGAATTGACATCAATAATAATATCGCAAACGATCCACGAAACAAAGGGGAAAATACACATAATAGAAGAGAAAATGGGGAAGAGCAAGTAAGAAAAGGAGTTGATGTTTCCAAAAGCAAAAAGTGTAAGAGTGTTTTGGACATTCACCAATCCATCTAAAAAGATGGGTGTTTTGAAGCTTTGATCAAGCTTTATATGTAAAATAGATGATGCATTGCTATGACAGAGTTCGGTTGAAGGAAGTACAATAGATTTCCCATAAACAATAATGTCCTTCCCTGGCTGGGAACAAAGGGAAAACTATACACAGTATATTCGAAAAAGGGCATAGAACAAGTACAAAAGAGTATTGACATTTTGGAAGAGAATAAGTGGGAGAATTATTTGCACATGCACTAATTCCACTAAAAGGGACTGCTGTGAAGAAACATTCATCAAGCTTAAACAATAAAGAAGATAATTCGTTGTTCAGAGAGAGTTCCACTGACGCACATAGGAGAGAATTGACATCAATAATAATATCCTAAAAGATCCAAGAAACAAAGGGGAAAATACACATAATAGAAGAGAAAATGGGGAAGAGCAAGTAAGAAAAGGAGTTGATGTTTCCAAAAGCAAAAAGCGTAAGACTGTTTTGGACATTCACCAATCCATCTAAAAAGACGGGTGTTTTGAAGCTTTGATCAAGCTTTATATGTAAAATAGATGATGCATTGCTATGACAGACTTCGGTTGAAGGAATTACAATAGATTTCCCATCAACAATAATGTCCGTCCCTGGCTGGAAACAAAGGGAAAACTATACACAATAGATTCGAAAAAGGGCACAGAACAAGTACAAAAGAGTATTGACATTTTGGAAGAGAATAAGTGGGAGAATTATTTGCACATGCACTAATTCCACTAAAAGGGACAGCTGTGAAGAAACATTCATCAAGCTTAAACAATAAAGAAGATAATTCGTTGTGCAGAGAGAGTTCCACTGACGCACAGAGGAGAGAATTGACATCAATAATAATATCGCAAACGATCCACGAAACAAAGGGGAAAATACACATAATAGAAGAGAAAATGGGGAAGAGCAAGTAAGAAAGGGAGATGATGTTTCCAAAAGTAAAAAGCGTAAGACTGTTTTGGACATTCCCCAATCCATCTAAAAAGACGGGTGTTTTGAAGCTTTGATCAAGGTTTATATGTAAAATAGATGATGCATTGCTATGACAGAGTTCGGTTGAAGGAAGTACAATAGATTTCCCTTCAACAATAATGTCCTTCCCTGGCTGGGAACAAAGGGAAAACTATACAAAATAGATTCGAAAAAGGGCACAGAACAAGTACAAAAGAGTATTGACATTTTGGAAGAGAATAAGTGGGAGAATTATTTCCACATGCACTAATTCATCTAAAACGGACTGCAGTGAAGAAACATTCATCAAGCTTAAACAATAAAGAAGATAATTCGTTGTGCAGAGAGAGTTCCACTGACGCACATAGGAGAGAATTGACATCAATAATATCGCAAACGATCCAAGAAACAAAGGGGAAAATAAACATAATAGAAGAGAAAATGGGGAAGAGCAAGAAAGGGAGATGATGTTTCCAAAAGTAAAAAGCGTAAGACTGTTTTGGACATTCACCAATCCATCTAAAAAGACGGGTGTTTTGAAGCTTTGATCAAGCTTCATATGTAAAATAGATGATGCATTGCTATGACAGACTTCGGTTGAAGGAATTACAATAGATTTCCCATCAACAATAATGTCCGTCCCTGGCTGGAAACAAAGGGAAAACTATACACAATAGATTCGAAAAAGGGCACAGAACAAGTACAAAAGAGTATCGACATTTTGGAAGAGAATAAGTGGGAGAATTATTTGCACATGCACTAATTCCACTAAAACGGACTGCTGTGAAGAAACATTCATCAAGCTTAAAAAATAAAGAAGATAATTCGTTGTGCAGAGAGAGTTCCACTGATGCACCTAGGAGAGAATTGACATCAATAATAATATCCTAAAAGATCCAAGAAACAAAGGGGAAAATACACATAATAGAAGAGAAAATGGGGAAGAGCAAGTAAGTAAAGGAGTTGATGTTTCCAAAAGCAAAAAGCGTAAGACTGTTTTGGACATTCACCAATCCATCTAAAAAGATGGGTGTTTTGAAGCTTTGATCAAGCTTTATATGTAAAATAGATGATGCATTGCTATGACAGAGTTCGGTTGAAGGAAGTACAATAGATTTCCCATCAACAATAATGTCCTTCCCTGGCTGGGAACAAAGGGAAAACTATACACAGTATATTCGAAAAAGGGCATAGAACAAGTACAAAAGAGTATTGACATTTTGGAAGAGAATAAGTGGGAGAATTATTTGCACATGCACTAATTCCACTAAAAGGGACTGCTGTGAAGAAACATTCATCAAGCTTAAACAATAAAGAAGATAATTCGTTGTGCAGAGAGAGTTCCACTGACGCACCTAGGAGAGAATTGACATCAATAATAATATCCTAAAAGATCCAAGAAACAAAGGGGAAAATACACATAATAGAAGAGAAAATGGGGAAGAGCAAGTAAGAAAAGGAGTTGATGTTTCCAAAAGCAAAAAGCGTAAGACTGTTTTGGACATTCACCAATCCATCTAAAAAGACGGGTGTTTTGAAGCTTTGATCAAGCTTTATATGTAAAATAGATGATGCATTGCTATGACAGAGTTCGGTTGAAGGAATTACAATAGATTTCTCATCAACAATAATGTCCGTCCGTGGCTGGAAACAAAGGGAAAACTATACACAATAGATTCGAAAAAGGGCACAGAACAAGTACAAAAGAGTATTGACATTTTGGAAGAGAATAAGTGGGAGAATTATTTGCACATACACTAATTCCACTAAAAGGGACTGCTGTGAAGAAACATTCATCAAGCTTAAACAATAAAGAAGATAATTCGTTGTGCAGAGAGAGTTCCACTGACGCACCTAGGAGAGAATTGACATCAATAATAATATCCTAAAAGATCCAAGAAACAAAGGGGAAAATACACATAATAGAAGAGAAAATGTGGAAGAGCAAGTAAGTAAAGGAGTTGATGTTTCCAAAAGCAAAAAGCGTAAGACTGTTTTGGACATTCACCAATCCATCTAAAAAGATGGGTGTTTTGAAGCTTTGATCAAGCTTTATATGTAAAATAGATGATGCATTGCTATGACAGAGTTCGGTTGAAGGAATTACAATAGATTTCTCATCAACAATAATGTCCGTCCGTGGCTGGAAACAAAGGGAAAACTATACACAATAGATTCGAAAAAGGGCACAGAACAAGTACAAAAGAGTATTGACATTTTGGAAGAGAATAAGTGGGAGAATTATTTGCACATACACTAATTCCACTAAAAGGGACTGCTGTGAAGAAACATTCATCAAGCTTAAACAATAAAGAAGATAATTCGTTGTGCAGAGAGAGTTCCACTGACGCACCTAGGAGAGAATTGACATCAATAATAATATCCTAAAAGATCCAAGAAACAAAGGGGAAAATACACATAATAGAAGAGAAAATGTGGAAGAGCAAGTAAGTAAAGGAGTTGATGTTTCCAAAAGCAAAAAGCGTAAGACTGTTTTGGACATTCACCAATCCATCTAAAAAGATGGGTGTTTTGAAGCTTTGATCAAGCTTTATATGTAAAATAGATGATGCATTGCTATGACAGAGTTCGGTTGAAGGAAGTACAATAGATTTCCCATCAACAATATTGTCCTTCCCTGGCTGGGAACAAAGGGAAAACTATACACAGTATATTCGAAAAAGGGCATAGAACAAGTACAAAAGAGTATTGACATTTTGGAAGAGAATAAGTGGGAGAATTATTTGCACATACACTAATTCCACTAAAAGGGACTGCTGTGAAGAAACATTCATCAAGCTTAAACAATAAAGAAGATAATTCGTTGTGCAGAGAGAGTTCCACTGACGCACCTAGGAGAGAATTGACATCAATAATAATATCCTAAAAGATCCAAGAAACAAAGGGGAAAATACACATAATAGAAGAGAAAATGTGGAAGAGCAAGTAAGTAAAGGAGTTGATGTTTCCAAAAGCAAAAAGCGTAAGACTGTTTTGGACATTCACCAATCCATCTAAAAAGATGGGTGTTTTGAAGCTTTGATCAAGCTTTATATGTAAAATAGATGATGCATTGCTATGACAGAGTTCGGTTGAAGGAATTACAATAGATTTCTCATCAACAATAATGTCCGTCCGTGGCTGGAAACAAAGGGAAAACTATACACAATAGATTCGAAAAAGGGCACAGAACAAGTACAAAAGAGTATTGACATTTTGGAAGAGAATAAGTGGGAGAATTATTTGCACATACACTAATTCCACTAAAAGGGACTGCTGTGAAGAAACATTCATCAAGCTTAAACAATAAAGAAGATAATTCGTTGTGCAGAGAGAGTTCCACTGACGCACCTAGGAGAGAATTGACATCAATAATAATATCCTAAAAGATCCAAGAAACAAAGGGGAAAATACACATAATAGAAGAGAAAATGTGGAAGAGCAAGTAAGTAAAGGAGTTGATGTTTCCAAAAGCAAAAAGCGTAAGACTGTTTTGGACATTCACCAATCCATCTAAAAAGATGGGTGTTTTGAAGCTTTGATCAAGCTTTATATGTAAAATAGATGATGCATTGCTATGACAGAGTTCGGTTGAAGGAAGTACAATAGATTTCCCATCAACAATATTGTCCTTCCCTGGCTGGGAACAAAGGGAAAACTATACACAGTATATTCGAAAAAGGGCATAGAACAAGTACAAAAGAGTATTGACATTTTGGAAGAGAATAAGTGGGAGAATTATTTGCACATGCACTAATTCCACTAAAAGGGACTGCTGTGAAGAAACATTCATCAAGCTTAAACAATAAAGAAGATAATTCGTTGTGCAGAGAGAGTTCCACTGACGCACCTAGGAGAGAATTGACATCAATAATAATATCCTAAAAGATCCAAGAAACAAAGGGGAAAATACACATAATAGAAGAGAAAATGGGGAAGAGCAAGTAAGAAAAGGAGTTGATGTTTCCAAAAGCAAAAAGCGTAAGACTGTTTTGGACATTCACCAATCCATCTAAAAAGACGGGTGTTTTGAAGCTTTGATCAAGCTTTATATGTAAAATAGATGATGCATTGCTATGACAGAGTTCGGTTGAAGGAATTACAATAGATTTCTCATCAACAATAATGTCCGTCCGTGGCTGGAAACAAAGGGAAAACTATACACAATAGATTCGAAAAAGGGCACAGAACAAGTACAAAAGAGTATTGACATTTTGGAAGAGAATAAGTGGGAGAATTATTTGCACATACACTAATTCCACTAAAAGGGACTGCTGTGAAGAAACATTCATCAAGCTTAAACAATAAAGAAGATAATTCGTTGTGCAGAGAGAGTTCCACTTACGCACATAGGAGAGAATTGACATCAATAATAATATCGCAAACGATCCACGAAACAAAGGGGAAAATACACATAATAGAAGAGAAAATGGGGAAGAGAAAGTAAGAAAGGGAGATGATGTTTCCAAAAGTAAAAAGCGTAAGACTGTTTTGGACATTCACCAATCCATCTAAAAAGACAGGTGTTTTGAAGGTTTGATCAAGCTTTATATGTAAAATACATGATGCATTGCTATAACAGAGTTCGGTTGAAGGAAGTACAATAGATTTCCCATCAACAATAATGTCCTTCCCTGGCTGGGAACAAAGGGAAAACTATACACAGTATATTCGAAAAAGGGCATAGAACAAGTACTAAAAAGTATTGACATTTTGGAAGAGAATTAGTGGGAGAATTATTTGCACATGCACTAATTCCACTAAAAGGGACTGCTGTGAAGAAACATTCATCAAGCTTAAACAATAAAGAAGATAATTCGTTGTGCAGAGAGAGTTCCACTGACGCACCTAGGAGAGAATTGACATCAATAATAATATCCTAAAAGATCCAAGAAACAAAGGGGAAAATACACATAATAGAAGAGAAAATGTGGAAGAGCAAGTAAGTAAAGGAGTTGATGTTTCCAAAAGCAAAAAGCGTAAGACTGTTTTGGACATTCACCAATCCATCTAAAAAGATGGGTGTTTTGAAGCTTTGATCAAGCTTTATATGTAAAATAGATGATGCATTGCTATGACAGAGTTCGGTTGAAGGAAGTACAATAGATTTCCCATCAACAATATTGTCCTTCCCTGGCTGGGAACAAAGGGAAAACTATACACAGTATATTCGAAAAAGGGCATAGAACAAGTACAAAAGAGTATTGACATTTTGGAAGAGAATAAGTGGGAGAATTATTTGCACATGCACTAATTCCACTAAAAGGGACTGCTGTGAAGAAACATTCATCAAGCTTAAACAATAAAGAAGATAATTCGTTGTGCAGAGAGAGTTCCACTGACGCACCTAGGAGAGAATTGACATCAATAATAATATCCTAAAAGATCCAAGAAACAAAGGGGAAAATACACATAATAGAAGAGAAAATGGGGAAGAGCAAGTAAGAAAAGGAGTTGATGTTTCCAAAAGCAAAAAGCGTAAGACTGTTTTGGACATTCACCAATCCATCTAAAAAGACGGGTGTTTTGAAGCTTTGATCAAGCTTTATATGTAAAATAGATGATGCATTGCTATGACAGAGTTCGGTTGAAGGAATTACAATAGATTTCTCATCAACAATAATGTCCGTCCGTGGCTGGAAACAAAGGGAAAACTATACACAATAGATTCGAAAAAGGGCACAGAACAAGTACAAAAGAGTATTGACATTTTGGAAGAGAATAAGTGGGAGAATTATTTGCACATACACTAATTCCACTAAAAGGGACTGCTGTGAAGAAACATTCATCAAGCTTAAACAATAAAGAAGATAATTCGTTGTGCAGAGAGAGTTCCACTGACGCACATAGGAGAGAATTGACAACAATAATATCGCAAACGATCCAAGAAACAAAGGGGAAAATACACATAATAGAAGAGAAAATGGGGAAGAGCAAGTAAGAAAGGGAGATGATGTTTCCAAAAGTAAAAAGCGTAAGACTGTTTTGGACATTCACCAATCCATCTAAAAAGACGGGTGTTTTGAAGCTTTGATCAAGCTTTATATGTAAAATAGATGATGCATTGCTATGACAGACTTCGGTTGAAGGAATTACAATAGATTTCCCATCAACAATAATGTCCGTCCCTGGCTGGAAACAAAGGGAAAACTATACACAATAGATTCGAAAAAGGGCACAGAACAAGTACAAAAGAGTATTGACATTTTGGAAGAGAATAAGTGGGAGAATTATTTGCACATGCACTAATTCCACTAAAACGGACTGCTGTGAAGAAACATTCATCAAGCTTAAAAAATAAAGAAGATAATTCGTTGTGCAGAGAGAGGTCCACTGACGCACCTAGGAGAGAATTGACATCAATAATAATATCCTAAAAGATCCAAGAAAGAAAGGGGAAATACACATAATAGAAGAGAAAATGGGGAAGAGAAAGTAAGAAAAGGAGTTGATGTTTCCAAAAGCAAAAAGCGTAAGACTGTTTTGGACATTCACCAATCCATCTAAAAAGATGGGTGTTTTGAATCTTTGATCAAGCTTTATATGTAAAATAGATGATGCATTGCTATGACAGAGTTCGGTTGAAGGAAGTACAATAGATTTCCCATCAACAATAATGTCCTTCCCTGGCTGGGAACAAAGGGAAAACTATACACAGTATATTCGAAAAAGGGCATAGAACAAGTACTAAAAAGTATTGACATTTTGGAAGAGAATAAGTGGGAGAATTATTTGCACATGCACTAATTCCACTAAAAGGGACTGCTGTGAAGAAACATTCATCAAGCTTAAATAATAAAGAAGATAATTCGTTGTGCAGAGAGAGTTCCACTGACGCACATAGGAGAGAATTGACATCAATAATATCGCAAACGATCCAAGAAACAAAGGGGAAAATACACATAATAGAAGAGAAAATGGGGAAGAGCAAGTAAGAAAGGGAGATGATGTTTCCAAAAGTAAAAAGCGTAAGACTGTTTTGGACATTCACCAATCCACCTAAAAAGACGGGTGTTTTGAATCTTTGATCAAGCTTTATATGTAAAATAGATGATGCATTGCTATGACAGAGTTCTGATGAAGGAAGTACAATAGATTTCCCATCAACAATAATGTCCTTCCCTGGCTGGGAACAAAGGGAAAACTATACACAGTATATTCGAAAAAGGGCATAGAACATGTACTAAAAAGTATTGACATTTTGGAAGAGAATAATTGAAAGAATTATTTTCACATGCACTAATTCCACTAAAAGGGACTGCTGTGAAGAAACATTCATCAAGCTTAAACAATAAAGAAGCTAATTCGTTGTGTAGAGAGAGTTCCATTGACGCCCATAGGAGAGAATTGACATCAATAATACTATCATAAAAGATCCAAGAAACAAAGGGAAAATACACATAATAGAAGAGAAAATGGGGAAGAGCAAGTAAGAAAAGGAGTTGATGTTTCCAAAAGCAAAAAGCGTAAGAGTGTTTTGGACATTCACCAATCCATCTAAAAAGATGGGTGTTTTGAAGCTTTGATCAAGCTTTATATGTAAAATAGATGATGCATTGCTATGACAGAGTTTGGTTGAAGGAAGTACAATAGATTTCCCATCAACAATAATGTCCTTCCCTGGCTGGGAACAAAGGGAAAACTATACACAGTATATTCGAAAAAGGGCATAGAACAAGTACTAAAAAGTATTGACATTTTGGAAGAGAATAAGTTGGAGAATTATTTGCACATGCACTAATTCCACTAAAACGGACTGCTGTGAAGAAACATTCAATAAGCTTAAACAATAAAGAAGATAATTCGTTGTGCAGAGAGAGTTCCACTGACGCACATAGGAGAGAATTGACATCAATAATAATATCCTAAAAGATCCAAGAAACAAAGGGGAAAATACACATAATAGAAGAGAAAATGGGGAAGAGCAAGTAAGAAAAGGAGTTGATGTTTCCAAAAGCAAAAAGCGTAAGACTGTTTTGGACATTCACCAATCCATCTAAAAAGACGGGTGTTTGGAAGCTTTGATCCAGCTTCATATGTAAAATAGATGATGCATTGCTATGACAGAGTTCGGTTGACGGAATTACAATAGATTTCCCATCAACAATAATGTCCTTCCCTGGCTGGGAACAAAGGGAAAACTATACACAATAGATTCGAAAAAGGGCACAGAACAAGTACAAAAGAGTATTGACATTTTGGAAGAGAATAAGTGGGAGAATTATTTGCACATGCACTAATTCCACTAAAAGGGACTGCTGTGAAGAAACATTCATCAAGCTTAAACAATAAAGAAGATAATTCGTTGTGCAGAGAGAGTTCCACTGACGCACCTAGGAAAGAATTGACATCAATAATAATATCGCAAACGATCCACGAAACAAAGGGGAAAATACACATAATAGAAGAGAAAATGGGGAAGAGCAAGTAAGAAAGGGAGATGATGTTTCCAAAAGTAATAAGCGTAAGACTGTTTTGGACATTCACCAATCCATCTAAAAAGACAGGTGTTTTGAATCTTTGATCAAGCTTTATATGTAAAATAGATGATGCATTGCTATGACAGAGTTCTGTTGAAGGAAGTACAATAGATTTCCCATCAACAATAATGTCCTTCCCTGGCTGGGAACAAAGGGAAAACTATACACAGTATATTCGAAAAAGGGCATAGAACAGGTACTAAAAAGTATTGACATTTTGGAAGAGAATAATTGAAAGAATTATTTTCACATGCACTAATTCCACTAAAAGGGACTGCTGTGAAGAAACATTCATCAAGCTTAAACAATAAAGAAGCTAATTCGTTGTGCAGAGAGAGTTCCATTGACGCACATAGGAGAGAATTGACATCAATAATACTATCATAAAAGATCCAAGAAACAAAGGGAAAATACACATAATAGAAGAGAAAATGGGGAAGAGCAAGTAAGAAAAGGAGTTGATGTTTCCAAAAGCAAAAAGCGTAAGAGTGTTTTGGTCATTCACCAATCCATCTAAAAAGATGGGTGTTTTGAAGCTTTGATCAAGCTTTATATGTAAAATAGATGATGCATTGCTATGACAGAGTTCGGTTGAAGGAAGTACAATAGATTTCCCATCAACAATAATGTCCTTCCCTGGCTGGGAACAAAGGGAAAACTTTACACAGTATATTCAAAAAAGGGCATAGAACAAGTACTAAAAAGTATTGATATTTTGGAAGAGAATAAGTGGGAGAATTATTTGCACATGCACTAATTCCACTAAAACGGACTGCTGTGAAGAAACATTCATCAAGCTTAAACAATAAAGAAGATAATTCGTTGTGCAGAGAGAGTTCCACTGACGCACATAGGAGAGAATTGACATCAATAATAATATCCTAAAAGATCCAAGAAACAAAGGGGAAAATACACATAATAGAAGAGAAAATGGGGAAGAGCAAGTAAGAAAAGGAGTTGATGTTTCCAAAAGCAAAAAGCGTAAGACTGTTTTGGACATTCACCAATCCATCTAAAAAGACGGGTGTTTTGAAGCTTTGATCAAGCTTTATATGTAAAATAGATGATGCATTGCTATGACAGACTTCGGTTGAAGGAATTACAATAGATTTCCCATCAACAATAATGTCCGTCCCTGGCTGGAAACAAAGGGAAAACTATACACAATAGATTCGAAAAAGGGCACAGAACAAGTACAAAAGAGTATTGACATTTTGGAAGAGAATAAGTGGGAGAATTATTTGCACATGCACTAATTCCACTAAAAGGGACAGCTGTGAAGAAACATTCATCAAGCTTAAACAATAAAGAAGATAATTCGTTGTGCAGAGAGAGTTCCACTGACGCACAGAGGAGAGAATTGACATCAATAATAATATCGCAAACGATCCACGAAACAAAGGGGAAAATACACATAATAGAAGAGAAAATGGGGAAGAGCAAGTAAGAAAGGGAGATGATGTTTCCAAAAGTAAAAAGCGTAAGACTGTTTTGGACATTCCCCAATCCATCTAAAAAGACGGGTGTTTTGAAGCTTTGATCAAGGTTTATATGTAAAATAGATGATGCATTGCTATGACAGAGTTCGGTTGAAGGAAGTACAATAGATTTCCCTTCAACAATAATGTCCTTCCCTGGCTGGGAACAAAGGGAAAACTATACAAAATAGATTCGAAAAAGGGCACAGAACAAGTACAAAAGAGTATTGACATTTTGGAAGAGAATAAGTGGGAGAATTATTTCCACATGCACTAATTCATCTAAAACGGACTGCTGTGAAGAAACATTCATCAAGCTTAAACAATAAAGAAGATAATTCGTTGTGCAGAGAGAGTTCCACTGACGCACATAGGAGAGAATTGACATCAATAATATCGCAAACGATCCAAGAAACAAAGGGGAAAATAAACATAATAGAAGAGAAAATGGGGAAGAGCAAGAAAGGGAGATGATGTTTCCAAAAGTAAAAAGCGTAAGACTGTTTTGGACATTCACCAATCCATCTAAAAAGACGGGTGTTTTGAAGCTTTGATCAAGCTTCATATGTAAAATAGATGATGCATTGCTATGACAGACTTCGGTTGAAGGAATTACAATAGATTTCCCATCAACAATAATGTCCGTCCCTGGCTGGAAACAAAGGGAAAACTATACACAATAGATTCGAAAAAGGGCACAGAACAAGTACAAAAGAGTATCGACATTTTGGAAGAGAATAAGTGGGAGAATTATTTGCACATGCACTAATTCCACTAAAACGGACTGCTGTGAAGAAACATTCATCAAGCTTAAAAAATAAAGAAGATAATTCGTTGTGCAGAGAGAGTTCCACTGACGCACCTAGGAGAGAATTGACATCAATAATAATATCCTAAAAGATCCAAGAAACAAAGGGGAAAATACACATAATAGAAGAGAAAATGGGGAAGAGCAAGTAAGTAAAGGAGTTGATGTTTCCAAAAGCAAAAAGCGTAAGACTGTTTTGGACATTCACCAATCCATCTAAAAAGATGGGTGTTTTGAAGCTTTGATCAAGCTTTATATGTAAAATAGATGATGCATTGCTATGACAGAGTTCGGTTGAAGGAAGTACAATAGATTTCCCATCAACAATAATGTCCTTCCCTGGCTGGGAACAAAGGGAAAACTATACACAGTATATTCGAAAAAGGGCATAGAACAAGTACTAAAAAGTATTGACATTTTGGAAGAGAATAAGTGGGAGAATTATTTGCACATGCACTAATTCCACTAAAACGGACTGCTGTGAAGAAACATTCATCAAGCTTAAACAATAAAGAAGATAATTCGTTGTGCAGAGAGAGTTCCACTGACGCACCTAGGAGAGAATTGACATCAATAATAATATCGCAAACGATCCACGAAACAAAGGGGAAAATACACATAATAGAAGAGAAAATGGGGAAGAGCAAGTAAGAAAAGGAGTTGATGTTTCCAAAAGCAAAAAGTGTAAGAGTGTTTTGGACAATCACCAATCCATCTAAAAAGATGGGTGTTTTGAAGCTTTGATCAAGCTTTATATGTAAAATAGATGATGCATTGCTATGACAGAGTTCGGTTGAAGGAATTACAATAGATTTCTCATCAACAATAATGTCCGTCCGTGGCTGGAAACAAAGGGAAAACTATACACAATAGATTCGAAAAAGGGCACAGAACAAGTACAAAAGAGTATTGACATTTTGGAAGAGAATAAGTGGGAGAATTATTTGCACATACACTAATTCCACTAAAAGGGACTGCTGTGAAGAAACATTCATCAAGCTTAAACAATAAAGAAGATAATTCGTTGTGCAGAGAGAGTTCCACTTACGCACATAGGAGAGAATTGACATCAATAATAATATCGCAAACGATCCAAGAAACAAAGGGGAAAATACACATAATAGAAGAGAAAATGGGGAAGAGCAAGTAAGAAAGGGAGATGATGTTTCCAAAAGTAAAAAGCGTAAGACTGTTTTGGACATTCACCAATCCATCTAAAAAGACAGGTGTTTTGAAGCTTTGATCAAGCTTTATATGTAAAATACATGATGCATTGCTATAACAGAGTTCGGTTGAAGGAAGTACAATAGATTTCCCATCAACAATAATGTCCTTCCCTGGCTGGGAACAAAGGGAAAACTATACACAGTATATTCGAAAAAGGGCATAGAACAAGTACTAAAAAGTATTGACATTTTGGAAGAGAATTAGTGGGAGAATTATTTGCACATGCACTAATTCCACTAAAAGGGACTGCTGTGAAGAAACATTCATCAAGCTTAAATAATAAAGAAGATAATTCGTTGTGCAGAGAGAGTTCCACTGACGCACATAGGAGAGAATTGACAACAATAATATCGCAAACGATCCAAGAAACAAAGGGGAAAATACACATAATAGAAGAGAAAATGGGGAAGAGCAAGTAAGAAAGGGAGATGATGTTTCCAAAAGTAAAAAGCGTAAGACTGTTTTGGACATTCACCAATCCATCTAAAAAGACGGGTGTTTTGAAGCTTTGATCAAGCTTTATATGTAAAATAGATGATGCATTGCTATGACAGACTTCGGTTGAAGGAATTACAATAGATTTCCCATCAACAATAATGTCCGTCCCTGGCTGGAAACAAAGGGAAAACTATACACAATAGATTCGAAAAAGGGCACAGAACAAGTACAAAAGAGTATTGACATTTTGGAAGAGAATAAGTGGGAGAATTATTTGCACATGCACTAATTCCACTAAAACGGACTGCTGTGAAGAAACATTCATCAAGCTTAAAAAATAAAGAAGATAATTCGTTGTGCAGAGAGAGGTCCACTGACGCACCTAGGAGAGAATTGACATCAATAATAATATCCTAAAAGATCCAAGAAAGAAAGGGGAAATACACATAATAGAAGAGAAAATGGGGAAGAGAAAGTAAGAAAAGGAGTTGATGTTTCCAAAAGCAAAAAGCGTAAGACTGTTTTGGACATTCACCAATCCATCTAAAAAGATGGGTGTTTTGAATCTTTGATCAAGCTTTATATGTAAAATAGATGATGCATTGCTATGACAGAGTTCGGTTGAAGGAAGTACAATAGATTTCCCATCAACAATAATGTCCTTCCCTGGCTGGGAACAAAGGGAAAACTATACACAGTATATTCGAAAAAGGGCATAGAACAAGTACTAAAAAGTATTGACATTTTGGAAGAGAATAAGTGGGAGAATTATTTGCACATGCACTAATTCCACTAAAAGGGACTGCTGTGAAGAAACATTCATCAAGCTTAAATAATAAAGAAGATAATTCGTTGTGCAGAGAGAGTTCCACTGACGCACATAGGAGAGAATTGACATCAATAATATCGCAAACGATCCAAGAAACAAAGGGGAAAATACACATAATAGAAGAGAAAATGGGGAAGAGCAAGTAAGAAAGGGAGATGATGTTTCCAAAAGTAAAAAGCGTAAGACTGTTTTGGACATTCACCAATCCACCTAAAAAGACGGGTGTTTTGAATCTTTGATCAAGCTTTATATGTAAAATAGATGATGCATTGCTATGACAGAGTTCTGATGAAGGAAGTACAATAGATTTCCCATCAACAATAATGTCCTTCCCTGGCTGGGAACAAAGGGAAAACTATACACAGTATATTCGAAAAAGGGCATAGAACATGTACTAAAAAGTATTGACATTTTGGAAGAGAATAATTGAAAGAATTATTTTCACATGCACTAATTCCACTAAAAGGGACTGCTGTGAAGAAACATTCATCAAGCTTAAACAATAAAGAAGCTAATTCGTTGTGTAGAGAGAGTTCCATTGACGCCCATAGGAGAGAATTGACATCAATAATACTATCATAAAAGATCCAAGAAACAAAGGGAAAATACACATAATAGAAGAGAAAATGGGGAAGAGCAAGTAAGAAAAGGAGTTGATGTTTCCAAAAGCAAAAAGCGTAAGAGTGTTTTGGACATTCACCAATCCATCTAAAAAGATGGGTGTTTTGAAGCTTTGATCAAGCTTTATATGTAAAATAGATGATGCATTGCTATGACAGAGTTTGGTTGAAGGAAGTACAATAGATTTCCCATCAACAATAATGTCCTTCCCTGGCTGGGAACAAAGGGAAAACTATACACAGTATATTCGAAAAAGGGCATAGAACAAGTACTAAAAAGTATTGACATTTTGGAAGAGAATAAGTTGGAGAATTATTTGCACATGCACTAATTCCACTAAAACGGACTGCTGTGAAGAAACATTCAATAAGCTTAAACAATAAAGAAGATAATTCGTTGTGCAGAGAGAGTTCCACTGACGCACATAGGAGAGAATTGACATCAATAATAATATCCTAAAAGATCCAAGAAACAAAGGGGAAAATACACATAATAGAAGAGAAAATGGGGAAGAGCAAGTAAGAAAAGGAGTTGATGTTTCCAAAAGCAAAAAGCGTAAGACTGTTTTGGACATTCACCAATCCATCTAAAAAGACGGGTGTTTGGAAGCTTTGATCCAGCTTCATATGTAAAATAGATGATGCATTGCTATGACAGAGTTCGGTTGACGGAATTACAATAGATTTCCCATCAACAATAATGTCCTTCCCTGGCTGGGAACAAAGGGAAAACTATACACAATAGATTCGAAAAAGGGCACAGAACAAGTACAAAAGAGTATTGACATTTTGGAAGAGAATAAGTGGGAGAATTATTTGCACATGCACTAATTCCACTAAAAGGGACTGCTGTGAAGAAACATTCATCAAGCTTAAACAATAAAGAAGATAATTCGTTGTGCAGAGAGAGTTCCACTGACGCACCTAGGAAAGAATTGACATCAATAATAATATCGCAAACGATCCACGAAACAAAGGGGAAAATACACATAATAGAAGAGAAAATGGGGAAGAGCAAGTAAGAAAGGGAGATGATGTTTCCAAAAGTAATAAGCGTAAGACTGTTTTGGACATTCACCAATCCATCTAAAAAGACAGGTGTTTTGAATCTTTGATCAAGCTTTATATGTAAAATAGATGATGCATTGCTATGACAGAGTTCTGTTGAAGGAAGTACAATAGATTTCCCATCAACAATAATGTCCTTCCCTGGCTGGGAACAAAGGGAAAACTATACACAGTATATTCGAAAAAGGGCATAGAACAGGTACTAAAAAGTATTGACATTTTGGAAGAGAATAATTGAAAGAATTATTTTCACATGCACTAATTCCACTAAAAGGGACTGCTGTGAAGAAACATTCATCAAGCTTAAACAATAAAGAAGCTAATTCGTTGTGCAGAGAGAGTTCCATTGACGCACATAGGAGAGAATTGACATCAATAATACTATCATAAAAGATCCAAGAAACAAAGGGAAAATACACATAATAGAAGAGAAAATGGGGAAGAGCAAGTAAGAAAAGGAGTTGATGTTTCCAAAAGCAAAAAGCGTAAGAGTGTTTTGGTCATTCACCAATCCATCTAAAAAGATGGGTGTTTTGAAGCTTTGATCAAGCTTTATATGTAAAATAGATGATGCATTGCTATGACAGAGTTCGGTTGAAGGAAGTACAATAGATTTCCCATCAACAATAATGTCCTTCCCTGGCTGGGAACAAAGGGAAAACTTTACACAGTATATTCGAAAAAGGGCATAGAACAAGTACTAAAAAGTATTGACATTTTGGAAGAGAATAAGTGGGAGAATTATTTGCACATGCACTAATTCCACTAAAACGGACTGCTGTGAAGAAACATTCATCAAGCTTAAACAATAAAGAAGATAATTCGTTGTGCAGAGAGAGTTCCACTGACGCACATAGGAGAGAATTGACATCAATAATAATATCCTAAAAGATCCAAGAAACAAAGGGGAAAATACACATAATAGAAGAGAAAATGGGGAAGAGCAAGTAAGAAAAGGAGTTGATGTTTCCAAAAGCAAAAAGCGTAAGACTGTTTTGGACATTCACCAATCCATCTAAAAAGACGGGTGTTTTGAAGCTTTGATCAAGCTTTATATGTAAAATAGATGATGCATTGCTATGACAGACTTCGGTTGAAGGAATTACAATAGATTTCCCATCAACAATAATGTCCGTCCCTGGCTGGAAACAAAGGGAAAATTATACACAATAGATTCGAAAAAGGGCACAGAACAAGTACAAAAGAGTATTGACATTTTGGAAGAGAATAAGTGGGAGAATTATTTGCACATGCACTAATTCCACTAAAAGGGACAGCTGTGAAGAAACATTCATCAAGCTTAAACAATAAAGAAGATAATTCGTTGTGCAGAGAGAGTTCCACTGACGCACAGAGGAGAGAATTGACATCAATAATAATATCGCAAACGATCCACGAAACAAAGGGGAAAATACACATAATAGAAGAGAAAATGGGGAAGAGCAAGTAAGAAAGGGAGATGATGTTTCCAAAAGTAAAAAGCGTAAGACTGTTTTGGACATTCCCCAATCCATCTAAAAAGACGGGTGTTTTGAAGCTTTGATCAAGGTTTATATGTAAAATAGATGATGCATTGCTATGACAGAGTTCGGTTGAAGGAAGTACAATAGATTTCCCTTCAACAATAATGTCCTTCCCTGGCTGGGAACAAAGGGAAAACTATACAAAATAGATTCGAAAAAGGGCACAGAACAAGTACAAAAGAGTATTGACATTTTGGAAGAGAATAAGTGGGAGAATTATTTCCACATGCACTAATTCATCTAAAACGGATTGCTGTGAAGAAACATTCATCAAGCTTAAACAATAAAGAAGATAATTCGTTGTGCAGAGAGAGTTCCACTGACGCACATAGGAGAGAATTGACATCAATAATATCGCAAACGATCCAAGAAACAAAGGGGAAAATAAACATAATAGAAGAGAAAATGGGGAAGAGCAAGAAAGGGAGATGATGTTTCCAAAAGTAAAAAGCGTAAGACTGTTTTGGACATTCACCAATCCATCTAAAAAGACGGGTGTTTTGAAGCTTTGATCAAGCTTCATATGTAAAATAGATGATGCATTGCTATGACAGACTTCGGTTGAAGGAATTACAATAGATTTCCCATCAACAATAATGTCCGTCCCTGGCTGGAAACAAAGGGAAAACTATACACAATAGATTCGAAAAAGGGCACAGAACAAGTACAAAAGAGTATCGACATTTTGGAAGAGAATAAGTGGGAGAATTATTTGCACATGCACTAATTCCACTAAAACGGACTGCTGTGAAGAAACATTCATCAAGCTTAAAAAATAAAGAAGATAATTCGTTGTGCAGAGAGAGTTCCACTGACGCACCTAGGAGAGAATTGACATCAATAATAATATCCTAAAAGATCCAAGAAACAAAGGGGAAAATACACATAATAGAAGAGAAAATGGGGAAGAGCAAGTAAGTAAAGGAGTTGATGTTTCCAAAAGCAAAAAGCGTAAGACTGTTTTGGACATTCACCAATCCATCTAAAAAGATGGGTGTTTTGAAGCTTTGATCAAGCTTTATATGTAAAATAGATGATGCATTGCTATGACAGAGTTCGGTTGAAGGAAGTACAATAGATTTCCCATCAACAATAATGTCCTTCCCTGGCTGGGAACAAAGGGAAAACTATACACAGTATATTCGAAAAAGGGCATAGAACAAGTACTAAAAAGTATTGACATTTTGGAAGAGAATAAGTGGGAGAATTATTTGCACATGCACTAATTCCACTAAAACGGACTGCTGTGAAGAAACATTCATCAAGCTTAAACAATAAAGAAGATAATTCGTTGTGCAGAGAGAGTTCCACTGACGCACCTAGGAGAGAATTGACATCAATAATAATATCGCAAACGATCCACGAAACAAAGGGGAAAATACACATAATAGAAGAGAAAATGGGGAAGAGCAAGTAAGAAAAGGAGTTGATGTTTCCAAAAGCAAAAAGTGTAAGAGTGTTTTGGACATTCACCAATCCATCTAAAAAGATGGGTGTTTTGAAGCTTTGATCAAGCTTTATATGTAAAATAGATGATGCATTGCTATGACAGAGTTCGGTTGAAGGAATTACAATAGATTTCTCATCAACAATAATGTCCGTCCGTGGCTGGAAACAAAGGGAAAACTATACACAATAGATTCGAAAAAGGGCACAGAACAAGTACAAAAGAGTATTGACATTTTGGAAGAGAATAAGTGGGAGAATTATTTGCACATACACTAATTCCACTAAAAGGGACTGCTGTGAAGAAACATTCATCAAGCTTAAACAATAAAGAAGATAATTCGTTGTGCAGAGAGAGTTCCACTTACGCACATAGGAGAGAATTGACATCAATAATAATATCGCAAACGATCCAAGAAACAAAGGGGAAAATACACATAATAGAAGAGAAAATGGGGAAGAGCAAGTAAGAAAGGGAGATGATGTTTCCAAAAGTAAAAAGCGTAAGACTGTTTTGGACATTCACCAATCCATCTAAAAAGACAGGTGTTTTGAAGCTTTGATCAAGCTTTATATGTAAAATACATGATGCATTGCTATAACAGAGTTCGGTTGAAGGAAGTACAATAGATTTCCCATCAACAATAATGTCCTTCCCTGGCTGGGAACAAAGGGAAAACTATACACAGTATATTCGAAAAAGGGCATAGAACAAGTACTAAAAAGTATTGACATTTTGGAAGAGAATTAGTGGGAGAATTATTTGCACATGCACTAATTCCACTAAAAGGGACTGCTGTGAAGAAACATTCATCAAGCTTAAATAATAAAGAAGATAATTCGTTGTGCAGAGAGAGTTCCACTGACGCACATAGGAGAGAATTGACAACAATAATATCGCAAACGATCCAAGAAACAAAGGGGAAAATACACATAATAGAAGAGAAAATGGAGAAGAGCAAGTAAGAAAGGGAGATGATGTTTCCAAAAGTAAAAAGCGTAAGACTGTTTTGGACATTCACCAATCCATCTAAAAAGACGGGTGTTTTGAAGCTTTGATCAAGCTTTATATGTAAAATAGATGATGCATTGCTATGACAGACTTCGGTTGAAGGAATTACAATAGATTTCCCATCAACAATAATGTCCGTCCCTGGCTGGAAACAAAGGGAAAACTATACACAATAGATTCGAAAAAGGGCACAGAACAAGTACAAAAGAGTATTGACATTTTGGAAGAGAATAAGTGGGAGAATTATTTGCACATGCACTAATTCCACTAAAACGGACTGCTGTGAAGAAACATTCATCAAGCTTAAAAAATAAAGAAGATAATTCGTTGTGCAGAGAGAGGTCCACTGACGCACCTAGGAGAGAATTGACATCAATAATAATATCCTAAAAGATCCAAGAAAGAAAGGGGAAATACACATAATAGAAGAGAAAATGGGGAAGAGCAAGTAAGTAAAGGAGTTGATGTTTCCAAAAGCAAAAAGCGTAAGACTGTTTTGGACATTCACCAATCCATCTAAAAAGATGGGTGTTTTGAAGCTTTGATCAAGCTTTATATGTAAAATAGATGATGCATTGCTATGACAGAGTTCGGTTGAAGGAAGTACAATAGATTTCCCATCAACAATAATGTCCGTCCGTGGCTGGAAACAAAGGGAAAACTATACACAATAGATTCGAAAAAGGGCACAGAACAAGTACAAAAGAGTATTGACATTTTGGAAGAGAATAAGTGGGAGAATTATTTGCACATACACTAATTCCACTAAAAGGGACTGCTGTGAAGAAACATTCATCAAGCTTAAACAATAAAGAAGATAATTCGTTGTGCAGAGAGAGTTCCACTTACGCACATAGGAGAGAATTGACATCAATAATAATATCGCAAACGATCCAAGAAACAAAGGGGAAAATACACATAATAGAAGAGAAAATGGGGAAGAGCAAGTAAGAAAGGGAGATGATGTTTCCAAAAGTAAAAAGCGTAAGACTGTTTTGGACATTCACCAATCCATCTAAAAAGACAGGTGTTTTGAAGCTTTGATCAAGCTTTATATGTAAAATACATGATGCATTGCTATAACAGAGTTCGGTTGAAGGAAGTACAATAGATTTCCCATCAACAATAATGTCCTTCCCTGGCTGGGAACAAAGGGAAAACTATACACAGTATATTCGAAAAAGGGCATAGAACAAGTACTAAAAAGTATTGACATTTTGGAAGAGAATTAGTGGGAGAATTATTTGCACATGCACTAATTCCACTAAAAGGGACTGCTGTGAAGAAACATTCATCAAGCTTAAATAATAAAGAAGATAATTCGTTGTGCAGAGAGAGTTCCACTGACGCACATAGGAGAGAATTGACAACAATAATATCGCAAACGATCCAAGAAACAAAGGGGAAAATACACATAATAGAAGAGAAAATGGGGAAGAGCAAGTAAGAAAGGGAGATGATGTTTCCAAAAGTAAAAAGCGTAAGACTGTTTTGGACATTCACCAATCCATCTAAAAAGACGGGTGTTTTGAAGCTTTGATCAAGCTTTATATGTAAAATAGATGATGCATTGCTATGACAGACTTCGGTTGAAGGAATTACAATAGATTTCCCATCAACAATAATGTCCGTCCCTGGCTGGAAACAAAGGGAAAACTATACACAATAGATTCGAAAAAGGGCACAGAACAAGTACAAAAGAGTATTGACATTTTGGAAGAGAATAAGTGGGAGAATTATTTGCACATGCACTAATTCCACTAAAAGGGACTGCTGTGAAGAAACATTCATCAAGCTTAAACAATAAAGAAGATAATTCGTTGTGCAGAGAGAGTTCCACTGACGCACCTAGGAAAGAATTGACATCAATAATAATATCGCAAACGATCCACGAAACAAAGGGGAAAATACACATAATAGAAGAGAAAATGGGGAAGAGCAAGTAAGAAAGGGAGATGATGTTTCCAAAAGTAATAAGCGTAAGACTGTTTTGGACATTCACCAATCCATCTAAAAAGACAGGTGTTTTGAATCTTTGATCAAGCTTTATATGTAAAATAGATGATGCATTGCTATGACAGAGTTCTGTTGAAGGAAGTACAATAGATTTCCCATCAACAATAATGTCCTTCCCTGGCTGGGAACAAAGGGAAAACTATACACAGTATATTCGAAAAAGGGCATAGAACAGGTACTAAAAAGTATTGACATTTTGGAAGAGAATAATTGAAAGAATTATTTTCACATGCACTAATTCCACTAAAAGGGACTGCTGTGAAGAAACATTCATCAAGCTTAAACAATAAAGAAGCTAATTCGTTGTGCAGAGAGAGTTCCATTGACGCACATAGGAGAGAATTGACATCAATAATACTATCATAAAAGATCCAAGAAACAAAGGGAAAATACACATAATAGAAGAGAAAATGGGGAAGAGCAAGTAAGAAAAGGAGTTGATGTTTCCAAAAGCAAAAAGCGTAAGAGTGTTTTGGTCATTCACCAATCCATCTAAAAAGATGGGTGTTTTGAAGCTTTGATCAAGCTTTATATGTAAAATAGATGATGCATTGCTATGACAGAGTTCGGTTGAAGGAAGTACAATAGATTTCCCATCAACAATAATGTCCTTCCCTGGCTGGGAACAAAGGGAAAACTTTACACAGTATATTCGAAAAAGGGCATAGAACAAGTACTAAAAAGTATTGACATTTTGGAAGAGAATAAGTGGGAGAATTATTTGCACATGCACTAATTCCACTAAAACGGACTGCTGTGAAGAAACATTCATCAAGCTTAAACAATAAAGAAGATAATTCGTTGTGCAGAGAGAGTTCCACTGACGCACATAGGAGAGAATTGACATCAATAATAATATCCTAAAAGATCCAAGAAACAAAGGGGAAAATACACATAATAGAAGAGAAAATGGGGAAGAGCAAGTAAGAAAAGGAGTTGATGTTTCCAAAAGCAAAAAGCGTAAGACTGTTTTGGACATTCACCAATCCATCTAAAAAGACGGGTGTTTTGAAGCTTTGATCAAGCTTTATATGTAAAATAGATGATGCATTGCTATGACAGACTTCGGTTGAAGGAATTACAATAGATTTCCCATCAACAATAATGTCCGTCCCTGGCTGGAAACAAAGGGAAAATTATACACAATAGATTCGAAAAAGGGCACAGAACAAGTACAAAAGAGTATTGACATTTTGGAAGAGAATAAGTGGGAGAATTATTTGCACATGCACTAATTCCACTAAAAGGGACAGCTGTGAAGAAACATTCATCAAGCTTAAACAATAAAGAAGATAATTCGTTGTGCAGAGAGAGTTCCACTGACGCACAGAGGAGAGAATTGACATCAATAATAATATCGCAAACGATCCACGAAACAAAGGGGAAAATACACATAATAGAAGAGAAAATGGGGAAGAGCAAGTAAGAAAGGGAGATGATGTTTCCAAAAGTAAAAAGCGTAAGACTGTTTTGGACATTCCCCAATCCATCTAAAAAGACGGGTGTTTTGAAGCTTTGATCAAGGTTTATATGTAAAATAGATGATGCATTGCTATGACAGAGTTCGGTTGAAGGAAGTACAATAGATTTCCCTTCAACAATAATGTCCTTCCCTGGCTGGGAACAAAGGGAAAACTATACAAAATAGATTCGAAAAAGGGCACAGAACAAGTACAAAAGAGTATTGACATTTTGGAAGAGAATAAGTGGGAGAATTATTTCCACATGCACTAATTCATCTAAAACGGATTGCTGTGAAGAAACATTCATCAAGCTTAAACAATAAAGAAGATAATTCGTTGTGCAGAGAGAGTTCCACTGACGCACATAGGAGAGAATTGACATCAATAATATCGCAAACGATCCAAGAAACAAAGGGGAAAATAAACATAATAGAAGAGAAAATGGGGAAGAGCAAGAAAGGGAGATGATGTTTCCAAAAGTAAAAAGCGTAAGACTGTTTTGGACATTCACCAATCCATCTAAAAAGACGGGTGTTTTGAAGCTTTGATCAAGCTTCATATGTAAAATAGATGATGCATTGCTATGACAGACTTCGGTTGAAGGAATTACAATAGATTTCCCATCAACAATAATGTCCGTCCCTGGCTGGAAACAAAGGGAAAACTATACACAATAGATTCGAAAAAGGGCACAGAACAAGTACAAAAGAGTATCGACATTTTGGAAGAGAATAAGTGGGAGAATTATTTGCACATGCACTAATTCCACTAAAACGGACTGCTGTGAAGAAACATTCATCAAGCTTAAAAAATAAAGAAGATAATTCGTTGTGCAGAGAGAGTTCCACTGACGCACCTAGGAGAGAATTGACATCAATAATAATATCCTAAAAGATCCAAGAAACAAAGGGGAAAATACACATAATAGAAGAGAAAATGGGGAAGAGCAAGTAAGTAAAGGAGTTGATGTTTCCAAAAGCAAAAAGCGTAAGACTGTTTTGGACATTCACCAATCCATCTAAAAAGATGGGTGTTTTGAAGCTTTGATCAAGCTTTATATGTAAAATAGATGATGCATTGCTATGACAGAGTTCGGTTGAAGGAAGTACAATAGATTTCCCATCAACAATAATGTCCTTCCCTGGCTGGGAACAAAGGGAAAACTATACACAGTATATTCGAAAAAGGGCATAGAACAAGTACTAAAAAGTATTGACATTTTGGAAGAGAATAAGTGGGAGAATTATTTGCACATGCACTAATTCCACTAAAACGGACTGCTGTGAAGAAACATTCATCAAGCTTAAACAATAAAGAAGATAATTCGTTGTGCAGAGAGAGTTCCACTGACGCACCTAGGAGAGAATTGACATCAATAATAATATCGCAAACGATCCACGAAACAAAGGGGAAAATACACATAATAGAAGAGAAAATGGGGAAGAGCAAGTAAGAAAAGGAGTTGATGTTTCCAAAAGCAAAAAGTGTAAGAGTGTTTTGGACATTCACCAATCCATCTAAAAAGATGGGTGTTTTGAAGCTTTGATCAAGCTTTATATGTAAAATAGATGATGCATTGCTATGACAGAGTTCGGTTGAAGGAATTACAATAGATTTCTCATCAACAATAATGTCCGTCCGTGGCTGGAAACAAAGGGAAAACTATACACAATAGATTCGAAAAAGGGCACAGAACAAGTACAAAAGAGTATTAACATTTTGGAAGAGAATAAGTGGGAGAATTATTTGCACATACACTAATTCCACTAAAAGGGACTGCTGTGAAGAAACATTCATCAAGCTTAAACAATAAAGAAGATAATTCGTTGTGCAGAGAGAGTTCCACTTACGCACATAGGAGAGAATTGACATCAATAATAATATCGCAAACGATCCAAGAAACAAAGGGGAAAATACACATAATAGAAGAGAAAATGGGGAAGAGCAAGTAAGAAAGGGAGATGATGTTTCCAAAAGTAAAAAGCGTAAGACTGTTTTGGACATTCACCAATCCATCTAAAAAGACAGGTGTTTTGAAGCTTTGATCAAGCTTTATATGTAAAATACATGATGCATTGCTATAACAGAGTTCGGTTGAAGGAAGTACAATAGATTTCCCATCAACAATAATGTCCTTCCCTGGCTGGGAACAAAGGGAAAACTATACACAGTATATTCGAAAAAGGGCATAGAACAAGTACTAAAAAGTATTGACATTTTGGAAGAGAATTAGTGGGAGAATTATTTGCACATGCACTAATTCCACTAAAAGGGACTGCTGTGAAGAAACATTCATCAAGCTTAAATAATAAAGAAGATAATTCGTTGTGCAGAGAGAGTTCCACTGACGCACATAGGAGAGAATTGACAACAATAATATCGCAAACGATCCAAGAAACAAAGGGGAAAATACACATAATAGAAGAGAAAATGGAGAAGAGCAAGTAAGAAAGGGAGATGATGTTTCCAAAAGTAAAAAGCGTAAGACTGTTTTGGACATTCACCAATCCATCTAAAAAGACGGGTGTTTTGAAGCTTTGATCAAGCTTTATATGTAAAATAGATGATGCATTGCTATGACAGACTTCGGTTGAAGGAATTACAATAGATTTCCCATCAACAATAATGTCCGTCCCTGGCTGGAAACAAAGGGAAAACTATACACAATAGATTCGAAAAAGGGCACAGAACAAGTACAAAAGAGTATTGACATTTTGGAAGAGAATAAGTGGGAGAATTATTTGCACATGCACTAATTCCACTAAAACGGACTGCTGTGAAGAAACATTCATCAAGCTTAAAAAATAAAGAAGATAATTCGTTGTGCAGAGAGAGGTCCACTGACGCACCTAGGAGAGAATTGACATCAATAATAATATCCTAAAAGATCCAAGAAAGAAAGGGGAAATACACATAATAGAAGAGAAAATGGGGAAGAGCAAGTAAGTAAAGGAGTTGATGTTTCCAAAAGCAAAAAGCGTAAGACTGTTTTGGACATTCACCAATCCATCTAAAAAGATGGGTGTTTTGAAGCTTTGATCAAGCTTTATATGTAAAATAGATGATGCATTGCTATGACAGAGTTCGGTTGAAGGAAGTACAATAGATTTCCCATCAACAATAATGTCCGTCCGTGGCTGGAAACAAAGGGAAAACTATACACAATAGATTCGAAAAAGGGCACAGAACAAGTACAAAAGAGTATTGACATTTTGGAAGAGAATAAGTGGGAGAATTATTTGCACATACACTAATTCCACTAAAAGGGACTGCTGTGAAGAAACATTCATCAAGCTTAAACAATAAAGAAGATAATTCGTTGTGCAGAGAGAGTTCCACTTACGCACATAGGAGAGAATTGACATCAATAATAATATCGCAAACGATCCAAGAAACAAAGGGGAAAATACACATAATAGAAGAGAAAATGGGGAAGAGCAAGTAAGAAAGGGAGATGATGTTTCCAAAAGTAAAAAGCGTAAGACTGTTTTGGACATTCACCAATCCATCTAAAAAGACAGGTGTTTTGAAGCTTTGATCAAGCTTTATATGTAAAATACATGATGCATTGCTATAACAGAGTTCGGTTGAAGGAAGTACAATAGATTTCCCATCAACAATAATGTCCTTCCCTGGCTGGGAACAAAGGGAAAACTATACACAGTATATTCGAAAAAGGGCATAGAACAAGTACTAAAAAGTATTGACATTTTGGAAGAGAATTAGTGGGAGAATTATTTGCACATGCACTAATTCCACTAAAAGGGACTGCTGTGAAGAAACATTCATCAAGCTTAAATAATAAAGAAGATAATTCGTTGTGCAGAGAGAGTTCCACTGACGCACATAGGAGAGAATTGACAACAATAATATCGCAAACGATCCAAGAAACAAAGGGGAAAATACACATAATAGAAGAGAAAATGGGGAAGAGCAAGTAAGAAAGGGAGATGATGTTTCCAAAAGTAAAAAGCGTAAGACTGTTTTGGACATTCACCAATCCATCTAAAAAGACGGGTGTTTTGAAGCTTTGATCAAGCTTTATATGTAAAATAGATGATGCATTGCTATGACAGACTTCGGTTGAAGGAATTACAATAGATTTCCCATCAACAATAATGTCCGTCCCTGGCTGGAAACAAAGGGAAAACTATACACAATAGATTCGAAAAAGGGCACAGAACAAGTACAAAAGAGTATTGACATTTTGGAAGAGAATAAGTGGGAGAATTATTTGCACATGCACTAATTCCACTAAAACGGACTGCTGTGAAGAAACATTCATCAAGCTTAAAAAATAAAGAAGATAATTCGTTGTGCAGAGAGAGGTCCACTGACGCACCTAGGAGAGAATTGACATCAATAATAATATCCTAAAAGATCCAAGAAAGAAAGGGGAAATACACATAATAGAAGAGAAAATGGGGAAGAGAAAGTAAGAA